>NC_142009.1:264156338-264477052 GCF_049901735.1 Notechis scutatus | reverse complement strand
AAGTGATGTGTATCTTCAGGCTCAGCAACAAATGTTCCAAGAGTGAAAAACAGGTCAAACATGGAGCTGTCTATACGCATGCAACCTGAAGAGATATGGAACAAATTCAAGATTGTCATGGAGGCCACAAAATTCTAAACCCATTCAAATCTAACATGCAAGACATAAAGATTGAAATACCCCTCCAATAACGTCCTGGGAAATCAGCCCAATTTTAGCAACACACTGGCTTGAGTGGCTGGAATGCTGGGCAAGAGATTAGCAAATCCACATTCAAGAACTGAGAGCTACCATGGGATGGGGTTGAACTCTCATCCTTCACTCCAGCTCCTGCTAGGAACATGAAAAAAGCCTCCCACTGGGCATCCCCAGGGCAACCGTGATATCACAGGATAATCCTTTGAACCCAGAGATGCCTCAGTGCTTCTGACCTTTCTATCTATCTATCTATCTATCTATCTATCTATCTATCTATCTATCTATCTATCTATCTAATCTATAATTTTAGCCATCTACATACAATTATCAGATCCAAGAACTCTAGTTAGTCTGCTGCTTGATAATATAATTGGTACTACACCACCAGCTGCCCCAGTCTGTCACTCTAACTGAATGTTAGGGTGTCAGAGTGGGCATGTTCTGTGCCATCAATAAGACCATGACTTGTAACAGACCCTGAGAAGCCTGCTTTCTCTTGCCATGTGGAACAATTTCCCCTTCTGATTGTCCATAACTATTTTGTTTTGTGATTAGAATTCAACAAATTTATTAATCTGACTTTGTCATCTTGTCAACACAAAATTGGTTGACATAATTTTTAAAAAAAGAAATTGCATTATGCAAATGTTCAGAGAAGCACAGATTTTCAAAAAATCATATCTAAAATCAAAGATGCTTTAGAACAGGGGTCCCCAACCACCGGTCCGCGGAACAACTCCTACCGGGCCGCTGGCTTGCTGGCGCCGCCATCTTTTTCATGAAAAGTGCTTCCGGTGAGCTTTTCCGGGTAGAAAGCTCACCGGAAGCACGTTTTCATCAAAAGATGGCGGCGCTCGCTTCGATGAGCTTTCCGGGTGAAAGCCAT
This sequence comes from Notechis scutatus, assembly GCF_049901735.1. NCBI lineage: Eukaryota > Metazoa > Chordata > Lepidosauria > Squamata > Elapidae > Notechis > Notechis scutatus. Next base: position 264,475,968 of record NC_142009.1, on the reverse strand, counting down.
TTCTACCGGAAAAGCTCACGAAGCGCTGGCGCCACCATCTTTTGATGAAAGCGTGCTTCCGGTGAGGTCACGGAAGCACTTTTTCATCAAAAGATGGCGGCGCCCAGCTGATGCCGGTACCGGGCCGTGGCGCCCAGCTGATGCCGGTACCGGGCCGCGGCATCAAAAAGGTTGGGGATCACTGCTTTAGAAAATTGGGGTTTATGAATTCTTAAAAAATAACAAATGAAGTCTCCCCAATTGCACTCACTGAAAATGCCCTTAACAATTATGCCAAATAGAGCAAGAAGCAGAAACCAGAGCCTCATAAGGATCACTTTGAAAGGAAATTGTGTACTTATTGTATAAGGGGAAAGATACCTAGGCACCCTGGACAAACCAAGCTAAGACTAAGTGATGGCATCTTTTCATATACTTATAAAATTTAAGAATAGTTTCTCCTTTAATTAACTACAGCTCTGTGGTTCTGTTTTGGATTTGCAAAAAAATAGCAATGGGTTTTGGGAACCAGGGGAATAAAACTATCAACAATCACTGTTCCCATTATTAGAGGATAAGTAGGCAGCAGAATGCCTATCCCTTTAGATTCACATACACACTAAATACAACCAACAACAGAATTAAATAAAAAGATTTTTTTGTTAAACAAGCAAAGGGAAAATTAAGCTGCCACACTATTTTTCCTACCAAGTTTTTAAAATTATGTCGAAGATTTAATTATTTACATTTGACTTGTTCTATGAACTAAAAATGGAACACCATAATACATTTTATATTATTTTCTTTTTAAATTCAGCAAGAAAATTTAGCACCACTCACATAAGATCATAAGGAGGCTTTATTTCTACTGATTCCTGCATCCCTAGCTTCTGCTGCTAACATTTTTATTTTGAAGCTCAAAATCAATTGGTTGTGACTTGTTTATAAATGACAGGTTTGGGATGTTGTTTTAATCAATTGATTGTAAGGGAGGTCTAAGTTCCATTGTTATCCTTTTCCTCATTCACTCTCTTTTACCAAGGCAGTCAATAAAGAAAAAAAGGCAGGATAAATGAAGCAGGTTTCTTAGGTATCTAGAGATCCCTTGGAAACTCTTTATAGCATAAAATAAACACTGAACTCATCTTATTTGCCACAGTAAAATACTGTGTAACTGAGAAAATTGTCACTTATTAGGTCCCCGAGGACACGGTTCAACTGCAGTAACAATTTAATCCCAAGCACCTTGATATTAATGAGAAGAGTTGAGCTGTAAAACCAACTGTTTGTGTCAGAAACTTTCACTGGTACTGTATCTAACCTGAACAGATACTCAGTATAGGTTGATCCCTTGCCTCAAAATAGTTTTTTTAATTAAATTATTAATTTAGCTAGGAAAAAAGACTGTTTTCTCTCACTCTTAGATGCAGACACAACTTCATTCTAAACAGATTCTAGGCAAACTTCACTTAAGAACCTGAAATACATCATTTGTTCAGAAGCATTTATAAAACAAAACATAAAATGTTTTAAGGATTGCTAATCTATTCTAAGCAAATAGATGCTATCATTATTTTCAGGATTCCCTGAAGCTTTTTGCAGCATATCTTAATCCAGTTTTGTTGATTACAAAATACCTACTTGGGAGAGATTCTTCAGATAATGCTTGGCATTTCACCCAGGATTATTATTATTATTATTATTTTGCAAATATGTACTTTATCAGTGAGTTTTTGTATACACCTTCCCTGAAAAAGACTAATACTCAATCCACTGGCTTCATAGTTCTTCCCCAACCCATTTTTATATTTCATTGAATCCCCTAACTTCACATTGCTAAACTTCAGCTACAAACTCAAAACAAATTTAAGTTGCAATAGATTTAACCCATATTAGTGAAGGGCCAAAAGGAATAAGAGCATAGAATTTGATGATGACTAAAGGGTATTACAAAATGTTTTTCTAGTATGCACAAATGTACATCTCATAAATTTCTTCTGCCTCATTTATTTTAATATGTTTGTATTTAATAAATCCTTTCAGCCATTAAAAACTGTATACAGGGGAAAGAAAGATAACCCTGAATGTAACAAAACAAAAAAGTGAGAATGGCAAGCTATAAAAATGCAGGGGGGGGGGGGGGAATCTGTACTCTGCCAGGATTCTAATTTGTTAGCTCATATGTATATATACTTGCATGTATATGTGGATTAATGCATTTAGCATAGTCCACAATCTAAAGCACCAGCGGGGTCAATGCAAATGTGAATGTAAATTAATAATTACTGATTAAAATGAATTGTTAATGAAATAACATAATCAACTGGTAAAATTAATTGATCTTCAATCAGCCTGTGATTATGTGGCATCAAATCATTGTTGACTCTTTGTTACCATATAGATTATCTCCATTATCATCTGTCCCTTCAGTTCTTCCAACAATTAAAAGCACTTATCACAACTTTGATTGAATCTGTCTATCTTGTTGCTGGTTATCCTCTTCTTCTCTTTCCTTCCATAGTTGTGGAGCCTATTAAAGCCTTCTCTAGAGAGTTGGGTCTTTGTGTAATGGGTCCAAAGTAGGATGATTTGAGCTGGTCAATTGTATTTTGAGGGAGAACTATTTGGTTTCTTGGCTCTCCATAATATTCCCAGTCTTTTGTAACATCAAAGCATAAAAGTCTATGGAGATTCTCAATCATCCAGGTTGTGATTGTCTCAAAGGTGTTTTTTCCAAAAGCAACTGGACTTTTTTGGGTTTGTTAGTTTGTTTTTTGTTTTGAAAACATTTAGATTCTCAAGATTCTTGTATGAGAAGAAAAACATTTTCAAAGAAAAAAAAAACAAAAAAAGTCCAGTTGCCTTTTGGAAAAAGGACCTTTAAGACGATCAAAGCATAAAAGCATCAAAACATTTTCCTATCTTTTTCAAACTTTCACTTCCATAGAATGTCACAGAAAATACCATGCTTTGTATTATTATCATCTTTATGGGTATAGGCACATTACAATGTTTAAATTTGTTTTTCATGGCCTTTATGGGTATACCAAGTTCTAGTTTGCACCACTTTTCTTGATTACTTGTTCCTTTACTGTTGATATAAAAGACAGAAGCTATCCACCATTTTGATATCTTTATTGTCAGTTACAAGCTTTCTATTTAATTGCAGTTCCATTTTTCACTGTGGTCCTTGACTTTTATTAACAGGGCTTGCAGATTCTTTGCATTTTCAGCTATCAGAGTCATGTCATCAGCATATTACAAGTTACTAATGTATCTTTCTCCAATTTTAAAATTACACTTCTTTTCTTCCAAACCAACTTTCCTCAAATGTATATTTAGCATGCAGGTTGAATAAATAAGGGGAGAGTATACAGCCTTGTCACATTCCTTTGATAACCTGGAGCCAGTCTGTTTCACCATGCTCTATCTGTACTGTGGCTTATTGACCTGTATATAAGTTTCTTATGAGGACTATAAGATGTTCATTGTCCTTTACATATGTACAAATAATCCTTACATAAACCATTCTCTTTTGCAAATCCTCACAAGATTATAAACACACTGTGATGACCTGGAGTGTATCAAAAATATAACAAAAAGCAAAGTGTAAATAAATGTCTTTTAATACCTTCAACTTGGCTTCACTGTTTAATTGTTCACAGTTGAAGATTAAACTATTTTCAAAATAACATTCCAAATGAAAGAAATACAGTTCAAATTCAAAAAGCAGACAATGAAGCAAAAACAACAAACAAACTGCATTGAAAAAAGTTCCATGACAGACCAGGATAAATAATTACAAACTTCAGGAAGACAACCAGGTTCAGTCCGTTGGAAGAATGCCAACCAAGATAAACCTCATCCAGGAATAAAACACTAATTTGTCTCCAGCGTTTGTTAGCACACAGGTCCAAACTCTTATGCAGATCTCACACCTGCAACCCATGAAGAGGATCATGGCACTCTTCTCCTGAGTAGACCACATTTTTCCCTAATCCTCTCCTCCCTGCATGCCCTAGGATGGATAGGGGATGGGCCTGGGTCCTCCTCTGACTGCTCAGCCAGCCTCTGCCCTTCCCCAGACTCCTCCACCACCTCTGGAGTCATACTTCCACTCCCTGTTGGCTGTTACTCCTCTCCCTCAGAGTCAGTCCACCAGGGGCATGACACACACTGGGTGGGGGAGGAAACTGAAAATTTGGACTCAGCAACCTTAGTTTGTGTGTGTGCGTGTAATCTATCTATCTATCTATCTATCTATCTATCTATCTATCTGTCTGTCTGTCTCTAATCTATCTATCCATACTTTTATTTTATTTATTTGTACCCAGAAAACATTCCCAACACACTTTCCTTCTATTGTCCTCACAACAACAACTGGCCAAGGTCACAGGCCCAAGGTCACCCAGCTGGCATTCATGGCTGAGGTGGGACTAGAACTCATGGCATCCTGCTTTCTAGCCTGGTTCTTAACCACTAGACCAACCTGGCTACAAGCTTATTCTGCTGTAAGTCTCATTACATTCAATAGATATTACTCCCAGATAGGTTTTTGCACCAAGGGAGACATGGCAAGCATGGTAGCCCCAACCTTGTCTCATTCACCTCAACATCTGGAGCATGGGTACTTGCAACAGAAGGCCTTTGGAGTAACGGGGGACATTCTACCAAATGATTTTTCAGAGTCCTTATTCATGCTGAGAGTCACCATAGATAGAAGAAGCTCTTGATTGTAGATAGTGAAAATCAGAGTAATTCATAATTACTCCAGCATATTTGCTTCCATTACTTGCACTTTCTGCCAATTTTCTTCCTCTCAGCAGTGTTTTCTTGTCATGTTATCAGTGAATAAATAGAATTAGTCTCCCCCTACCCCATGGGTGTTAAACTCATGGCCCATGGGCCAAATGCATCATGTGCTGGCCCCGCTCCTGCCTGGTTTATCAAAGGGATCAAAAGCCCCAATACGTCATGTGAGGATGCCATGATGATGCAAGTTTGGCAGTCCTGCCTTATCCCATTTTCTGGTAATTATTAGAAGGGTTTTTTGCTTGGACTAGTAATTTGGGGGAGAATATAGTACTGATCAAAACTATATTTAACTAGTCATCACTACTTCTATAACAGATAGAAAATGATTTGATAAGTGAAATCTGGTGGTACATGGGATACATCTATAGCTATATTACTATTTATTTATTTATTTATTTTATTTATTTATTTGATTTGCCAATTGTTTACAAGATAATAAGTATAAATGTATACATAGTTGTGAATACATGAAATGGGTACATATAAGAAAAATAAAAGAATAAGAGAAACAATAGGACAGGGACGGTAGGCACGTTGGTGCGCTTATGCACGCCCCCTATTTATTTATATATTTGTTTAACATAATCTATTTATATATTTGTTTAACATAATGGTTCGACAATGCTTAGGGTTTGTTTGCAAAATTTAATTTATAGCAGCTATTATTTTCATCAAAGTGTGATGAATTATTTTATTCTCCTTCAATTTTCTTGTCTGCTTAAGGGCCAATATAAAAAAAAATACCCAGTACAATATCAAATATAGAATGGGTATCATATTTTTGAAGAAAATACATGAACCATCTTTTCTGACCCAAGAGTTTCTTCTTAAAGATTTAAGTTTGAGGAGGTTTTTTCCCCTTTCCTTAGCATAAAATAAGATGCTGATGATACTGAGGGAATGTGACTATCCTGCTCGATATAATAAATATAGGAGAGGAATAAAGTGAATCTTTGGGGACTTCATTTATTTATTAAGCTTACATTTTGGGGAGAAAAAGAGTCACAGCTTACTTTCTTGTCAATGGAATAGAGAAAGAGAACAATCTGCACTTCAGGAGAAAACTACTCTTTCTGTTTGCCATGCAAGAGGTAGAGAGGTAAGTAGCTAGGTAGATAGTTGATATATAGACAGACAGACAGACAGACAGACAGACAGACAACCATATATATGCAACTCAGATCAAACACAGAAAGAATTGTTACACAAGCATGGGTCAACAAATGTGGATGACAGCAATTTTTCTGATCAAATATTTACGTGGTTACTTAACAAAGAATTGCTGATATAAATATGTCTGTGTTACTTCAGTTTGATATATCCCACGGAGTAGGGCTGTGAGCTGGACCTAAAGTTGCTTAAAAGCTTTTTAACTGCTATGTGTTAAAGGCAAAGAGTTATAAATAACTTAACAGAACAAACTTTTGACCTTCCCCAATCTTTACTGTGTGTTTTAAACCTTTTTTGCTCTCTCAAATTTTCACCCCTATCCCCAAATTGTATGAAAAGCTGAATGCCAATAACATAGTTTATGGAAGTTGCATGTTACAAGTATCAACAAACCACTATTACAGTACAGCTTTAACTCTGAAAATCAGCTGGCTGAAGTCAGAATATTGTAAAGGGGTATCCTTGCCAACAGGGGCATGGACAATCATCCATCTAATTCCTTCATTTATATTGATGGGAAATGCTATAGGAATAAATGTACTATCAGTGTTTTTCTGACACAAGAAACATGTTGGACAAACATTTCATAACTGGCCAATGACAGTTCTTCATGCAGAATGATGGAAAGATTATTCTGTTTGTCTCAACATTATTGTTAGCATACACACATAGATAAACACACAATAGCCTTGTTAAATCTGCAGGGTTACAGTAGATGGCCTTTATATGGTTCAATGAAATCTCCTCCTCCTTCAGGATTTTTATAACAATGTGCTGCTTTTCTGATTAGGCATTTAAAGAGGAACAATTTGATGAGACCTGGGTCAGGGGTGTCAAACTAACATTATCATGGCTCCATCACATGGCGTATCAGGACTGTTTTCCCCTTTGCTAAACTGGGAGTGGGCATGGCCAGCATGTGACACATCCAGCCTGCAGGCCGGGAGTTTGACAGCCCAGCTGTAGGTAGAATTGAAATAGGGATTGGTGGGATCAGAGTGAAAAGGACTTGGGACACTATTGCTCATGTTGGTTCTGTAGTTTTCCCTGTTTGCTCCTATCCTCAAAATCCTCAGAATCAGTCAACTGGATACAAGTATGTAACATGCAGAATCAGTCAATAGGTGCTGGATTATGGCAGATGAAAACCTACCTTTAAGTCTATCCTTACTCATGGAAACTTAAACTACTCACTAACTGCCTGATCACCATATTCCAGAGGTTTGTTATGGAGATCAGGAAGAAAAAAATCCTTCTGTAAGTTCTTTTGAGCTTCTGGCTAAGTCTTAAGTCTTTCCTCTTTTCCTTGTTGCATAGTACATTGTTGAGCACAGAATAATTACTTTTTGTTATAGATCTGAATGTATTGCTTGCAAAGAGTTTTTGAAACTAGATCTAAAGTTATATGATTAAACCCATTTTACCTTGCATAGATGGTTTTGAGCAAATCTTACTGTAATATAAAAAGTAGAAGAAGTTAACAGACTAAAACAAAATTCAAATTCAGTGGCTGGGCAATGTTTTTATTAGCACCAAATATAACTGTACAAAGGACTATGCAGGCTTTTCAGATTTCTGGACTTCCTCAACAGTGAATAAAATAAAAGTATAAAAATCAAAATTAAACAGCTAGTGTTAAAAGGAAGTCAGATATAGCTATCATAAGATTTTCAAGTTAGAGTCAAAGCAAAAGGTGGGTACTGCAGAATGAACCAATAGTCTCTAGTTGGTAATACAAGTATTTCTTAGGTTTAGCATCCTGTACCAAGGAAGCAAAGTTGATCATCCTCCATTTCTGGAAATATAATGGCTGTCTTGAAAATCAGCTATCCCTGACTTGTTCATAACACAGATCTAAAGAAATAAAGAAAAATACAGCAGTCTTCATTTTGGTTACCTGCACAGGGATATGGTGGTTTAGTGGCTAAAATGCTGAGCTTGTCAATCAGAAAGGTCAGCAGTTCGGCAGTTCGAATCCCTAGTGGGGTCCTGTTACTTGTCCCAGCTTCTGCCAACCTAGCAATTTGAAAGCATGTAAAAATGCAAGTAGAAAAATAGGGACCATTTTGGTGGGAAGATAACAGTGTTCCATGCACCTTCAGCATTTAGACCTGCTGGCCACATGACCACAGAGACATCTTCTGACAGCACTGGTTCTTTGGCTTTGTAACAGAGATGAGCACTGCCCCCTAGAGCCAGAAATGAGTAGCGCATATGTGCAAGGGAAAATACAGCAAATTAAAGATAATCCACTGGAGTAAAATAGGACTGTTGTATCTAGCAGCTGAGAGGGGGAGAACTGAACTTTAAAGTATAAAACAATTTATATTCAGTTTTTGAAAAACAGTCTTCTTGTCCAGTGGTTATTAAAAGTTGTATTTTCCAAAGCAGATCAAGTCAACAGGCAAAGGGAGAGATATTAACAAAATATTATTATTGTCCATTATGGATTTTCTTTTACCTCATGTATTAATACAACTACTTTTTTTCATTCCTAATTAATGTTTAAATTCAAACATGAACAACTATCTATGAATGCTAGAAACACTAGTTTATATATTGAGATGAATTGTCCTCTGCCTCTAAGTGGAAATCAATCATAATCACAAAATATTGTAGAGCAGTGACTGTAGGCCCTCGGATTCATTATTGATTCTTTACTCTCTAAAAGAATATGTGAGTACCGTGTTTTTTAAGACTTGAATGTTTATTATTTCACAAGGTGTTTGGTTTTCTATCACATCTAGGGTAGGGAAATAAAATGAAGGTAAAACTTTTTCTGACAAGCTTGGTGTCAGTCAATTATTGATCCATGGCAATCATAGCAAGATACCTATTTCCTGAATTGCAGTTCAGACAAGAAATCAGTAACAGTTACAAATAGTATTTAGTCATCCTGAAGGCTAGGAAACCCACCAGGAAACATTTTTTTGGACTCAGGATGATTGTCACTTTGAAGTCCTTCCATAGCCATTTCAGAATACCGTTTTTCTTGATGGCAAATGACAAAATTGAATACTGACAGACACTGCCACTTTTATCAGAAATTAGGTAGTTCTTCCAACTACTTTCTGTCAAATGCTATCATTATAGCTACAATGATAGCTTTTGAGAACTGACAAGGGCTGGCACCAAGAACTGGGAGCACCCTTATTTATCCAAACAGCATTCTGGAAATTTGCTAGCATGGAGGCTTTGAGATGCAGGCACCTGGCCTAAGAGCTAAAAAAAAATCAGTTGTGTTTTATATTAACTAAGTGCAAAGTGTAGTGCAAAATAAGTGGTTATTAAAGTAGAAAAATAGTGACAACTTTGGTGGAAAAGTAATACCATTCCGCGCACCTTCTGCAGTTAATCATGCTAGCCACATGACCACGGAGATGTCTTCGGACAATGCTGGCTCTTCAACTTTGTAACGGAGATGAGCACCGCCCCCTAGAGCTGAAAATGGACAGCACCAGTGGTGGGATTCAAAAATGTTTTACTACCTGTTCTGTGGGCATGGCTTGGTGGGCGTGGCAGGGAAAGAATACTGTAAAATCTCCAGTCAGAGGTGGTATTTGCTGGTTCTCCACACTACTCAAAATTTCTGCTACTGGTTCTCCAGAACTGGTCAGAACCTGCTAATTACCACCTCTGGATAGTATGTATGTGCGATGGGAACCTTTTTATTTTTCATGGGGCGGGATGGAGAAATTGCTTTAAAATTTTGATTTGCTCAAGAAAACAATAATTATCTTAATTGAAAAAATATATAAATGAAGATAAAATTGAGCATACTTGCTTAGCTCTGTGACTCATTAAGAAGGGAAGATCTTTCCTCTAATTTTGAAATAGCTCTTGTAATAAAAGTGTAATGATATGATATCTCTTAATTTGTTCTTCCCTCCCTCCCTGCCTATTAATTAATTGCTGTAGGCTTTCACAACTAGTATTTGTCGGGCAGTATTGGGCTGCAGACCAATCAGGATCAGACACAAAGGGCCAGCCAGAGACTAGCCTTCTCTAGTCTGCACCAGTTAAATAGGTGAAAACAGACAATAGAATTTACATTGTGACACTATAATTTTTACAATTATTTACCTGTACAACTAATAGGCACTGGGTGAAAATATTTGTATGAGGTTTCTTTCACTTTTACAAACTTTTAAAAAACTATTTAATAAAAGTCACAGCATATCAGCTTTCATTTATCTCAAAACAGACTAGGCACGATTGAATTAGACTAATATATAAATGGAAGAACACCAGAAAATCCCAGGCTACAGGCTAAATTGGGAAGATAAAGAAATCTAGAAAAGCAGCAATGACAAACCACTTCTATATTTTGGTTAAAGATTAAATTGACCAGGAGCAGTGTTCAATTTGAGATAATCTTGACCTTTTTAGTTATTAACAATGAGTATAAATAATGTTCTCAGAAAAGATAATAAATAAGCATAAAAGGCAATCATAAAAACCAGGAAAGGGTGGTAGGAAATAAAAAAAAGCTTCCTCTTTCCTGAGTCATATCTCAGAGTGATTCATCAAAATTATTATTGCAGTAGATTTAGGACACAAAATAGGATGGTTAACATACACACACACACATATATGTTTTGGTATTGTGTGTGTGTGTGTGTGTGTGTGTGTGTATATATATATATATATATATATATATATATATATATATATATATATATATATATATAAATAACAAAAACATATATGTGTGTGTGTGTGTATGTTAACCATCCTATTTTGTGTCCTAAATCTACTGCAATAATATTTTGATGAATCACTCATCAAATATATATATATATTTGTTTTTCTATCTCTATGGCTTCTCTGATTATTCTGTTGTTGAAGTGTTCGGTTTTGACAATAGTTCTGATATTTTTAAAGTCAATCTCATGTCCTGTGGCTTTGAGGTGTTGGACCAGGGAACAGGTTGGTCCTTCTTTTTTGATTGAGTTCTTGTGTTCTTCAATGCATGCATTTATTCTTCTGTTGGTTTGTCCGATGTATGTGGTGGGACAGGCAGTGCATGGGATTTCATATACTCCTTGGTTTTCTAACTCGATTTTGTCTTTAGGTTTTCTTAGGATGGTGGATATTTTTCTGTTTGTGCAGAATGCTGTCTTAATGTTGTGTTTTTGGAGGATCTTGCTGATTTTGTCTGTAGTGCCTTTTATATATGGGAGGAGGGCTTTGCCGTTCTCTTGTTCTCTGTCTTGGATTTTGGTTGGGGTTTCTTTTGGGATTAGGTGGCTCATCTTCTTTCTTTGGAATCCATTGGCTGTTAGTACGTTAGTGAAAGTGTGTAGTTTGGTTTTTAGGTGTTGTTTGTTGGCTAAGCATTTTGTTCTGGAGATGAGTGTCTCGGCTACGGAATTGATCTGTGCTGGGTGGTGGTGTGAGAGTGCGTGTAGATAGCAGTTTGTATGTGTTTTCTTTTGGTTGATGGTGTGTCCTAGGGAGCCATTGGATTTTTTGTATACTAAGACATCTAGGAAGGGAAGTTGATTGTTAGCTTCTGTTTCCATGGTGAATTGTATTTTTGGGTGTAGGTTGTTGAGGTGTGTGAGGAAGTTGTTCAGTTTTTCTTTTCTTTCCCATGTGGCCAGATTATGAAGGTGTCATCTACATATCTGAGCCAGAGTTTGGTTTGTGATCATATTTTTCGAGAGCTTGTGTTTCAAAGTGTTCCATGTAGAGGTTTGCTCTTGGTAAGAGGGGTGATCCCATGGGTGCTCCTTCTATTTGTTTGTATTTTTGTCTATTGTAGATGAAGTGTGTATTGGACAGGCAGTGGTTGGACAGATCTAGGATGTGCTTGGGGGGTTGTATTTGTTTTGGATGGCTGTCAAGGGTTCTTTTATAGGCATTTGGGTGAAGAGGGATATGACATCAAAGCTCACTAGTAGGTCACTGGGCTGTAAGTTTTGTTTCTTTATGATCTCAATGAACTGGAATGAGTTTCTTACATGTGAGTTGATGGATTCTGCATAGGGCTGTAGTTGTTTGGTGAGAAATTTGGCTAGGTTTTGTAGAGGTGAGCCTATGGAGCTGACTATTGGTCTAAGTGGGGTTCCTTCTTTGTATATCTTGGAGAGACCATAAAGCTTAGGGCATCTGGATGATTTCTCTCTGGGTATGATTCTTTGCTGGATTTCTTCACTGATGGGGGAGGCTTTTATTTTGGATCTGGTGGTTTTTTCTAGGTAGGTGGTGGGGTCTGTGTTTAGGGGTTTGTATGTGGGGTCTTGGAGTAGGTTTGTCGAAATGTTGCTAAGAGATTTCCAATTTTACGTGGGAGAAAACCTGAATAACCAAAGATCCATATATATATATATATATATATATATATATATATATATATATATATATATATATATATATATGTATATGTGTGTGTGTGTGTGTGTGTGTGTGTGTGGGTGTGGGTGTGGTGTGTGTGTGTGTGTGTGTGTGTGTGTGTTTCTTAAGTTTTCACGGGTACTCATGTATGGCCTTCAGCTTTGTTCGGTATTTTTCCACGTCATTATAGTTGTGCTTTTATTATGTTCAGCTTTTTCTGCTGAAACGTTGCTACAACTTTAAAAGCACAACTATAATGATGTGGGAAAATACCCGAACAAAGCTGAATACCATATATATATACATACATACATACATACATACATACATACATACATACATACATATATATATATATATATATATATATATATAGTATTCAGCTGGTATTCAGTGAGTCACAGACGAACACAATACAGAAGCCTGATGATGGCAGATGAGATTCTGCCGAAATGTTGCTACAACTTTAAAAGCACAACTATAATGATGTGGGAAAATACCCGAACAAAGCTGAATACCATACATGTAAGTACTCGCGAAAACTTAAGAAAACAAATATATATACATACATATATACATACATACATGCATACATACATACATACATACATACATATAAATATATATGATTTAGAGAGGCGAGAATGGAAAAAGACTTCATGTTGTTCATCTCAGGAAAAAAACTTCTTTTTTTTTTAAAAAACAAGTTTTATTAATTTTTAAAACACACAAATTATCATTATTCATTACATGTTTAAACCTTTTTTCATTGTCAATTTAACAAGTCAGATAAATTATAATTCTATTTTAAACCATTTCCATACAACATACCAAAACCTCTTATTCAATTTCTCTTTACTTCTCTTTACTCTTATTCAATATCATTATTATTATTTCATCTGTTTCTTTCTGACTTAGTTACCATTATTCTCATTCTATATTTCTACAAGTTTTAACTAATTCTCCCCCAAAAAGACATATACACACAACACACAAAACATAAAAAAAAATCTTTTTGGAAAGTAACTTGGACCCAGGTGTCTCTCTCTTCATGGACTTCAATTATATTCATGCTCATCTTACATATCATTACTTATTTTATTTACCATTCTAAGCCTTCTATATTAACTTCCCCACATATTTCACACTTCTTACTTCTATCTTAATTAATCATCTTAGCTTGAATCATTATATTTATATCTTTGTCCATTTTTTATCATCCCTTTGTCTCATTCCTTATAAAAAAAAAAGAAAATAAGTTTCTCCTGAAATCATTAATCAGAGTATGATGCCTTTCTATCTCCCCCTAAGTTAATCAAATTAATCTTTAAAATAATATCTAATACCCAATCCGACTTTGCTTGGTACATTCTATCTAACTAATACATCCAACATAATTAAGTACATAATTAGACAATAAATCCAAATATTAAAAAAAGATACTATAATAAAAATTTTATAATAACATCAATACCATAGTCTTATTAAACTCTTTAATTAAAACAATATTCTAAACCTCCCCTATTATTAAGTTTTAAAGCCAATCATTTTTAAACATTTTAACATTTTAATCTCTTATCAACTCTTAAGTCATTACAATACTACCATCTCATCTTATGTACCTTGCAAAATCTTTTTTTTTTTTTAAATTATACTTTATCCATTATCCATAAAAAATTTCTTTTTTTCATTTAATTTCAAAACATTGTAGCTTTTCTCCACCTTTTCCCTTTCTTTCTTCTCCCAACAAACCTTTCTACCCCCCTTCTTCTAGCCTCTGCCTTACCAGCTTCCCTTCTCTGTCATGTATTCCTTTTCCCTTTTGTTTACTATCATCATATTGGTTTTGCACCTTATTTTTCCCTTTCTTAAATGTTTTTTAGATCTTAAGTCCTTAAGTCCTTTAGTTTTCTTCTTTTTCTTTCTTTTCTTTTCTTTCTCTCTTCCTTCTTTCTGGATCAAATTCTGAGATTCATTAAAAATGGCTCCTTCCTTTCTTTCTTGTTCCTCTGCTGTCTTCATCTGTTGTAATGTTTGTTGATAATTAGTAAGCGCCATTTCTAAGAAAAGGAAAGCTTCTTCCACACCATCTTTACCATTTTTTTTTTTGCTTGTTCATATTCTTTTCTTAGTTCCTCAACAGAAAGAGCCATTATAAATCTTTTCTTTTCTTTTCCCCTTCTTTCTTCTTACAACAACCAGAATATTCAAAAGAAAATAAAAAAAATAAAACAGTCCCAAAGTTATCAGTCAGTCCAAACCAAGGCAGAGTTCTCACTTTCTCCTTCTGGGGTAATATCAATCCAAGAGAAAGAAAGTCCAAATCTGTTTAAAATCTTATTGCAATATATTCTTGTCTTCAAATCCTTAAGGCATCTGCTCCAACAAAGTCTTAGCATACAAATATTTTCTTTTTTAATCCTCTCTCTTCCCACTCACCGCTTAAAACCAATTTTCACCTAAAAGAAATAGGTTTCTTAATATCCAGTTATTTATTCCGTAGGAAAAGAGGGAAAGCTATCCTTTCAGCACCTTCAAACAGCCGCTTTTTTCCTCTTCTGGCAGGTATTATTCAGAAAGTCATACTTTTCAGGAATTTTATTAAATATGTCTTAGAGTCCTAGGAGCCAAGAAAAACTTTCTCCTCTCAATCACTTTCTCCACTTCCTCCTGCGCATTCTTACCCGGCTGCCAGCTTTTTGTGGTGGCTTATTACAGACCGCCGCTGCACCTGTCCTGGGAAAGGGAGTTCTGCCGGCCAGGAGGGAGTCTGCAACACCCCAAACCCTTCTCCCGGATCCCCTACCTTCAGCTGCCCCTGCAGGGCAGCCTAGCTCCACCCTGCCTGGGTCGGAGCCCCAAAAACGCTAGCGGCAGGAACTTCTTAAGCATGCAGGTAAGTGTGCTATTTTGTAGTCAAGGAAACAAAGCATGCAATTCTACAACTCTGTTTACAACAAATTGAACACAATTGATTATTATGGAATGCAAAAACTATGTAAAAAAGAAGAAAAGGATGAGAAGATGAAAACAAGAGGCATCCCCAAAAATCATCTAGCTTCACTGATGGGGGAGGCTTTTTATTTTGGATCTGGTGGTTTTTTAGGTAGGTGGTGGGGTCTGTGTTTAGGGGTTTGTAAAGGGGTCTTGGAGTAGGTTTGTAAATGTTGCTAAGAGATTTCCAATTTTACGTGGAGAAAACCTGAATAACCAAAGATCCATATATATATATATATATATATATATATATATATATATATATATATCATATATGTGTGTGTGTGTGTGTGTGTGTGTGTGTGTGTGTGTGTGTGTGTGTGTGTGTGTTTTTCTTAAGTTTTCGGTACTTACATTATGGCCTTCAGCTTTGTTGGAGTATTTTCCACGTCATTATAGTTGTGCTTTTATTATGTTCAGCTTTTTCTGCTGAAACGTTGCTAAACTTTAAAAGCACAACTATAATGACGTGGGAAAATACTCCGAACAAAGCTGAAGGCCATATATATATATATATATATATATATATATATATATATATATTGTTCAGCTGGTATTCAGTGAGTCACAGATGAACACAATACAGAAACCTGATGATGGCAGATGAGATTCTGCCGAAATGTTGCTACAACTTTAAAAGCACAACTATAATGATGTGGGAAAATACCCGAACAAAGCTGAATACCATACATGTAAGTACTTCATGAAAACTTAAGAAAACAAATATATATACATACATATATACATACATACATGCATACATACATACATACATACATACATATAAATATATATGATTTAGAGAGGCGAGGATGGAAAAAGACTTCATGTTGTTCATCTCAGGAAAAAAACTTCTTAAGCATGCAGGTAAGTGTGCTATTTTGTAGTCAAGGAAACAAAGCATGCAATTCTACAACTCTGTTTACAACAAATTGAACACAATTGATTATGGAATGCAAAAACTATGTAAAAAAGAAGACAAGGATGAGAAGATGAAAACAAGAGGCATCCCCAAAAATCATCTAGCTTTTCTCAAACTGTATTTATTTATACTAAAAAGCTTTTTTGGTAATTAGTAGTATGTTGCGGTATTTTTACTCTGCAATGACAAGGCTGTCAGGACAAATATAGTTAACTAGTAGTTTTCTCCTGAAGCTTTGATGGCCTTTTCCAACATTATACTCAAAACAATATAACAAGAAGATAATAAATATTGGAATCCTTTCCCTCAATAAAAAAACATAATGAAATCTAATCATGAGCAGCTATAGAAGCAATGCTGTGTTTCCATTTTCAGCTCTCTCTATACTGCACAGGGCTTATTTTTAACATCTGAGAAAGGAGCTAATTACATTTCAGTTTCCTTATTCTTAATATAGATTAGGAGAAAAATATTCTGACTCAAAACCTGGAAGAGATTTTTAAAGATGATCAGCTGTATCTAGTTTAATCTAGTATCTAGTTTAATTTTCCATTACACATAGGTTCTTTCTGTGATTCCATTAATATCCTGTCTTGCAAATATTGTTTATTATGAAGACTGGTGGTGATATTTGGAAAAGAGAAGCACCAGCTTCATTAGTTCTCTGATGCATGGTTTTCTTAGGTCATTGCATTTAAGATGAACCACATCCTCATGGTAGGCATGAAATGTATTTTGGTCATTTCAGGATGGGTGAGAGCTATTGGGTTCTTTGTTAACCTCTTAAAATTTAGAAATCCAGTTTGTGTTCATTCAGTCTCTACAATGACTGCAAATAATTGGAAGGAGGTACTTTCCAAATCCTTTAGTTGTAGTTACAACTGCTATATCTTTCCCCAAATGTCCTGCAGTTTTCTCTGGAACAACACAACATCAAAAACATTTTAAGGAAGACAGAATAGCAGCTACTAAAGGGGTTTCACCATGATTATTTAACTGCCACCATTATTACATCTTACAGAGCCCAACACACTACATGCAAATTTCCATAAAATTGGAAAAGAATGTCATAAGCATGGGTAAGTGAGGTTATTAATATAGCAAATGCTCAAGCCTGCACCAGAAGAATAACTTTTACAAGATTCCAACTTCTCCTTATGGACCATTGCATTTACAACAGTGTCAATATTGAAAGAAAAGAGGGGAGGGGGAGACCATGTTTCCTGCTCTAAATACTTTGCAGGAAGAAAGTGTAAAGCTTGCAGCTTAGCAGTTTAACAGACTGAAGGGGCTCATCAGCAGTTAAGATTTCTCTAAATATACTGTAAAAGTACTTCATTTGTCTTTTGTAATGATTCTTTGCTGTCACTTACAGTGATTGGAGCTCCATTTATAGAGTTATGTGTCTTTCCTTTCCCACCCCCAGTTGAAACTATTTCGATTTTAGTACAAATTTAACACATCACAGAGTCTATATTTCAAACTACTGAACAGGAACTTTGTAATTGTGGTGTTTTTTTTAAAGTGCTCTTCATTTGTAAAAGCTTTTCCTTGGCCATGTCTAAGTCTGTACTACTGATACATTATGCTCCTTTCTTTAACCAAAAGGATGCCTGGTTTAAAACAAGCTGTATTTTTTTTTCTTTAAGTGTTGTAAGTCCAAGAAGAAAAAATAACAGGTATGACCACAAACCAGCCTCTTCATTCTTCTTTTTTGGAGGAGGGCAGGAGAACGGAATAATGAGCAAGAAATGTTGCCTTTTAGCTAGTATAGCACAGAGGAATAAGATGATTTCCTATTATAGGTTTCCTATTATAGAAAAAAACCTCCCAGAAGAATGAAATATTTTGAGAAATATTTAAAAAGTAGGATAAAATATTTTCCCTAAAGGAGAAATAAAAAAATCTTAAGAGAGGCAGAAGCCAGCCACAGTTTCCCCGCCCCAAGCAGAAACTGAGGAGACCAACTTTTAGAAATGCAGATTTGGTAATCCATTCTAAAAGACTGGGTCAAGCAACAGATAAGCAACAAACAAAAGGTTGACAAAATTAGCTCAGACAAACACCTAGGATTTGCATTTCCTCTTTTGCCTATAGAGCCAGCTATGACCCCTACAAAACACCTGTATGATGCCATGGGGATATGACAATAGCCAATAGAATATTAAAGGACATGTTCTTGCACAGGAACAGGAAGCTCAAATACAATGCCCAAAGAAGGTATAAAAACCACCCACTCTCAACTCCATTTTGTCAGCTGCCCAGAATCACATGTGGTTGGTGGTTCTGCTTCATCAATAAAGAGAACCTTTCTTTCCAATCAGCCGCCAGCTTCCATTTTGTTTCCAATGCCTTTCTCCCTGATTGGAACTTAACCAGATGGATTTTCCTTCCAACACTATAAAAGTATGTTTCCTGAAGAATGAAGATTTGGAGATAAAAGAAAAAGATGGAGTTGGCTATATATTAATATAAAATGGCTCTGAGGAAACTTGTTCATTTTCAAACTTTCAAATTGCTCAATATTTTATTACCTTTTGGTTGAAGCAAAATTTAATGATATGTATTACATAAGGAAATATCCCCAAATATCTTTTAGGAAACAAGACACACTTGTATTGCTTTTCCAGTTGATGATTGGCTAGTCAGATGATTTTCTGAGGAATCTTCCATTCAGAAATAACTTCCTCTGGAGATGAAATGACACTTCCAAAATCTACAAATGCAGATTATATTAATTTGATAAAGAAGTGGTTTTTCAAAGAATCAATCTAGATTACGTGTTTGACATGTTGAGTTGGTAGGAAATTAGCCTGGTCAATTGCCTATTTTTCTATGGGAAATTAGAATAGTTAGATATTTAACATCACCAGTAATGATTCTGAGAATGTAGGTTATCGTTATTGAAAATGAATCAGTCTGAAGTGGGGACAGAGGAAGTTATTTGGGGAATGGGAAGGCAAAACTAGATCTTAGCATGCATTACCTATATAGTACAATATTTTAGGGCAAATTTGGCAAATTCAAATAATGATTACCACTTGATAATTAATTCATTTAGATCACTACTGAAACTTTTACATATACTGTATGAAGTCTAGCAAATCAACATCAAAGACAATGATGAACAGTATCAAAATTTATTTTAAAGACTTGACTGTGAAAATACTTATTTTATTTTGGCTATTCAGTCAGCAGCATTTTTCATTAACCAGAATGCCAATGTCTGATTTCATTAATAATTGATTCTGTACCAGGGACAAATTCCTTATATGTCTAAGCACACTTCACCAAATAAAGTATTTAATAATCAATATTTTTTTCAGTATCATATCAGGGACAGTTTAATTTAGAAAATCCATCCTGGAGTTTTTCTTCTCTCTGTTTTCCCTAATTCCTTGCTTACAGAGAGATTCTTGTAGTAGAACAGCCAGAACTTGGTCCTGTTCCACAGGTACTTCTTCCTTCCATCCATTCCTTCTAGCCTGCCTTCCTTAGCCAAGCATTGTCTCCTTGCTGTTCCTGCCAGGAGATCTTGGCATTATCTCAGAAGCAGTGCCTATTACACAGCCAATGATTGGAGTCCTGAATTGTAACATTGCTCATTGTGAGAGGCCTAGGACACCAACTGGACATCCTGCCCAATTAAGAGCTACTAGTGTCAGTGGTGTTATTCGGTTGGATGGAGGTTAACTGAAAAGTTACCATCACTAGAACTCTTTTGCTTCTGGAGCACTTTCCATGGCTAGACTTCTCAGCAGCATTCAATGCCCTGGCTTTTCTGGGCATCATTGTCAGCATCTACCATTTGTTACTATGGGCAACTGTGGGCAACAAAAATGATTTGGAAGGTCGTACACAGACCACTGACCACAAGATTCAGACCCCTGGTGTACATTTCATTTTCTATAAATACTAGAATTATCAGAGTCTTTGCTCAACTGGAAGCCATCTCCTTCCTGAAGATATTTTCACTAAAGTTATGAGTCTTTGCAAAATACAGGATTATTTGAGCAGTTTAGACTCTGTAACTCATAGATGGAGAATGCTCTAAATATTTGAACTTTTGAATGGGCCGTTACAGACCTTGAAAAATATTGCTGATAACATGTTTTAATAGAACTCCTGCCCTCAGCCCCAGCACATAAGTGTAATGGTTCATGTGCCCATGCTGCTCCATTATAGAAAGATTATTGATAACTCCTTTGACAACATTAAGGAGCAAAATGTTGGAAAAACATGCTTCTTCCCTCCCTTGACTACAAGTAATTCTCAGCTACTGGAGGGTTCACAAAAGTAATCATTGCAGCTGGAATGTGCAGTTTTTCTGGGCTGCAATAGAAACAGTTCTAAGAACTGTGTGTAGTGTCAGTGTCCTTTAATTCTGTTTTATTTTCATTATGTACTTCTAGCAGCAACAGGGACAATGAAGTAACTCGAGAAGCAACCAGGAAATGAAAATTTCCTTGCAGTATATTCTTTTGAAACAGAAAAGCACAAAATATAGTTGGTGGAATGTACACAACTGTGCCTCTTCTAAGTTAAGTTAAGCAATGGATTTCAATTCATAAAAACAAGAATATGGCTATACAGTGCTTTGGATTCAGACTCAAAAAGATATGGAATCCCCTGAACTTGGTTGCAAAAGGAGCATAAAGGTGCTTTAAAAGAGACAAGGGCATAAGCAGATCATCTATCTGCAATTCCAGTATTGCCTTGTAGGGAAGATGGGTGGCATAGACATTTTATGAAAAAATAAATTATTCAATGTAGCTTTACCTTTTCCTGGGATTACAGGGCAGCTGAATATCTAGGAACAGTAGAGTAAGAAGTTGCATCTTTTTATCTCCAAATCCCTAAAACTGCACAGTCATCTGGATTGCAAAATAATTCTGCTGGATCAGGTCAGGGCATTTTGCTTCTTAGAGTAACCAGTTGCCAACCAGATACCAACATGAAGTTAGCAATGACTTCTCAGGACTAATTGCACTTCACAGATCCTTTCTCCATGACCTAATCCAGGTGCCTTTTAAAGCTGTCTAAATTAGTAGCTATATCATATAATGCAATGAATTTCACATTAATTATGCGCTCCTTGCAGAAGTACCTTTTCTTGCCTTTCACAAATTTGTTTCGAATCAGGTTCTTTGGATGATCTGGTCAGAGTTTTTTTGGAATGAGGGAGAAAATTTCTCCTGTCCCTTTTCTCCATGCTCTGCATACTCTAATACATTTCATTCATTCCCCCTCCCCACCCAGGTTTAATCATCCCAAATATTCTAGATTTTTCTCACGAGGAATGTGTTGGATCACCTTTATCATCTTCTATACTTTTTCAAAGTCTGAGATATCCTTTTCAAAAATGGCAACCAGGCCTGTGAACAGTATTCTAGAAGTGGATATATCATAGATATGCATGGGCATGATAATGTATGATATGCAATTTTATTTTCAATCACTTTCTATGTTTCCAGAATTTCTGTACCTTTTTAAAATGAGCACATTATAGCTTCCTGTATATCTAAGTAGGGTAAAAAAAACAACCCACCTTGACTTAGGTTTATATTTACTTTATAGATGTTAATATTATAAAGTTTATTCCATAGAGTTGTGTTAAACTTTAATAAACTAAAGCAGATTGTCAAGAAAAGACAGAGTTACTGACTGTAAAATATCACTGAGAGTACAGAGACTTACATAAGAAGAGAAAAAATACCATTTTTGTCCTTCATGTAATACTTCAGATCATTCAAATCATGTTTAAAATGAAAAGGAATTTCAGGAGAATGTCAAAGGGCATAAATATCACAAATCATTTTTGCTGTTGCTGTATTTTGCAGCACAATGAATGTAAGTTAAAATTTACCTTGAGAGGAAGAGGAATAGTAGAAATATGTTGTGGAACATCCCTCATAATGTAAGGTCACAACAACCTACATTCATTCCTGACTAGCTGCAGTTTTTTCTCTGCCTGCTATAGTAGTTCAGAAAAAACAACAACACATTTTTCACTAGAGGATCTATTGGAACAATTCCCCTTAGAAACCAATGGAGAATTTTTCCATGCCTATCTGAAACTTGGAAGATAATGTCTTATGGTGCCCTACTGTGAAATTCCTTCACTCACAAATAGTAAATTAACTGAGGGGTAGGCTTTTTCAAAAATAACCATGTGAATAAGCTGTGTAGGAGAACAGTGTGTGTTTCCAACCTGTAGGGAGAGTGAACATATACATGGATTGTCTACGGGCACGTTGTTGATAAGAGTGAATAGGAATATAGTTTTGCCTTCAACTAATTGTGACTTGGAGGCCTTGATTAAATTATGCCTGCCCTAGGATGAAGTAAGATTTCATATCCCTTCTGTCTATAAATTAATTAAAGTCAGCATTCACATTCTTGTGGCCCCAAGTCAGAACATAAGAGATTTCCATTGACTCTATTCATTGGTTTTCATGGAAGATATTGCTGAGATTTTATTAGCACTGGATATCAGGATTATCCGGGATGAGTTGTACACAGCAAATGGAATTAAAGCAGGAACTCTCAGGCAAGGCAATGATCAGAGGTCACATCCAGACCTCTGGATCAAGCCAGAAGTCAGGAGCAAAGAACAATAATGAATTAAGGAATGTTCTGCATTCTGGTCATTCATGTTGTTTGAACAAGTTTAACAAATAAAACTCTTTGTACTTATTTCTATATAGAAGGATCCACAAGCTGGCCTGGGTAACAGAATAACAGAATTGGAAGGGACCTTGAAGATCTTCTAGTCCAACCCTCTGCTCAAGCAGGAAACCCTATACCATTTTAGACAAAGAGTTTTCCAATCTCTTCTTAAAAACCTCCAGTCGTGGAGCACCCACAAATTCTGGAGGCAAGTCATTTCACTGATTAATTGTTCTAACTATCACAATTTTTCTTTAGTTGGTTCTCTCCTTGATTAGCATTTAATATCAAGCCATAGAGTTCTTCATCAAGTACCTGAAGACAACTGATAGACACACAGGGCAACAGATATATAAAGAATATCAGTTATCTATAAGGTGTACCTAAAATGTGTACTTTTTATTTTTTATTTATTTTATTTATTTTATTTATTTATTTGATTTGTCAATCACTTACAAGATAATAGGTATAAGTATATACATAGTTATGAATACATGAAATGGGTACATATAAGAAAAAGAAACAATAGGACAGGGATGGTAGGCACGTTGATGCGCTTATGCACGCCCCCTACAGACCTCTTAGGAAAGGGGTGAGGTCAATAGTAGAAAGTCTAAGGTTAAAGTTTTTGGGGTTTGGGGAAGAAACTACAGAGTCAGGTAGAGTATTCCAGACATTGAGCACTCTGTTGCTGAAGTCGTATTTCCTTCAATCAGGTTTGGTGTGGTTAACCTTGAGTTTGTATCTATTGTGTGCTCTTGTGTTGTTATGGTTGAAGCTAAAGTATTCATTGACAGGTAAGTAATTGCAATGTATGATTTTATATACCATATTTAGATCGGACCGAAGATGGCGTAATTCAAGGTTTTCTAGGTCTAGAATTTCAAGTCTGGTGGCATAAGGTATTCTACAACGAGTAGAGGAGTGGAGAACTCTTCTTGTGAAATATTTCTGGACTTTCTCAACTGTGCTAATATCAGATACGTAATGTGGGTTCCAGACTGATGAGCTGTATTAGAGTATTGGTTTAGCAAATGTTTTGTATACTCTAGTTAGGTGTGATATTACCAGAGAAAAAGCTACGTAGGATTAGGTTAACAACTCTTAATGCCTTTTTGGCTATGTAGTTAAAGTGGGCTCTAGCACTTAGATCATTAGATTAAATGTTGTAATTTCATGTACACCCTGGCGCTAAAACAAAGACATATGTTTCAGTACAACTATTTCTGTATTATTGCAGTTTGTGGCACTCATAATCACTGATAATTTTCAAGCTTTGTTGTTACTATATCTGGAAATTTATCAAAATGATCAACTAATTTATACATTGTCTGTGGCTAATTACTATTGGTTTCCTTTTTTCTTGAAGATAGAATTTCAGTGTGTTATCATTTTTTTTCCTTTGAGGTAATGGCTAAAAATATACTTTTCGGAAATGGGAACCAAATTACCACTACCAAGTACTAAACATACTTCATATAGATTGAAACAATTAAATGTTTCCCATTTAAAACAAACAAACAAACTGCATAGAATGATCAAATAAGTATTTTTTTTTTCCTAAATGGCTCTATGATCCCGAAAGAGAGCCACTTTCATACAGGTTAAGTCTAGAAACTGGGAAATTGTGAGTTCTAATCTTGCCTTTAACATGAAGCCAGCTAGGATATCTTGGGCCAGCCACACTCTCTCAGCCCTAGAATGGAGACAAGACAAATCACTTAAAAAAACTTTGCCAAGAAAATTGCAGGGAGTGGTCCAGACAGGAATCAATATTGATTCAAAGACATACCTACCCACCCATACACACACAACATAAATGATACTCAAAGCCCAAAATATGTCTTCCTGTTTTGCACTACAACTCATATAAAAACTCTTGGAAACAGGTTGGAGTGTCACAATTCTGTTCCTCCTATGCATGTAATTTATGGAAGGGTATCCTACTATGTTGCTCCTGGTGAGATATACCATTCTAGCTACTATGGTTTAGTACTCAGACAAAGCAAAAGCAATATCTAGAAAAAAAGATGAAGCCTCTGGCTTTGGCTTCTGGGAATGATTGCTGCCTTCCTTCCTTCAATGCACTGTTCTTTTTTATTGCTATTCGTCATTTATATTGCTTTCTTTCTTTGCTTATTGTTTTGATGGGGATGTGGAAGGAGATTCTCTATTGGTGTCATTATGAATAGCATCACATCTGTTTTATCTGCTGCAAAGAAATAGTTTGCCATGACTCACAGTTGAAGGTTAATGTTTCAGACTGTTGATCTTTGTTTTTGCTTTTCCATATTTGTCAGTCTCTGACTGGCTTACTGTTACTTCTTTTTGCCCTTTGTTTTTCTGTCTTTATTCCTGAACTGCAAACAATGCAAGAGAAATTTGAGTCAATCTAAGATAAGCTTTACTATATGTTATATACTCTTCTTTCCCAAGAAGAAAAAGTGAAAATGAAAAGAATCAACAAGAGCAGGCAGAGAAAAAGATTTTAACAATTTTTTAAATCAACAACAACAACAAATGAATACCAGGGGTTGTATTGTGCCAAAACTGCATCACAAATCTACATAAAAGGATGGACACAGATAAGATATTGTGCATTAGTTATGTATAAAATATTATATAAAATGCATTATTTCATTCTATAACTGCTACAAGCTAAACTAATTATTTACTATAAGAGACAAAACATACTTTACAAGTAAACATTGTAACTAGTTTTCCTTCTTTTTTAGTACCCCTCTATTGTTATAACACAAGAAAGTAAATGAATAAACCAATACTTGTGACATAATCAAATAGGTAGTACTTTATTATTTACCTACATGATGGCAGGATGATGGCACGATGGCACAATGGTTTGATGGCTGCAAATTAGCTGTAACCTTTAAATTCTGGAATATTTTTAAGGCAGAAGTATATCTGTAAATATAAGATACATTATGTCTGGAGTTCATGTGACTGCCAGAAACTGTGATATCTAATCTACGTGAAGACAATCTTTATTTGCTTTCAGTAATCAGTAGTTATGATCAGCACTTTAGATTAAGTGCCCCACTTCATACAGCACTTCATTTAGAGCTAATAAAATGATGGCTGGATGTTCAGTAAATACTGAGCTTACATTAATAGTATCATCAATTTATTCAAATGTCACAATTATGCAAGATAGTGAATAATTTGTGGCTAATTTGAGCAGTGATCTAAAATAGAAGCAAAAATTCACAATATTTTTGCTGCTTCGTAATTTGGCATGATGTCCTACTTTTAAAAAAAAGATACATTCACCTTCATGTTTAACCTTCTTATAAGACAGCAAAGGCTAACACCTGCTTTTGTCTTAATTCTTTTTAATGCTTATTAGTTAAGTTTGGCAGCCAAAAGTAGATGAAAATTTCTATAATTTTTGATAGTAGAGGCCACGGGAGGTTATGTATTTTATTCTGTGTTACATTCCTTTGTGTATTTCTGCTGTCCCCTTGTATTGCATTTATACTTGACCAACTCAATGAGCCACTGCCTAATTATCTTTTCTATAGGGATACACCAGTGGAATGTCTAATGTCCTCACCTTCCTCAAAGTCTTTAGTCAGAATCAGTCTGTTTTCACACACAACATTTTTTTGGGGGGTGGATTCTTCCTCCACACCAAATTTCTTCCTGTTCTATTCAATTCTGGGAAAGTCATCATGCTGATGGACAAAGAAGATCTCAATGCCATTTCTACGATCTCTTTCCAGTATTTCCTTGGGTGGTAAGAATAAAAATGCACTTCCTTTCTTTACCCTTAGGTGAGAAGGAACTAGTCAGATCTACATCTTCATGAAGTTAATCCATTGTTTCTCTTGTTCTTTTTTAATAACAAGTAAGCCCACTGAGGAATATTAGCAAAATTGTCAGGTCTGCTCACAATGGCTGCTCCTGATGGCCTTTCCTGTTGCCCCCAAAGAACTATTAACATTTGCTGCCTCTATGCCAAGTGGAAAGTGCTTGCCTGAAGAACTCTCTGATCTTTTGCCTAGTGATTGGGGACATTGGCTCCCTGCCAGGCTTTTTCCTCTACTTTGCAGTGCAGTGGCATTGCAACAATATGGACACTGTTTTGCTCTAATGGAGAAGGCCATCAAAGCCAAAAGGGTTCACCCTGGCAAATTTAGATGTGAATAGCATGGAATGATTAGAATAGAGAAGGTGAGCAATGTAAGAAATCTGGGATCAACTAAGCTTTTGTGTTTGAAAAAATAATAATAATGAAACCCAGCCAGGGGTTTAAAGAAGAGTCAGTTGATTTGCTGTTTACAAAATAGTGCTGTTCTGATTTCTATTAACAATGACCAACTTCTTTATCTGTAAATAAATCCTCAAATATCAAACTCCTTGAGGTACCAGCAAAAAAAATTACATAAAAAAAACCTCCTATTGAAAATTCAAGTCACGAATAAGATCAAGTATTTGGGGATACATTTGACAGCAAGATGTAGTACATTAAAAGAGAATAATTATATCAAACTTAAACAGCAGATAGCGCTAGACTTGGCAAAATGGGAAAATCTACAACTGTCACTAATAGGGAGAATTTCAACAATCATGATGAATATATTACCCAGAATTTTATATTTGTTCCAAACAATTCCAATTAGGCTTGGAAAAGACTATTTTGAAGACTTAAATAAAATTGTGTTGAAATATATATGGCAAGGTAAGAAAACGAGAATAAAGTTAAAGCTTTTGCAAGATGCTAGAATTAGAGGAGGATTTGGTTTGCCTAATTGGGAGTTGTACTACCAAGCTACAAACCTGATGTGGGTCAAGGAATGGATAACATTAAGAAATACTAGATTGTTGACATTAGGAGGACATGATTTGTTGTTGGGGTGGCATGCTTTTTTATGGTACAAGGGAACTAAAATACAGGGATATTTTAGAAGACATCATATACGGGAGTCTTTGTGGTTAAATTGGGAGAAGATTAAAAGACAATGTTATTTGAAAATCCCAGTCTGGTTATCGACTATTGAAGCATTTTCTTATCCTATAATATATAAAAAGGAACTAACAGTTAGATATGGGGAAATATTGAATGAAAAGGGTGAACTTAAATCGATGCAAAAACTAGAGGAACAAGGTATAAAGATGAATTGGTTTTCATATGCGCAAATACATTCAAGGTATGATAAAGATTTTAAAACAGAAGGTTTCTATGATAAATTGACTGATCTAGATAAGATTTTGACAGGTACTGATAAAAAGGTGATTAAAAAACTGGATGGATATTTATTAGAAATTAAACTAGAAGAAGAAACTATGATTGCTTGGGGGAAGAATTTTGGATATGGGATTGATTTAGAGAAATGGCAAAAATTGTGGTCTCAAAATTATAAAATGACAATGTCAACAGCTTATAAAGAAAATTTGTATAAGATGTTTTACAGGTGGCATTTCCCCCCAACAAGAATAGCAAGAATGTTCAAGAACAAATCCAAAAAATGTTGGAAATGTCACCAGACACCTGGCTCATATTACCATATGTGGTGGACTTGTGCGGACGCTAAAAAATACTGGACTAAAATCCACATGTGGTTGGAAAAAATGACAAAGAAACATATAGACTTGAAACCAGAGATATTTTTATTGGGAATTTTACCTGAAACACATAGCAAAGATTTGAAATACCTGATTATAAATGTATTAACAGCGGCTAGGATTGTATTTGCTAAAAACTGGAAAAATGAGAAAATACCATTGCAGGAAGAAATTATTAAGAAAATATTGGAATGTGCTGAATGAGTAGATTGACATTTGAAGTTAGAGAACAAGAGGATAAACAATTCTATAAAATTTGGGACCTTTTCTACCAATGGTTAGATAATAAAATACAATAATAGAATATTTAGAATTTCAGAAAATAATGAATACATAAAGATCTATTTTTTTTTCTTTTTTGATATTATATTTATAAAATGTTATTAGGATAGATTTGGTATGACTATATGATTTGTTATAAAATAAATTAAGTAAACTATAGTTATCTCACAAAGTATGAATGAATAAAATCATGATCAACTGATTGTTTAATAGTGATACTGGGGTATTTAATTTTTGATTGATAATATGAGCTTTTATGTAATGTAACTGTAACTGAAGACTATGAAATGGATGCACAAAATGATTTGTAAACCAACCGGCACACTGTTTGTATACCTATGGAAGAAAGTTTTATGTTTTGATGTTTTGTTTGTTTATGTTTGTTTTTAAAAACCAATAAAATTTACAAAAAGAAAAAAAGGAAAAGAAAAACCTCCCTGGAAAATGTTACTGCATTTTGGGACACTGTATATTGTTATTTTGCAGAGAGTATTTGGCACACTTCTGATTCACTAGAATGGAAAAATAAAACATTCACTGTTTAGGATAAAATATCATAATCATCTGGGACATTAAATATCTTATTTTATATCCATTATCCATTATACACATTAATCAGAGGTTGTACCTATAGTATTTAGTTAACTTTTTAATTAAATACAATTTGATCAGGCATTTCCACTTGTTTTTTTCTGTCTCTGCAAGATTCATTATTCAAAGAATGTTCTTTCTGCACCAACTCAGAAAGCTCAAACTGCCCAAAGAGCTCCTGGTATAGTTCTACAGAGGAATTATTGAGTCTATCATCTGTATCTCTATAACTGTCGGATTTGGTTCTGCAACCCAACAAGATAGACAAAGACTTCAGAGAGGAATTAGGACTGCAGAAAAAAATTACTACCAACCTGCCTCACATTGAGGACCTGTATACTGCACGAGTCAAAAAGAGGGTTGTGAAAATATTTACAGACCCCTCACATCTTGGACATAAACTATTTCAACTCCTTCCCTCAAAACTATGCTATAGATCACTGCACATCAGAACAACTAGACACAAGGACAGTTTTTTCCCTGAAAGCCATCACTCTGCTAAACAAATAATTCCCTCAACATTGTCCAACTATTTACAAAGTCTGTACTACTATTAATATTAATCTTCTCATCACTCCTTATTATCCATCCCTTCCCACTTGTGACTGTATGACTGTAACTTTGTTGCTTGTATCCTTACAATTTACCGTATTTGCCGGCGTATAAGACGACTTTTTTGCCCTGAAAAAGATGCCTCCAATTGGGGGGGTCGTCTTATATGCCGGGTCGTCTATACGCTGGCAAATAGTAATTGGGAAGCACTGCGGCTGCCAGCGGCTGAGGCACTTTGTCTACCGTGGAAACAAATCCCGTGAAGCTGAAAGGAGCAGCCAGCCTTCTCCCAGCTCCCAAGGAAAGCGAGGCTCGCACCGCCCGAGCTCCGCTGAGGTATCCGGCTGGGGCTGTCAGGAGTTGTTAGCGCTGGCGCGGCTCCGCGGCTCCAGTCCGCGTTGCCTCGCGAAGGAAAGGCAAAAGGAAGAGCCGCTGCTGCCATGCAAAGCCGCCGCGGCTCTTCCTTTTTGCCTTTCCCTTCCCGAGGCAACGCGGGACTGGAGCCGTGCGGAGCCGCGCCAGCGCTAACAACTCCTGACAGCCCCAGCCGGATACCTCAGCGGAGCCCGGGCGGTGCGAGCCTCGTTTCCTTGGGAGCTGGGAGAAGGCTGGCTGCTCCTTTCAGCTTCACAGGATTCGTTTCCACGATAGACAAAAGTGCCTCAAAAAAAAAAAAAAGTGCAAAAGTGGAAGGCGTGCGGAAGAGGGGCGAGTATATAACAAACTATATTTTGAGTGGAAATGTTGGGGGTCGTCTTATACGCCGGGTCGTCTTATACGCCGGCATATACGGTATATTGACTGTTTCCTAGTATGATTTGATTGCTTATTGTACCCTATGACTATCATTAAGTGTTGTACCTTATGATTCTTGACTCTTGACAAATGTATCTTTTCTTTTATGTATACTGAGAGTATTTGCACCAAGACAAATTCCTTGTGTGTCCAATCACACTTGGCCAATGAAGAATTCTATTCAATTCTATTCTATTCTTATTCTTCCACCTTCTTGGCTTTCGCAAAACATTTGTAATTCAACTTACAAAAGCCTTCTATGTAGGCTTTTATGTCAATATAAGTTGAATAGTTCTTAAAAACATGTTTCTGGGATTCTCTGTAAGCAGTCATTTGAGTGGAAATTCTAAGAGTGATTTTAGGTCCTCCAAAAATATGATTAATTCCTTCATTTATTGTCAACTGAAAAGCGGATAGATGTTCTATATTACAATCTGTTCTTGAAAATCCTCTCAGTCTTAATAGTGGATTACCATGAAACAGAATTTGATCAGATCTTTAGATCCTAATCTAAAATTAGTCCATCTTGGAGTTGAGATTTGGTTGATGTATAACTGAATCACCACCATCATATATCAGCCTGATTTAAGGATGTATGTTTTGCTTTTCTTCTGAGGTTACAACCTTCTCTGAGAAGAAAAATATATTTTCCTGAGATCAAAAAGAGGATTTTCGAACCTGAAAAAGGTTCACCTTTCTCCATCACTCACAGGAATAACTTCACCATAATCCCTAATAATTGATATAGGAAATGGCCAGCAAATAGGAAATGAACACTAGGGGGCAAGAGTGTTCCTACTATATCTTTACAACCACTTTGCAACCCGGATGGTCCATCACAAATAATATTTATATAAGAACTAAGTTGGGTTATAAATAAAGCTAATGAAAGAGACTGCCAATATTAAAATAAAAGTTTTGCAATAGTTCTACAGAATCCCAGTACTCATGTCATGAATGCTTTCATCAGTTTTACTGTTTGGAAACTGGCAGTGGTTCACAGCAAAAACATTGGATCTCATAATTATGTGGGTTCAAGAAATGCAAACATTTCGTCACCTTTCAAGGAGACATAGTCAGTGCACTTTGAATTGACAGACGAGCACAATTCAAAGCATACAGACAATGTCCCCTTGAATGGTGACAAAATGTTTGCAACCAAACTGCCAAGCTTGGAGCTCAGACCAACAGCCCAGAGAGAAGGTCTTTGCATGTGCACTGAACACAAGTTGTCTGCTTTCTCTGCAATTCAGCTTAATATGGAAATCAATGAGTGCACAACTGTGCACATGCACATATAGCCAGCTACCTCTAAACATCCTAGTTCTAATGTTACATGAAGTTGCCATTCCTCCTTACTGTTTCTATGATGATTTTTACCATGTGTTGTAACGCCTGTCCTATAGGGTTTAGATTTAAAAAGGGATTATTCAGATTCTTAATTGGTCACTCTGCTGGCTCTTTTCAAATGAAAATAATCTTTCTGAGAGTTACTGAATAAAAGTTCCTTGGTCTTCTATTTCTCAATAGAATTCAGTGGTTGGTTGATTTGTTGTCTTAGACCATGTGTTCTGTTGCATTTAATAATGGCACAGACATGCTCTGGCAGCATTTTTGTCCTTGTGTTGCCACAATGTTTTTAGCAGCACACTTGGGTTGAACAGCATTTCCACCCTTATTCAAACACTGTCCAAGGACAGCCTGAATTTATATGGAATCTGCTAAATTTGGTCATCTATTCCTCTAGTTGGAATTTATTCTGAATTTCCAGGATTAGTACACACTGGAATAAAAAAAAAATTGGGTATTGTTTCTAAATGGTCCTGTAAGCACATGGACACTTTTAGCTGCTGAAAGAGCTGAGACAAAAGAAAACCTATGCCAAGGCAGCACTATGGACCCCCTATGGCTGAGCTTGAGAGGAGCAGAGGGGAGATGCCTAGAGGAGCACTCTTTTATTATTAAAGATGACTCTTTCTGTGAGGAGGGAACAGAGAGTATGGAGAAATTAGTGGAGTTGCTGATGGCGCACAGAGAAAGCAGATGTTGGAGGTTAATGGAGCATTAGAAAAAAAAGGAGATGAAATAAAAGTTTCCTGATACTGGCTAGGGCTTTTCAAGCCACACAATTATTTATTTATTTGTTTTAAAGTGGAGAAGTGCATGACATATTCTCAAAATGGATATTTAGAGCAAGACCATTTCATTGCCTGGTTTAGCATAAATGGGCTTCAGGAATGACTTCTTGAGCTTCAGTACTGCTCAATGTGAACTCAATGCATCATAAACACAAGCTGCCACTGACATTATATTGCCATGGTGTTTTTATTTTTATGCAGTCTGAACACCTTCTGAACAGAGGTGGCATTCAGCAGGTTCTGACCAGCTCTGGAGAACCAGTAGCAGAAATTTTGAGTAGTTTGAAGAATCAGCAAATCCCACCTCTGACTGGCCCCACACCCATCTATTCTCTGTCACCCAAGTCCCAGCTGATTGGCTGGGTCTTTTTTTGTTGCCCTACACAGGAGAATGGAGCTGGAAAACAGGTTAATGGGCTGGGGAGGGAATGGGATCTTGCAGTAACCTACCCCCAGGAGTGGGGAGGGAATGGAGATTTTACAGTATCCTTCCCCTGCCATGCCTACCAAGCCACACCCACCAAGTCACACAATGCCCACCAAGCCATGCCCACAGAACTGGTAGTAAAAAATTTTTGAATCCCATCACTGCTTGTGAAGCATAGTGAAGGAAGAGACGTCCAATGGTGGGATGCTGCCAGTGTAATAACCAGTTCGCTAATCTCATGCTTTGTGCGTGAATGCACAGCTTTCAAAACTTCTTTAATGTTACTTCAGGAAGTAACACAGCTGAGGTGCGGCAATCCGTTCTGCCACGGAAATCAGCTGAGCAGATATAGGTGAGTACAGTGCAGGGGTGGGATTCTATCACTTCACACCTATTTGCTAGAACCGGTTGTTAACATTCTAAGCAGTTCGGAGAACCAGTTGTTAGAAGAAAATGCTGGCCTAATCCTGTAAGGAAGGCAGGAAGGAAACATTCTGGTGTTGCTTACAGAAACTGCCTCTCCATTAACTCTTATTAGATTCTTGGCAGGAGTAGACTTCCTGTCTCAGGAACTTCTCTGGAGTTTTTTCCCCCCTCCTTTGCTGGTACTTTGCTTGTGGGGAGTGACCTTTCAAAGTTACAATGGCACTGAAAAAAGTGACTTATGACCATTTTTCACACTTAAGACTGTTGCAGCATCCCCACAGTCATGAAAGACCAGGCGAGGAGATGCGTGCCTTGATGTGAGTGATATTGAGTTGGCCACACCCAGCCAATAACATGACCACCAAGCCACACCTACCAACTAAGCCACTCCCACGGAAACAGTTGTTAAAAATTTTGAATCCCGCCCCTGGGTGGGTGGGTGTGCCCACATGATCATCAGAGCGCACCGGTTTGGCAGATTCCAATAAAGACCAGCAAGGAAGGAAAAATAACCAGAGAACAAACAGAACTATTTAAACACATTTCTACTATATTACTGTGGATGTGTGCTTAAGACAATCCATCCTATCTGGTTTATGGATGCATATTTCTAGTCTGGTAATTTTATTCTATAAATCTTTAATATAAATGAATAAAGATTACTTTCCTGGGTTCCCAAGGATTTGTTTAAAAATGATTTCAAGTGCTAGTCAGTTGTAAGTTGGGTCCAGCTTTCATATCACTGCAGTTCCACTGACAACAGAATGTCACACATTTCCTTCCATTGCAGATCGTGGCAACATCCAATGGAACACCTTGCCCTCAGAAGTTGTGGGAGCGCCATCACTTGAGACTTTCAAGAAGAGACTGGACTGCCATCTGTCAGAAATGGTGTAGGGTCTCCTGCTTGGGCAGGGGGTTGGACTAGATGACCTACAAGGTTCCTTCCAACTCTGATTATCTGTTATCTGTTAACATTCTTTTATATTCCTCCATAGCATGAATTATTATGTCAAAAGCAACTGCTAGAAATATAAGTCAGGCTGTAGACACTAGGAATCTCTCCACAGAGAACACAGAGGAACCTCTAGTGCTATGCAATAATACCTTCTCAACTGAAATCCAAGGTATGCAGAATAGCAAGCAAGCTTTCCTTTAGTGACACTGTATGTGAATAAATATACAGTGTGACCTGTATAATGCACGAGTCAAAAAGAGGACTGTGAAAATATTTACAGATCCCTCACATCCTGGACATAAACTGTTTCAACTCCTACCCTCAAAATGATGTTATAGAGCACTGCACACCAGAACAACTAGACATAAGAACAGTTTTTCCAGAATGCCATCACTCTGCTAAACAAATAATTCTCTCAACACTGTCCAACTATTTACCAAGTCTGCATTACTATTAATCTTCTCATCACTCGTTATTGTCCATCTCCTCCAACTTGTGACTGTATGACTGTAACCTTGTTGCTTGTATCCTTATGATTTATATGGACTATGGATTTATATAGACCTAGTATGATTTAATTGATTATTTGTACCCTATGAGTATCATTAAGTGTTGTACCTTATGATTCTTGACGAATGTGTCTTTTCTTTTTATGTACACCGAGAGCATATGCACCGACAAATTCCTTATGTGTTGAATCACACTTGGCCAATAAACCATTCATAATCAATGCTGCACAGCACAATTTGGCTTTGGCAAGGAGCCTCGACATACACACAAATGCAATCCATGAGTTGAATGGGTTTAAGGCTCACAAGAAAACAATCTCTGTTGATGCTGAAATGTGCAGTTTTTATTTCCCCTTTAAAAAGAAAAGCAAACACATTGAAAGACACCTAGACAGTATAGATAGTCCTTGATTTACAACCACAACTGAGCCCAAAATTTCTGTGGTTAAGTGAGTTTTGCCCCATTTTATGATCTTTCTTGCCATGTAAGTAAGTGAATCACTGCAATTGATAGGTTAGTAACCTGGTTGTTAAGTGAATCTGGCTTCCCCATTGACTTCATTTGTCAGAAGGTCACAAAAGCTGATCACATGACCCTGGGACATGGCAACCACCATAAATATGAACCAGTTGCCAAGTGTCTGAATTTTGATCACATGAACATGAGGAGGCTGCAAAGGTCATAACTGTGAAAAATGGTCATTTTTCAATGTTGTCACTTTGAACGGTCACTAAAACAAACTGTTGGTAAGTTGAAGACCACCTGCATAATATTAGTTATTCTTTCCCATTGTGTACAGCTAAAAGAGACAATCTGCTAAGTTGATAAGAAATTAATATTTTGGGAGAAAAAGAGTGAAAAAATAGGTCAAAGTGTTGTTCATGATAGCTTCTTAATTTGAATGTTAAGAAAAAAGTGAATCCATAAAATCAACTTTAAAATATGCATAGCAATTTAAATACCTTATGGTAGTCAAGAATTATTTCATTAGTAAGGAAATTCCCAAAGGTTTTCTTTCTTCAGTTTTGACATTCCCCTTATGTTTCTTTCAATTGGGAGTTCTTCACCTAACTGTTGGTTAGATGTGTTTGCTTAACTGCTGTCATTTTCAGCTAATGATAAATGAAACACTTTGAAAAGACTACATAAGCCAATTATTAATTTCATTAAGGAATTAGCTTCTAAAAAAAGCTTTAAGGCAGAGTTGGGGGGAGTGATCCCTTTTTATATACAAAAACTAAAATGAAGGCATTGAATACATTAGGTATTTGTGTCATGTGGAAAACTGAAACATTTTCAGAATGTAACTAGGGAAGGATGTCTTAGCATGTCTAAGTAGAATTAATGGAAATAACAGAACAATGGCAAGTGAAAGAGATAACTTAGGTAACAGCTTCTTATGCTCATGTGTTAAAAGATGTCTTAGCATCTTTCAGGGAATTGGGGACTTTACTCAGATCATCCATTCATTCATCTTCATTTATTGTTGGAGAGCATCTTTCAGAGAACTGGGTATCTTTTCTCAGATTAGTCATTGATTGATTGATTGATTCATTAATTCATTCATTTATTTGTTCAATTTGACAACAGAACAATAGCAAATTAAAAGGCTCTAGTGCTATGCAATAATACCTTCTCAACTGAAATCCAAGGTATGCAGAATAGCAAGCAACCTTTCCTTTAGTTGCACTGTATGTGAATAAACAGACAGTGTGACCTGTATAATGCACGAGTCAAAAAGAGGTCTATGAAAATATTTAGAGACCCCTGGACACATCCTGGACATAAACGGTTTCAACTCCTACCCTCAAAATGATGTTATAGAGCATTAACAGCTTCTAACACACGTGGAGAGATCTTGCTGAGAAATGGGCACATTTTCTTCTTAGATTATTTATTCATTCATTCATCTTCATTCATTGTTGGATAACATCTTTCAGAGAACTAGGTACCTTTTCTCAGATTAGTTATTGATTCATCCAATTTGAAAACAGGACAATGGCAAATTAAAAAGCTAAATGGCAAATTAAAGGGCTAGCTGTAAAAGTCTGACCCACAGACGGACACAATACAGAAGCAATACAGCTTCTAGTTCTAACACATGTTGGAGAGCATCTTGCTGAGAACTGGGCACATTTTCTTCTTAGATCATTCATTCATTCATTCATTCACTCACTCATTGCTCACAGAATGATGGCAAATTAAAGGGCTAACTTAGATAACAACTTCTTACACTCATGTTATTGGACAGCATCTTGCCTCTTCTGGACATACTTTCTACTCATTCTTCCATTCTTTGGAGACCTCCTGAATTTCCAAAAGATCTTGGACAGCTTACAATATACACAAAGAAAAGCCTCAACATTTTTTTAATGGGTGACTGGGTGTGTGGCTGACAGTTGGCTTCCAGAACCAGAGAGGGCAGGGAAGGAAAGTGGCTGGGCTGCTGCTGCCTTTCATTGGGACGCATGGAGCAAGATGAAACTCCTCTTGCCATCTCTTCTCCCCCACCTCTTCACCAGGCATGGCAGGGCTTCCTATCCCTCCTTTCAGCCGAACTCCAAAAACATTTAGCTACTTCACAAATTTAGTAGAACTGATGCAAACCTGCTGAATCCCACCACTGATACTATAGCCACCTGTCACATCCTTTGACAACTTCAAAAACAAAATCACTTTTGTTTTCTTTTGTACTCTTTTGTAGACTTTAGAACAAGGGCCCTCAGACTCTTCAACTCCACTGACATCTTCACAAACTTCCAGTTTGTTCACTGTCCCCAGGGGTGGGATTCTACATGTTTGCACCTATTCACTAGAACCGGTTGTTAACATTCTAACATTTCGGAGAACCAGTTAGAAGAAATTCCTGGCCTAATCCTGTAAGGAAGGCAGGAAGAAAACATTTTGGTGTTGCTTACAGAAACTGCCTCTCCGTTAACCCTTATTACATTCTTATTACTTCCTGTCTCTGGAACTTCTCTGGAGTTTTGTTCCCCTCCTTTGCTGGTACTTTGCTTGTGTGGAGTGACCGTTCAAAGTTACAACGGCACTGAAAAAAGTGACTTATAACCATTTTTCACACTTACGACTATTGCAGCATCCCCACAGTCACGAGAGGCCAGGCGAGGAGATGCGTGCCTCTATGTGAGTGATGTTGAGTTGGCCACGCCCAGCCAGTCACACGACCACCAAGACACACCCACCAACTAAGCCACGCCCATAGAACCAGTTGTTAAAAAAATTGAATCCCACCCCTGACTGTCCCCCAAACATTTACTGATCTTGGCTATGTTCAAAAGCTAATTTAAGTGAGGTGGATAGAGTCTTAAGTGATGGTCATCTAGGGAATACCACAAGTCTAGGGAGAAAAAAAGCAGTCAAACTCAATTGTTGCTATGAAAATTACATAATCACATCCAAAGAATCATCTGCAATTGAGCTCAACATAAAGAATTGCTGCCTATAGAATCAAATGAAATATTTAGCCCGCCTCCCATTATTAAATTGAAATATCTGGAGATAAAAACTAAAAGCAATGACAGTGATAGCATTGACAGTGTTTTGGTTTCCTATCAGGAGATGAGAGGAGTTTCAGCCTGAAATTGTTCTGGAAAATTAGGAACAGTGGAAAGGAGCTCAAAATATTATGAGCAACAGCATTTCTCTACCATGACCGGAGAGGCCTTGTTGCTATTTTTTCCAATTTTGTGTGTGCCTTTTCCAGTTCAGCAGGTTGCGTTTTAGCTTCTAACTTCTGAACCTGCATGCCTCCTGGAGATTTTTGGCCTGTAAGACTTTCAACTTCCTTTTTCTCTTGTTCCCCATGTCCCCTGTGTCTCATTTTTATTATATTTCCCTGCTTCCTGGGAAAACCTTGGGTACCCTGACATGGAGGAATAGCAGCAGTCGATGATGAAAGGAATATGCTATTCTCCTCCCCCCCCCTTTTTTTTCTTTTTGCATGATCCATTCTCTTCATGGTAACATGTTCATCTGCACAGCATATCAAGATGTATTTCTAATGTTATTTCCAGATTATAACTTATTGAAAGATTTTTTTTATAAATTTCAGGATATTAAATTGGACAAATTGCTTAATTCAGTTTGTAAAACTAGGGGTCATGTCAAATTGCAGATAAATGAATTCTTTAAATATAACCTCAGTAACTAAAGAAAGATAAATATATATCTTATGTTAGGCCAAAACTCTGCTCAAAAATAAAGTATAAGAAAACAATAGCTATTTTGCTTTCTCTTTTGTTAAATATCTCATGTCCTGCTTAAATGTGATGTAATTTTGTTCTATGAAACTTCTGCTGTTTCACTGCATGGAACCTACTCCTTTTTGCTCTTTCTTCAATGCATACTTTTCCCACTTCAGACCCCCCCGCCAAAAAAAAAACCTAACCAGAACTATTTCATATAGATAAGCAAAGCTAAGCTTATCCCATATTTACTGCATAGATATCTGAAGCATCTACATTTGTAGGAGAAATGATACAACCCTCAAATGGCTGTTATAAAAATAGTATCAGTATTTTGTTAGATTGCTGTGAAATAAGTAAAGTGTACATTTTAGCCCAAGAATTGGGAAGTGGACCTAAAGTATATGATTTAGGACCTAATAAAATCATTAGATAATATATATGTCTACAAATTCATTTCCTTTAAAGCAATTGGCCTACAAATTGGCTTTTTGTTGTTATTATCCCCCCCCCCCCTCTTTTATCACTCTACTTGGTCTTTTGTCTTAGGAGTTTGCTTATTGATCTTTCTCCCTCTCTTCCCAGTCACCCATATAAGGCACGTGATCTTTGATTTTCCTCCTGGTAGGATGTAGTTAGGTTTTACCTTTCCCTATAATTATTGTTTTACCTAAATTTGTTCAGGTTTATAAAACCTGCTTCCATAATCATTGCACAAATCAAGTAGCCAGGAATACTCACATTCCACATAGAGAAAGTCCAGTGGTTTCATTATGGGGAACTTGAATGTTAGGCAAGTGTATCACAGAATATTAATGAAGCAATAGATACATCTTTTTTCCCTTTTACTACAAGTGTCTACTAGGCACATTTTCCAGTTTCACTCATGATTATAATGTATGTTTCCCTGATATTAGTTTGGCCTCCAAAACAGACCGAGTGACTGTCATTCATGCATTTTAGCTTCAAGGCTGAATTATTATGCTAAGGGGGAATAATGCTGTTCTGAGTGGTCATTTTTCAAATACTACAAAAGGCTGCAATTCACCTTTTGATAGAGGTGGGTAATTATAGCCCCATTACACTCATACTAATATGCCATACTCTTTTCAGTGACTAACTTTCTGGTGCTGAGGGTATAAAACCTGGAACAGCATGCATCCATTACAACTAAGAAAATAAGAGTTCCATCTTAACAATCAGATGGTACTCTAAGCTTCATTGGGTTAGTCCAAATAAGTATTCTTGTTCCACTTCTTAGCTGTAATAAGCCAGTTTGGTCTAGTGGTTAAGGCACCAGACTACAAAGCTGGGGACCATGAGTTCAAGTCCTGCCTTAGACATGAAAGCCCCCGGATGACTTTGGACCAGTTACTCTCTCTCTCAGCCCAAACTATCTTACAGGGTTGTTGTTGTTGTTATGGAGAAAATAGGAGGAGTAAGAAGGTGTATTAGATATGTTCACCAACTTGAGTTATTTGTAAAATTAATAAAGGTGAATACAAACAAATACATAAAATAAAAAATGATATGCAAAATTGACAAAATTGTCTGTTCTCTTTTTCCCCCTGATAGCAGTACAGAATATTTCAGCCAAGTGCATATTTTATAATCATTTATAAAATGGAATGTTCTAATTATGATATTGTTTGAATTTTGTGGAGAACAAGTAGTATTATATATCAAGGGTCCAGGCTTTATAACTCTGTGTCCATTGTGATACAGGTTTATATGACTTTATTGTTTGTACCAAGATATCTGACACTTGATTTTCAAGTAGTAGCTATAGCAGTAAACTACTTGAAAACCAAATATCAGTCCTCTTAGAACCAGATGAATTCATGAGAAAAAATTCATGAGAAAAACAAGATGAATTCATGACAAAAATATTTGCAGATCTAGGACAAAAGCTATATTTAAATTTCATTATGTTAAAATGACCTTCAAAAACAAGGCGCATTGAGTGTTTAACCCATTATCCTGTATGTACCATTTAAAAAATTGACAAATACTTTTGAAAGGGCATTGGAAACTATACCCAAGCTTAGGTTCATCGTATTGAGCCCATATATATAGTAAATTGGTTCTATCTATCCTTTGTATTTTAATACTATTGACTTGTTATAAGTGGAACAATGAAGTTCCTCCATCCATAACTATTCTATATCTAAGCCTCTTTATATTCATGCACAATGTTCTGTGGTTATATGTTCTTAGGTATTAAATGCTTAGCAACTCTGGGGCCGAGACATATTCAAGCAGACATAAAAGAGTATACAAGTTATTCCTATTCAGTTGGCATTGCTATTTTCTTTGTGTACAGTTAGAAAGCAAAATCCCCCCCCCATTAAAGTGGCAGTTGCAAAGTTCCAATTTCTTCAGAGGAATTCTAAGTTTTATTGAAGTTCCCACTGAAGTTGTGAAGTTTTTCTTTTTAGTTATAATCTGTATCTCCACTGCAAATCTCCAGGTAACATTTTGCTGCTTTTATCATCACTTCACTTACATGTCCAGCCTAAGCTTTGCAGAAACTCAAGTCACTCTCCCTTCATCCTCCAAATCCCCCCTTTCTCTCCCTTCCTCCCCCCCTCCTTATCCTTTGGAGTGATTTTCTTATCACTAAGGAAAGAGAATCAGAAGTTCAGGTATATTTTAGCTCCTTTGAAAATATGTCTACCAACTCCTGGAATATCTCTGCTGGAAAGGAGAATGGCAGAGAACGTTTCACTCTGGAAAAAGATGTTCTATTAAACTAAGCTTTTGTGAAAAAAGAACATATATGTCAAATAAATTTTTCTCAATTAAAAGAAAACCTGAAAACAATTTTTATAGCTGCAGGGTGCATTGGATGCACTGATCTTGTTAAAAGATTCCCGACATAACAAGAATATCATTTCCCCCCCCATGGCTACTAATGTTTCACAGCTTAAAGTTCTTTTTTTGTAGTACATATTATTTAGAAGAAGCATACAAAATAAAATGAAAAGACACCAATATATTTTTAAAGTTAAGAAATGAAAGATATGCATTATTTTTTAAAGTTCAACCCAAAGTAACTGAGCATGTGCTTACAGTCTCTGATGGCTTTGTGACCTCCCATCTTGATTACTGTTGTGAACTTTATATGGGCCTGCCCTTGAAGAGCTCTCAGAAGAATGAAGGCAAATATACGTGTCATGCGCCTGGTGGAGACTGACTCTGAGGGAGAGGACGAACAGCCGACAGGGAGTGGAAGTGTGGCTCTAGAGGTTGTGGAGGAGGCTGGGGAAGGGCAGAGGCTGGCTGAGCAGTCAGAGAAGGACCCAGGCCCATCCCCTCTCCATCCTAGGGCACTCAGGGAGGAGAAGATAAGGCAGAGATGTAGTCTACTTGGGAGGAGAGGGCCTTGATCCTCTTTATGGGCTGCAGGTGTGACAACTGAATAAGAGGACGGACTTGCATACGGGTGAACGTTGAAAACAAAGCATGGAAATATCTCTAGTTTATGGTTTCTCCCTGAGTTTGGCATCCTTCCCAGTGTGTGTTATCTGTGGACATCCTCGAGCCCTTATCTTGCCTGGTTTGTGTTGCTTTTTTCCTTCTTCTAACTGTGTTTTTTGTCTCCAGTCAAGGATATTTGGAGCTTGGAAGCAAAGTGAAGGAATAAAAGGGGCTTCACCTGTTTTCTGTGACTGTGTTTGTTTTGTATCCCACCCTGGGTCATCACAATATGTGTCCCAAGATAATGTTGCAGGATCCAATCTGGGTCGGTTACCAGGATCAGAGGTTTTGTCTTCCAAGCTTTCGTACTCATGCCGGAGCCCACTTGCAGCTAGACAGAGAGAAGTTCCCTGAAGTGCTCTAGCATGAGTCCGAAAACTCAGAAGACAAAACCTCTGGTCCTGGAGACCAACCCAGATTGGATCCTGCAGCATTCAGAAGCTTCAACTGGTACAGAATCAATTACATAAGTAGCAAATGAATACTCAGATTCATTTGTCAGATATTTGATGCAAGCATTGCTGCATTGGTTGCCAGTGCATTTCTGGGTGCAATTCAAGATGCTAGTAACTGGGTTATCTGAGCGACTGTCTTCTCCCAGTTCCTTTTACCCATCCAGTCTGGGTTCCATCAGCCAATGACTAGGAGACATTCCTTTTCTGCCATAGAT
The DNA here is from genome assembly GCF_049901735.1 of Notechis scutatus. NCBI lineage: Eukaryota > Metazoa > Chordata > Lepidosauria > Squamata > Elapidae > Notechis > Notechis scutatus. Next base: position 264,432,460 of record NC_142009.1, on the reverse strand, counting down.
CTTTCCTGCTGGAATATTATCTCTCTGGAGATTCGGATGACCCTGAACTTGTTGGCCTTTTGTAAGCCTTTGAAGACAGGTTCTGTGCCCAGGCCTGGGTCTTGAGTCTGTCACAGGCACCATTTCCTAGTAATATTAATATCTACAGTTATGATTTTTTCATGGCAGCTATAAATGTTATCTTTTTGTATTGTTTCTATAATTGATTTTATGATTATTTGCCACCCAGAGTTACTTGTTGAGGTAGGTGGTGATAGACACTGAATAAACAGATGTCCTTTAGGCATGAAAAGGGTTATGCTATAAAATACTACATGGTTAAATGTTCTGTTCCATTCGTAGCCAAATAGATGCCTATGTTGTACTTATAAGCTGATATGAGCGCTATGTCACACAAGTTTGCCATCCAGTGCCATTGAATGATATCCCTGGAACACTGCAACCATCATAAATATGAGTCAGTTGTCAAGCATCCAAATGTAAATCATGTGACCAGGGGATGCTTCAACAGTCATAAATGTGAAAAAGGGTCATAAGTCACTTTTTTCAGTGTCATTGTAATTTCGAACTGTTGTAAGTTGAGGATTACCTGTATTGGGCTGCCTGATTTTGGTTTCCTAGTATGTTCTGTCTTGAAGGACTGACATCACCCCACAAGAGTTGCCAGTAAAAAGTAATTGGTTTTAAGGCAAGACAACTTTTAGTGCAACATTAAAAAAAAAATCTATCAAAAGCTTAAAAAAAATTCCCTTCCTCTCTCAGGATCTAGGCCAGTGCCTTGACCATTGACAGAAAAATGGCTTTCACTTATCTTATTTTTACTATAATTTCTTTATACCAGTCACTCAGTGTTTTAAAATTAATAATTGTAGTTTTTCTCCATCCTTATATATGATGTGGTCCTAAAAAAAGAAGAGAAAGGGTTTCAGTGTCATTTTCAATGGAGGTATAACAGGTGCCAGTATAATAATCTTTTTAGTGTTAGGTAGGCTAAATATATCAAAGAAAGCTTAATTAATCAATAAATAATTCATATTAGAAACTTTAGTTAGACTGCAGTTATCTTGTTTTTGACAATACTATGGCACCTAAAGCTCATGTACCCATTTCTGTTTTTTAATTATGTAATATCTGTGTTGCTATAGTGATGCCTTTTTCCTGTTGTTTTCAAACTACTGCTACGTTACATAAAACCCTGGAAACTTCCCAGAATTCAGGTTACATGTGATGTTTCTCTTTTCACAGAACTTGCATTCTTGGTATTTCTAGGAACTTACCAGTTAAACCATTTTCCTCCCTAAAAATTGCAGCATGATGTATCCAGCATTATTTACCTTTGCCTGGAACAATGGGGAAAGGCCTAACAATACAGTTCCTCTTATGAAGATCGGAAATCACTTCCCAGAAAATCCTGTGAGATGTTCTTGCTATATTTTGAAAGAAATTAATAGGGCAGAGCCTCATTTGGGAGTAGAGGACTGAGAAGTGAAAAATAACAGCAGAAGCAGCCCAGCAACCAGAAGATTAAAGCATTAAGATTAAAGAAAATAAGAAAGAGAAAAGCCTTGCCCACACTAGTTATAGGATTTAGAACATGGGAAGCCATATATTCAGAATATAACAGAAGTTCTCAAAGAGAATGGTGTGTGGCCTAGAGGTGGAGCTCTTACATCACAATCTGGAGGCTGTGAGTTCGATCCTAGGTAAAAGCAGATATTTCTCTCTCTCTGAGCATACTGAGAATATATCTGCTGAACAAACTCCACATTGGCAACAGAAAAGGTATCCGGCCATTAAAACACTCTGCTACTCCATTCAGTTGCCCAGACTCCACCCCGCAAGGGATTATGGGATCATTAAATGATGATGATGATAACAGAAGTTATCAAAGGATTTGATCTGAGTTGGGAAAGCTGATTGACTTAAACTAAAAGAGGAGATGACACCAGAGATACCTATACAGAAAATTTGGTGCCATTACAATATTTATCTATTATTTTCTGTTTTCCCTTTTCTCCACCCTAAATTTATGTGAAGTAACTTAAACAAAGTTTGTTATTTATTTAGAGAATGGCAGTGGTGTTAATACAGAATAATTATTTGGCTGCGTAAGACTGCTAATCCATTTAATTCATGCTTGCACACTATCCAAAAACATACCTCAGAGGGCAAACTAGCTCTACACTTAGAATGGCTAATAGTGTTCTGCAGCATCTTTTCTCTTTACTGATGTCACCTTGTGTTTAGGTAATACATTTATGCAGGTCCAGCAGTAGTTAGATTTGTACTTGCTGCAAAAGCTCTGTTGTTTTTCCCATCTAAGTGGTACCTATTTATATATCTATGCTTTTGAACTGCTAGATTGGCAAAAGCTGAGGCAAGTCATGTGGGAATAGGACTTGAACTGCTGCAGCATAAACTTTCTCCTTCTCCAAACCTTAAGCCACTGAGAAATTATCCCTCTTCTTGAACAAAGTAACAGTAGTGCAGTAAATATTCTTGATCAACATGAAAAACCAAGCTGGGGGAACTTTAGTCAGTCAATCAATTTACATTTAAAAATACGAATAAAACACATGAAGCTTTAAAGCCCATGTTAATCAGTACTGTGTACTATAGTGAGTAATAAATGAAATCCAGCACCTATTGTAAAGTACGGTCTTTATATTTGGCCTACAAAGAAAATACTTCATATTTTTAAATACAAGCAGTTTGGAGGAACCTGCTCACAGGGTAGAATATTACTTTACAAAATAATTTCCAACATCTTTAATATAACCTAACCTTAGTTACAAATAATTATTTGCCTAATAATAAACAACTGCCTATCCAAAGTCCTTGGGAAGGACTTGACAGGTGGATAAATGCCAAATCGAATCTGAACATCAGACTGACTGTACAACTAACCACAATAATATCCTAGGTTCTTGGGAAAACTCAATGCATATGAAGGCCAAGACCAGCTAAAGAACTGGCAGCTGTGACTACACATTGTTGTGAACAGATACTAATAATAATACCAGTCTATTAGCTAGAAAACTATATACCATATGGAGATCATTAATTTGTCATTAAAGAATCCACATGACTAAACATACCAGTGGCATTGAGTTCCCTTCACAGAAAATGATCTTGCAGCTTCCAAGCATGCTTGGAGAAGGCATTGATGTTTTAATGTCAGTAAAAGTCAATAAGGATCACATAATAAAACAAAAAAATTATAAACCACAATGCAAAATAACAACACATCAGTGCTGGAGGAAACAAACAAACAAAAACCCCTCACTCAGCAACCCAAAGGTACTTTTCAAAAGGCAATTGGACTGGTTTTTTCCTTGAAGATGTTTTGCTTCTCATCCAAAAGGCTTCTTAAGTTCTGACTCTGCAGAACTGAAGCATCAGTGGGATCCTATCTGTTCAACTACCAGTTTGGTGATTGTGCGTGTGCGTGCACATCTAATGTGTGCGCTCAGCTTTCCCCACACCAGTTGAGGCCTGCAGCACCAATCAGCTGAGAGGACAACGAATAGAAAAGTGCAGGGACAGGTGGAAGGGCTGATCCTGCACTTTTCTCTTCTTTCCCTCTCAGCTGATCAGAGGCTTTTTCCCCCCCTCCTCTCAGCTGCTCCTCGGAGGCTACCAGTGAGCTGGTGGGCCAAACCGGTAGCATACCACTACTGAACTGAAGCATCCTGGATGAGAAGGAAATGTCTTCAAGGAAAAAACAAAGAAAGTCCAGTTGCTTTTTGAAAAGCACCTTTGGAATAATCATGAGCTGGATGACTGAGAATCTTCACAGACACTCACACAGCAAGTCACCCACTCCCACATTCATTTTCTTCCCACTTAGAGGAAAAGACACCCAGATCATTAAAGGCAGGCTAGCAGGAGAACTGACTCTTGGAATGGGGAGATGCTCCTCTTGAAAGGCAGGAGATTTGACATAGGACAACCTATTTGACTTCTGGGAACATAGAGATGACCTATGTTCAGGGGTCAAAACCCTATAAAAATAAGTAAGGAGAGAAACAGTGGCTACACAAGTTAAATATAATTATCTAGGGATAAACATTGTGAGGTAAAATTAAAATTAATAGATACTTTAAAATAGATACCAAGTTTGTTGTAGCTAAGGCCGCGAGAGTATTGCTGAATGTATAACATGAAGAGGCTATAAAAATTGATAATTCCATTTTGTTTGGCTAAAAGTGTCACTGACAAATATGTAGGACAATATAAGTATCCAGGTGAATATGTTCCAGAGTTTCCAAATTTGTATTATTGGTCCATGATTCCATGATCTTTCTGGCTCATTAATAGGACCTGGGGACTTCTGACATAGTTGCATTCCTTCTGTGATATTTTCTAATTATCTTTTGTTTTTCTCCTTTCCCCCAAAGAAATTAAAATCAGTATTTGGTTGGTAGCATCTAAAATTAAGGGGAGGGAAATTTTGCTTACTTACTATTTTAGTTTTTTAAAAGGGTACATTAAAAATTACATATTGACCTGAAATGAGTAATGCATTTTCCCCCTACTCCCAATTCCTGAAGCTGGCTTAGAAGAATATCTGGGCTGATGGTATTGAAAGCCACTGAAAGATCCAGGATAGCAGGACAGTTGCATCGTCTTTATCCTGAGCTTTCCAGAGGTTGTCTATCACCAATGCAAGGACTGTTGTTTTGGAACTGTGCTCAGGTCTGAACCCAGAGTGAAAACATCCATATAAGTTACTTCATATAGGCTCTTCTGCATCTGAGTGCCAACCAGGTGAAACTGGAGGAAATTTGCCAAAAATGGTTGGTTCTAAGAATAGCTTGTTCAAGATAGGTAGTATCTACCACTCACACAGAGTCATTAACTCCACTTGGACCCACCCAACCACATATCAACTCCAAGAGACCTTTACCAAACAAGAGGAACATGTTTCCAAGACATGGGTAGTTGAACTTACAGTCACAAGAACCTGTCCATTTCCTAGGATCAATTACCTCAACCCTCTTCCAGATAAAGAGGCTGAGGCCTACTTTAAAGGATATGCTCAGCTGCAGTCCAATTCTGAATAAAGTTGAATTACTTTTTATAGCAGATGCTGTAAATATTTATCAAAGCAACTTCCATAAGTGTTCCCGCAACTCGGTTGTCTGTAAAGGAACAGTCTGAATTTAATATGTAATAACCTCACTTAGTGCACTAATGTATTAGTTAGGCTAGAGTTCCTGGTAAATTTAAGAGTTGTATCATAATACAGGAAATGTGTACCTTGTTAAAATGCATGACTTAAATAGCCATTGTAATTTATACATAGTACTTATTAAGAATTTGGGAATTCACACATTTGTAGATTGTAGATTCTTAAAGTTAGAAGAGATCGAAAACAGTTAAATCAAAGCAGGGCTTCTTTGAAGTGACCAAGTTCCTATCGGAACCTGCTCCTAGCTTGATTAGTGATTTGGAGGATCAGAATCACACAAAATGTGACTTCACAAGCAGATACACATCTCCCAGGTTCTTCATTAAAACAAAAATGAGGGTGAAGAAAAGAAAAGGTTTACTTTTGTTACCAATTAGTTGAGTACCAGAATCTGCCAGCACAGTGGGGTTGGATATTAGTTTAGAACGCTTTTGGTTTCTTCCTAAGTTTAGAATCACCACTCTTTGCCAACATTTTTTTTTCCTAGAGCAGGAACACAAGGATCTTGAATCTCTGTCATTGTTTAGATCACTGGCTTGTTTTTCACTGGCATCCCTTTGCCACTTTATGGATCCATTTTCTAACTGAAGAGATGCAGCATTTTCTGATTTTGATAAAAAGTAGCGTGTATGATCCCAAGTCAAAATATTTGCTTCATATCTCAGTTGCATTAATTTTATCAAAACAGTTTTATTTGCAATGCTGTCATTTCCATTTTTGCCAACATTCTGGAGCAGGAATCATCCCCAAAAATGCCTAGAGTCTAAGTCTCTCAGGGCTATAAGATAAGCTGGATATCTTTTTGGACTTCTGCTGACTTTTGGGCTATCTCTTTCTGGAGTTAGTAAATCACAGCTTTAGCAAGGATTGACAGAGTTGGGAGTCAATCGTCTGGCACTTCATATCAGCTTAAATGTTAAGGTCTTCATCCCACATCACTTTAAATTTGGCTTGAAAATACCCCATGAGCCATTGATGATTGTCTTCCCATCCCCAGGCTTTGTTCAGGCTAAATTGTTCAAGATAAAGTAGCATTTAGCTGTTCTAGTTTTAGAGTAATGATCTCACTTTTCTCCCAGTACAATTTTTGCTATGGACAAAATCTACATTGCCTCCCTCATTAGTGTGATTGGTGATGCAATCAGAAACTGTGATCTGTCCATTGCAGATAGCTACTCTAGGCTGGTGTAGGTATGCCCTTTTTTCTTGGCCATTTCAGCTGGGCCTCCAGGACAAACTATCTAGACCCATGATGGTGAACCTATGATGGCATGCCAGAGGTGGCACGTAAAGCCCTCTCTGGGGGCACATGAGCCATCGCCCCAGCTCAGCTCTGCCATGTATGCATGCATGCCTCCCACCAGCCAGCTGGTCTTCAGGTCTCTGCCATACATTCGCAGTGGACAGGAGCATGTGGGGGGTGGGGCATATGCACAGGGGATGTGCATGCATGCATGGGGGCATGCACGCATGTGTGGGGCATGGGGCATGTGAGGGGGCATGGGACATGCGCAGGGGACAAACATGTATTGCATTTTGGGGGTGCATGCATGCTTTGGGCACTCAGTGCTGAAAAGGTTAGCCATCACTGTTCTAGATCATATAATGCCTGATAAACACCTTGAAAAGCACCAGTTAGTCCTTAAAGAAACTATTTTTAAAAGAGAACTAGTTCTGTAGAGAGATTGGGAATCCTCTGCTGCACCAAAATCAAATTTAAATGAAGAGAAAGAGACTGGTTCTGTAATCAGTGTGCTACCCATTCTGTCACAAATGAATGCATTACTCAATTACCCATTTATTTTGCTCACAAGAAGTTTCCTAGGGCAAATTTTTGTTTTATTGCTTATCACTTTGGTGAACACCATTTGGCATATGCCTGCCCAATGTCGTATATCTATATGCTACTTCTAATTCTGTAGGCACCATCTACTAACAGCTAACCCTGCCATTCCCTTACAGCCTTCATAGATTTAAGGCAGGGTTTCGCAAACTGAAATATAGCAAAAGCATTTAGGCCGCCCCATACAATTTACAGCACTCTCTCAACAATTTACAATGTAAGCATTATTTGCATATTGCCCCCAACAATCTAGGTCTTCCTTTTGCTGACCTTAGAAGGAGGGAGGTAACCTGGAGCCCCATCAGGATCAAATTCCAAGCTGTGGACAGAGTTAGCCTGCAATATTGCATTTTAATCACTGAAAAGGTGCAGAGAGAGTCTGAGGCAGGGGTGGAATTCTACCAGTTTGCACCTATTCGCTAGGACCGGTTGTTAACATTCTAAGCAGTTTGGAGAACCAGTCGTTAGAAGAAATTACTGGCCTAATCCTGTAAGGAAGGCAGGAAGGAAACGTTCTGGTGTTGCTTACAGAAACTGCCTCTCCATTAACCCTTATTACATTCTTGGCAGGTGTAGACTTCCTGTCTCAGGAACGTCTCTGGAGTTTTTCCCCCCTCCTTTGCTGGTACTTTGCTTGTGTGGAGTGACCATTCCAAGTTACAATGGCACTGAAAAAAGTGACTTATGACCATTTTTCACACTTACGACTGTTGCAGCATCCCCACAGTCATGAAAGGCCAGGCGAGGAGATGCGTGCCTCAATGTGAGTGATATTGAATTGGCCATGCCCAGCCAATAACATGACCACCAAGCCACGTCCACCCAGTCACATGACCACCAACGCCATGCCCACCAACTAAGCCACGCCCATGGAATCAGTTGTTAAAAAAAGTTGAATCCAACCCCTGGTCTGAGGGGTGTGAAGGAGTGTTTAATTGTATTTTGTTACAATAAATTCATCATTCCCAAAGTTTCATTGTATTGTTTGTATCTGGCCATTGACCAAACTAAATATTCTCCATTATTGCATTGTTTTCATTGTTCATCTGTGTTCATTTTGGTGTTTGGATTTTCAGGAGAGAATTTTACATTAAGATTGTCCTAAAAGGAAGTTTATAAACCCCTGATTTTGTTGCTTGTTTTATTATCATGTGGTAATAATGTATTACTCTGCTTCTCTTTCAAGCCTGATGCTTTGTAATCTATGCACAACTATGTAATCATTCCAAGGCATGAAGAAGCCAGGTTCAAGATCCTGGGTTCTTCTTTAGCCCAATGGACTGATCACAGTTTCAGTTTCTCCTTCAACTTCACTCTGCATTCCTTCGATGTGCCTTTGACCCATCACCCAAGCTATTTTGAAGTAGTACTAAACCTATTTCTAAAAAGAGCTTGACAGGTTGGTTGGTTGCTTATTTATGTCCCTATGTATGTATTCTATCTACTTTTGTGATTGTAAGTCCCACAAAGTATCATCACCACACTGGTGACCTGTTATTTGGACAACTTGAAAGATAGTGGCACCTCCGCTCCCTAGTAGTTACCTACATTCACCTAACCCTGCCCTGCCTCCTTTAAAGAGGGCAACGGATGACTGTTTTTCCTGCTGATAGATGAGATTAGGTGGCGAAAGACATGAATCCATTGGAATCCATTATTTGCTGCCTATAAAGTGTCCTGCCTTGAAACTGTAACCACTTTCTTGTTTTACCACTAAGTCAGAAAAAAAAATTCAGCTTTGGAGTCACACCAAATTATATCAGCATACTGTATTTTTCTGGTGATTTAAGTACTGGAGAAAAACACATTTATACAGTAAATTTCAGGCAACAGAAATGTTTCCTTGCTTGTAATGGAAGGCTTCTTTTACCACAACACAATCTGGAGAAGAATTAGGTAATATTCTTTTCCTAATGGCATTCACATATTTTTTAAAGAAAAACTATTTCTGTTTTGTGCATTAAGTATGGCTAGCTGCCTTAAGTACTTGTATGAGCAGAATAACAAGATAACAGGGAAATATATACCATATTTTTTGGACTCTAAGATGCTCTGAAGTATAAGACACACCTAGGCTGTGCTGAAGCTGACCAGGCTGTTTTTGGGAAGGAAAATAAGAAAAAAAAATCTGCCTCTGCCTCTGCCTCCCAGCAATTTGTCTCCTTGCAGCAAACAGCAAACAGCCTGGTCAGCTTCAGCACAGCCTGATTAGCACAAGCAGCTGATTGTTGGTTGGACTGGCCTCCCAATGATCAGCTGTTTCAAGCTGCAATGATTGTCATTGTCTATTGCCACCTCCACGTGCTCAATTTTTGCCTTCCGCATTCCAGGTGGCAGGGATCAGAATGGGCCAAAAATGGGCCATGTGGAGGCTCAAAATGGGGCACACGGAAGCCGAAAATGGGATGCGGAGACCGAAAATTGGGCATGCGGAGGTGGCAATAGGCAATGGCAATCCCTGCAGCCTGAAACAGCTGATTGTCAGTAGGCCGATCCAACTGACAATCAGCTGCTTGTGTTAATCAGGCTGTGCTGAAGCTGACCAGGTTGTTTGCTGTTTGCTGCAAGGAGGCAAATTGCTGGGAGGCAGAGGCCGAGGGGTGGGGGGGTGGCAGGTGGGCGGGGCTTTGGAAACATTTTCTGTATAAGACATTTCCACCCACTTTTTTGGGGGGGGGGAGTGCATCTTATACACCAAAAAATATGGTAAATAAATATCATGAAGAAAAGAAGGAAAGAAGGAAAAGTGATACAGTAATTTAGATAAACAGATGTTATTTCATTGTGAATTAAAATGGAGTAGGAACAATGTCAAAATATAAATAGCTACAAGGTAAATATTAAAAGAGTGTTTTCATTTTTCTAAATGTGAATCCTTAAGCTATGATATGTAAGTATTATGTCCTTAAGCTACAATAGGACTTCTGAACTGCTTTTGATATTAAGGAAATGGAAATATCATTGACAAGAGAATAATACTTTTCACTGGGCTTCTCTTCAAAGCTCATATCATTAAATGGCAAAGTAATTTTCCTCTGTGAGTGGTTTTCTATTCTTAAAACACCAAACATCTTCTTCCTTCTCCCAAAAGACAGTGGAGAAATATTTGAGTAACATACCTTTGAACAATGGCAGAGAGGTTTTACTACAATCAACTTTTAATCAGTTCATTAAAGATGCTAAACTGATTAAAATGTAGAATCTCATCAAGATAAATTCCTTAATTTCCTCTTGTGGTTTTATATCTGATATTTGGCAAGAATTCACTGTCTTGCAGCTAGACAGGAAATTATGATGAGATTTTATGAAGCAAACTTGCTTTCACCTAAAACCCCACATTTTTACTAATGGATAATTCTAAAAAAGGAGACTCAATGGAGCCATAAGCATGATCGACAATGCTACAGCAAATGCTTTGATTTCTGATGCATATGGTGCATTTTGCTGCTGTAGACAATTAACCTCCCTTTTTATATTTTATTCTATCAAGTTTGCTTTGTGCTTGGTTAAAAAAAAGAAGAGATAGACTGTTACATGTGCATTCTTGAATAAACTACCCACAAGGAAAAAATGGGAACTGGAAACATTCATGCAAACTACTTTAAAAGTAAACAAAATATGCATTCAGATGTTATTCAAATGAATACATAAATATGCCTAGCAATAAAGGCAACAGAGTCTTTATTGTATTTGGTTGACTACGAACATATTCATTTGAAATAAACCAGTAGTTCTACAAGGAAGAATACTGAAATTTTAGTGGGGATCCAAATCCTGCTGCACACAAGTGAAAGATAGTAAGATGGGAAAATACATTCTGTATACATGATATTATAGTCCCGTAAAGTCCCGTAATTGATTAAACAGTATATACAAAGACTGATACACAAATAGAATGCAATAGTATCATAGAATGAAAGATCCAGAAATTCGTCCAAGGTTTATCATAGTTAAAAAACTTGAACAAGTCATATTCATCCATTTATCCACTTTAGGTAGATACAGACTGAATCAACAATTTCAGTGAACATTTTCATATATATTTAAGAAAGCTTAATTGATGATTCAATACCACCAGATTGGTGTTAACTCTTAACGACCACATAGATAGGTTTTCCCTAAGATGATCTGGCTTTTTAGGTCTGTCAATAGTTTTCTATTTTTATTTATTTATTTTTATTTGTCAATTGCTTACAAGGTAATAGGTATAAGTAAAAACATAGTTATGAATACATGGATACATATAAGAAAAATAAAAAACATAAAAAACAATACGACAGGGACAGTAGTCACGTTGGTGCACTTATGCATGCCCCCTACCCCTCTTAGGAAAGGGGTGAGGTCAGTAGTAGACAGTCTAAGGTTAAAGTTTTTGGGGTTTGGAGAAAAAAACCACAGAGTCAGGTAGATTATCCCAGACATTGACCACTCTGTTGCTGAAGTCGTATTTCCTGCAATCAAGTTTGGTGCAATTAACCTTGAGTTTGTATCTATTGTTTGCTCTTGTGTTGTTATGGTTGAAGCTGAAGTATTCATTGACAGGTAGGACATTGCAATGTATGATTTTATATACTATACTTAGATCGGACCGAAGGCGGTATAGTTCTAGGTTTTCTAGGTCTGGAAATTCGAGTCTGGTGGCATTAGGTATTCTGCAACGAGTAGAGGAGTGGAGAACTCTTCTTGTGAAATATTTCTGGACTTTCTCAACTATGTAAATATCAGATACGTAATGTGGGTTCCAGACTGATGAGCTGTATTCGAGTATTAGTCTAGCAAATGTTTTGTATGCTCTAGTTATTAGTGTAATATTACCAGAGAAAAAGCTACATAAGATTAGGTTAACAACTCTTAATGCCTTTTTGGCTATGTAGTTACAATGGGCTCTAGCACTTAGGTCATTTGAGATGAGTACTCCAAGATCCTTGATAGAGTTTGGATAATCAACAAGGTCTTGACTATTCAGCTTGTATTTTATTTTCTGGTTTATTTTTTCCAATATGTAGGACAGAGCATTTATTTGTTGAGATTTGAAGTTGCTATTTGTTTGACCATTCTAATACATAGTCAAGGTCTTTTTGAAGGGTAGCAGTATTGTCTGTGGTGTTGAATAGCTTTACATCATCAGCGAAGAGAACGCAGTTGCTCTTGATATGATCACAGAGGTCATTTATGTAGAGTATGAAAAGAGTTGGTCCTAGAACACTGCCTTGGGGGACACCACTGTTGACATGTACAGAATTTGATAGGACGCTCCCAATTTTGACCATTTGTTGTCTGTTTGACAAGAATGCTTCTATCCAGTAATGCAGGTCTCCAGAGATACCGTAATATTTTAGTTTTAGGAGTAGTTTGTCTTGTGCCACTGAATCAAAGGCTTTACAGAAGTCTATGTAGATTGCGTCTATTGCTTTGCCCTGATCGAGTTGTGTAGTCCATGTTTTTGCAGTGTAAGAGTTGCAGATTACATGATAGTTTTTTTCCTAAAACCAAATTGTTTATTAGAGAATAGGTTGTTTGTTTCTATGTGGACGATGATGGATTGGTTAATAATTGATTCCATGACTTTACAGGTGACACAGCATAAAGAGATTGTTCAGTAATTTTCAACTAGGCTGGGGTCTCCCTTTTTGAAGATGGGGATGACCATGGCTTGTGACCATAATTTTGGCAAGGAGCTGGTCCTGAAATATTTTTCAAAGATTATGCTTAGATTATGCTCAGTTATGGCAGTGGATAGCTTTTTTAAGAAGTAGGCACATATTCCGTCTGGTCCAATAGATAGAGATGGTTTTAGATTGCGCAGTGTTTTTTTCAACAATGTCTTCTGTAAAATCAATATGTATTAGATCATTGTAGTTGTCTGTGGTTCGATTAGGAAATACTGGGAATGATCCATTGTTGTTTACAAATACTGAGCCAAAGAATGTGTTAAAGATGTTGGCTTTAATAGTGTCATCGTTGCAGTCTTTACCATTAGGTCCTTTCAGGGGTGGGATGGACCTTGAGTCTTTTAGTTTGTTGTTTATAAAATTGTAGAAAGCGTGGGTGGAATTGGTCCATATAAGGTTTTCTTCTTGTTTAATATGATAATTGGTGCATTCAGTTTTTATCTGGTGGCATAGGTTTTTGTATCGGCTTTTAAAGTTGGCAACGGGACCAGATTTGTTTTTTCTGCCAAAGTGATTTCTTTTTGGATTGAAGCTTCCTTATTGTTTTGGGTAATTTGTTTTTTCTGGTTTTGGGAGTTGTTAATGGTACATATAGTTTGATGACTCTTTTTGACTTCCAGTAAAAATATGTTGTAATGGTCTTCTACAGTATTGTATCCAGAGAATAGAAATTGCCAATCAAGGGATGAGAGATCATTGTTTATAAGATCATAGTTGCCTTTTTTAAAGTTATAATTGGGGATTCCGTCATTGTGATGATTTTTGTTTGGATTATAGTGTATTCATTGCTATTATAATTGAGTTTATCCTTGGTTTTTTTTTCTGTTAGTCATCCCTTTTTCTCTATCTCGCATCTCTGCAACACTGTGGAGTTCTCCAGGAGTCAATGCATAATGTGTCCACATTATGATAGCTTGAACCTGGTCCTTTGTGTATCATGAAACTGCTGTATTGATATGTTCTATGACCCATTGTTTATTTTCCTACCTGTATTCTCTGAGTCTTCTCCGACACCAATGTTCAACAGTATGAACACTTTTTCTAGCCTGCTTTTTCAAATTCAACTTGGCTTCCACAAAGTGTCACTTTGACTTTCTTTCTTTCTTTCTTTCTTTCTTTCTTTCTTTCTTTCTTTCTTTCTTTCTTTCTTTCTTTCTTTCTTTCTTTCTTTCTTTCTTTCTTTCTTTCTTTTTTATTTGCCACCCTTCCTGCATACCTTAGGGTGTCTCTGGGCAATTTACAATCATAAAAAATATTTTTAAAAACCCTGTACAATTATAAAGCATAAATAAAATACTGGGCATAACCAAATACAGTCATCCAATTAAAAGTTGGGGCAGGTGGGAGCAGGATGGGAGGGAGATGAGATATGTTGTTAATTGATCAACCACTTTCATTATGTGGCTCCTTTATTGGACCCCCTAACCTAACTGGCAGAGCCAGATCTTTAGGGGCTTATGGAAGATCGGGAGGGTTGGAGGGTTGACTCTGGGAGCAAGATGTTCCTGAGGGTAGATGCAATGGCAGTGAAGTCCTTTTCCTGGACCCTGGAATACTCAGGCCAATGGGCCTGCAACATGCCTCTTCTGTTGGCAGAGTGAGAAGGGCCAATCCCAGTGGGATGAAACACAGTGGGTCCCTCAAGTAGCCTGGACCTATGCCATGAAGAGCTTTAAAGTTCTTAATTGTTACCGTACTAAGTGATAGTTTGTACTATATGTCTTGACTGCTGATTCCTTTACTGCTGGTTATCAGTCATAAAAGGTAGCAGCTATCTATCACTTTTGTGTCTTTATTATCAATTCTAAAGCTGTATGTTACCTCTGTAACAATTAGTTTGTTTACCTTAACATTTAATCATAGCCCCATCCAAGGGTGGGATTCAAATAATTTAACAACCAGTTCTCTGCCCTAATGATCAGCTGGGTAGGCATGGCTGGGTGGGGGTGGCCAACTCAACCCCACTCACAGTGAGGGGTGCTTCACCTAGCCCAGCCTCTCATACTGTGGGGATGATGCAACGGTTGTAAGTGTGAAAAATGATCATAAGTCACTTTTTTCAGTGCCACTCTAACTTTGAATGGTCACTAAATGAACTGTTGTAAGTCAAGGATTACCTGTAAAAATACAAAAAGGTTCTTTGCTTGCAAAAAGCTGCCATAAATACCAATCATTAGATTAGAAATGGGGGAATACACACTGAAGACCAATGATAGCCACAGCCATCATGGAAACCTAAACCATTCTGTCTGAATACCTTCGTTTTCATCAGCAATACCTGCAAGCTGGAGTTCAAAATCAGGAAGGGTGCCAGAGCACTTGATGAATTAAAATAGTTAAAATGCAATGATAACTATCAGCAGCCAACTCTTGCTCATTAGCAGAGAGGTCGTTTCAGCACTCCAGAAAGTGGGTGGGTGCACTTGGGCTACAAAAGGCCAAACCAAAAAGACAAATTAACAATGTATATAGCGGACCCTGGTTCAAGCCTCCCAAGCTTGTCAGGATCACAATAAAATTAGTACAGCCCAGTGCCATGTTACTAAGCCTTATTATCATGAGAGAAAACTAAGACAAATTGGAGGAGCCACACCTCTATCTCCTTTTTTAAAAATCTTACTATCAGTGAGCAATCATGTGTTTTAGCCACTCCAAAACAATGCAAGATACTCCTGTCCCAAAGGTGCTTTTTCAAGAGTCAACTGGACTTTCTGGAAATCAAGAATGTCCATTGCCTCTTGAAAAAAGCACCTTTGGGAAAACCATGACCTAAATGACTGAAGAATTCTCATAGACAAGAGACTCCAGTGCTCAGAGAACTGACAAAGCACCCTTTCCCACCCAGGAGAAGCAATCCTTAGATCCATTTGCACCACTTAAAGATACCAGCTGGTTTCACACCCTTCATAAAATATCCTTAGGAAATTATCATGATTTAAGGAAAGATCACATGCCTCCAGAAAAACAGTAAAAAAATCAGTGTCAAGCTTGCATACTGACTATTGAAAGTACATCCCAAAACTATAAGTGAAAGGAACCACTAAAAAAATGGAAAAAACTTAAAACAACCCTTCCCCTTTAAGAAAGTCAAGAGAAGCAGCTCAGATGGTAGAAAGTCTGGGCATACCGCAAAGAACCATTATGTGGCGTTCGGAAAAGACTGAGCTGAAGTCTTCACTCGGGTCCGTGTTTACAGCAGGAACACGGACCATTCCTATTGGCTGATGCTGTTTGACATCCGGCTATAAAAGGGAGCTGTCAAACGGCATCAGCTGTTGTCCACCAGCTGGCTGCCTTGTTAGCGCGGCAACCCTTTATTGTTACAATAAACTAAAAGCTGAAGTTCGCTCCGTGTTTGGGTGGGTGTAATGTTAGATGTTACAATGTAACAAGGCTTAACTGAAAAGGCAGTTTCTGTGAGCAAGGCAATAAAAATAAGGATTACGCTAGAAACAAAACAGAGGAAGACCAGAATGTTGCCTTCCTGCCATCCTGATGAGATCAGTCCTGTAAAGTGTGGGGCAGAAGGCTGTTGGAAGGAGATTTTCCCCCCACAAATGGTTCTCAGAACTGCTCAAAAAGTGAACAAATGATTTTCCCAAATAGGGTAGAACCAGCTGAATTCCACAACTCGACCTAACCCTAACCTTAAGTGGATTTTCCTGCAATGGTATTTTTCATGTATTTTGAAAGAAAATGTAGATAAGGAAGATCCTAAAAGTAAGCACCTTCCTAACAATACCCATAGGATCCAAATTCATTGGCGATATTCATTTTGCTGTCCTAACCATACCAATGGAGTGTGTATTCATTGTAAGTCCTTTTTGCTCTCCAAATTCACGGAGACTCCACCCACCCATCTCTTTGTAGTTCTCCTTGACATTAATAACTAGGACTTCCAGATCATTGAATATTCAGTGTAGTGTCATCAGCATAGCAGATATTATTGATGTTTCTTTCTCCAATCTTAAAAACACATTCAATCTTATTTCAATCAAATTTCCCACCAATCCAGCCTAAATAAATTAAGGGAGAGTTATAGCCTGGTCTCAATCCATTTTGCCAACCTGAACCAATCAGTTTTGCTTTGTTGTCTTGGTAACGTGGCATCATGCCATGTATATATGTGTCACAATCTGATTTTTTAAAAAATTGGATGTATATTGTTTTGCAAAGGTGGCAAATTAATATAGAAAGCAAGACAGTAGAGGTTTCTTTCTTGTTTACCACAGCACAGTAGTGGTGCTTACCTCAGTTCCCAAATGTCCTAGAGACAGCCCTCTCTAGCTCTTCTGTTTACTCCATCTTTCTAACCATTTCCTTTCCCCATTTCTGGCCTTAAGAGAGAGTGTGCCTGTATGAAAAGAAAGGAAGAGGCTGGAATTTAAAAGATAATAGAGTTGGGTGTGAGATTGGGGATCTTCTAGTCCAGGGGTGTCAAACTCAATTTCATTGAAGGCCACGTCTGGATTGGGTTTGATCTTGGAGGGCCAGTGGTGGGGCGTGACACAGGACAGTACTTCCACAGACATGGTTTTATAAACTTATAAAAATAGGGAGGCATACATTTCTGTGATTTTGGTTTTTTATTACTTACTTGATCTAATTGATCACCTTATGAGAGAAAGGGACCAGATCAAGAAACTGACTCCATAGGAAGACTAGAACTACAAAATTGTTGACATAGGCTACAGTAGCAGAATCCTGCAAGCCTGAAAAGTAAAATATTTTATTTTTCCTTTCTTTTATAACCTTCTGAGTCCAGGACAGCCTCCTGGACCACTCCAGATGCTCCGTTTTGGGTCTGGAAGGCCTCCTGTAGGACTCCAAATGCTTGGTTTTGGGTCTGGAAGGCCTTCTGGAGGACTCCGGAGTTGAAAAGCGGTTGCAGAGGGGGGCACCCTACCCATACATCATTTTTGCTAGCAGAGGCCCCACAGGCCAGTCCTTTGCTCAGTCCAGACCGGCCTTGCGGGCCAGATATAAGCACCCTACGGGCCAGATCTGGCCCATGGGCCTTGAGTTTGACACCCCTATTCTAGCCCAACCCCCTTTCCAAGCAGGAAATCCTATGTTATTTCAGACAAATGGTTGGCCAAATTTCTTCTTAAAAATCTCCAGTGATGGAGCACCCTCAACTTTGGAGGCAAGATGTTCCAATGATTAGTTATTCTTACTGTCAGGAAATTTCTCATTAGTTCTAGGTTGGATCTCTCTTTGAAAAGTTTCCATCTGTTGCTTCTTGTCCTGCCTTCAGGTGTTTTGGAGAATAAGTTGACTTCCTCTTCTTTGTAGCAGTCCCTTATATATTTACAACTTAAATGTTAGAATTTATTTACTAAGGTATGCTCAGCATAGCTTAAACTCCTTCTGGGATTGGTCAACAAACACCTTGTCTTTTTTCATAGGTGCAAGAGCCTCTATCAAGGTTTTCTGCTCAGTCTTCCATAGTAGCCAGGGATTGATCCCATTCTTCCCATCTGGGGTCTTGAAGGAAGCCACTGTCTGTAGTCACCTTCCTCCCTGTTCTTGGATGGTAGAGCTCTCATTTCAGAGATGGCTTCCCTCATTCAGGGAAGCCACCTTTGAACCTTTATTTGCCTTTCCTAACTAGTAACTTGTTCAATACTTAACATCTCACAACTTGGCTAGCACCAAGTCAGTTCATCAGTCCTCATGAGTTGTCCTTCTTCTTCAAGGCCAGAAAGAAACTTCTTTTCCCACTGTACTCAATCCAATGGCTGGCTCATACCAGCAGAACGGTAACCATGCCAGGCTTCTAAAAACCAATATGCCACAATATGTTTTGTAGGAGGGCAATGAGGTGTTCTGGAATTCCCATTTGCCTAAGCATATTCCATAGCTCCCCCTGTGGAACCAAAGGATCTCACTTTCTACTGCTTAACAATCAAAGCCTTCTGTAATGATCCCATAGGATCCTGGTTTGAAGGAGTAGCAGAAATTGGAACTGGAACCTTCAGATGGGGATGGCACATCTCCCTTGGAATGTTTGGTGAGGCCAGGGGCTGAGGATGATGCTGTCCCAGGCCCCTCAGGCATTGGGGGAAGTGGTCAATCAGGTGGGAAGGATTTGGTCCAGATAGACAGTGGTGTTGAGAAGCAGACGATCCCTTCTGATGAGAAACAACTGCCTCCCACACACAATCCAAGAGTATGGAAAGTGGAGCAGAGGCAAACTCAAAGGAGGTCTGTAAGGTTGCTCTGGAGAAGATCGTCTGCCCCTCCTCACAAGAACACCTGGCTTGAATTGACTTAAGCAGAGACCTGAGGGGGTGTCTTTGTTGTGAACCCTTTGTTTGCTTTGCCATGCATTTCCCTGGCCTTGGAAAAATTCTGCCTTGATTTGTATTTCTGCCTGTGGACTTCAACTCTTGTTTCTGGCCTTTTGACCTTGCCTGTGGACCTGGAATCTTGTGTACAACTTACAACTTTACCTTGTGGACTAGCACCTTGTTTTTGGACTTCCTCTCTGCCTTTGTGATACGGTTCTGGTGATTATCAGCTTTTGTTTGTAGAATTGTGGGTGGCTTCTGTTGAGGTAATTCCCCGTTAAGAGAATGAGCACATACAGGGAGACGTAGTGAGAGTGGTGAATAATAACACACAACTAGCACACAGATACACTGTACAGTAAAATGTAGGTTTTTACTTCCAGTAAAACGGTTAAGCAAAGTCCAAACAAGCAGTCCAAGCCATTTACAGTTAAAGCAGTCAGTTTTCAGTCCAGGGATAATCCAATAACAAAGTCCAGTATCAAAAACAGTTCAGTAACAGACTTACATCAAATCCAAGAATAACAGTCAATGGGGACTGCAACACTCTCCAGAACAGAATAGGGACAGGACTAAACAACCCTGGTTTCTGGCTCCATCTTATGGCCATTTGAGGAACCACACCCAATTACAGTTTTAGCATTCTCTTAAAGAGACAGTATTAAAATGTCTATCCTGGTTTATATATTTTCCAACCCAACTATTCGGTGACTTACATTCCTAACAGCTTCCTTCAGGGAAGTTTGGGGTGGAGCTTTGCTGGCTGTTGTAAGGTCATTTGTTGTAGATTTAGCAGACCAATAAAGGACTCTATTGAAATTTGCCACTGCCTAGGTGACCTGGGTCATAATAGTCTTTTTGTAATCATCAATTTGTGTTGGATGATCCTAAATTGATATTTGGCTTTTAATTAAATGCTGTGGACTTTACTTTTGGAGGAATTAGTTCTTGGTGCTTAAAAATTATTCAGAAATGTGGGTTTGAGGTTCACTTCTTTATGCATAATCCAGTGATTATGATAATCATAGAAGTTTTACTGATTATGAAAATCTCATATGTATAAAAATCTAGACATGATTTTAATAAATTTAAGTGAATCAGAAAGCAGCACAGATAATTTCAGGGACTTGGAAATGTTGGACTGGCTCTGAAGAGAAGAAAGTTCAATTCCACTAGTGGGCACAAGAGCTCACTAAAGCCATCCTACTTAACAATATTGTTGGTGTGAGAAAAAAAAAAGGGAGAAATTAATGCTAGGCATAGAACTCTCCAATATGAGTTCCCCTCCTCCACAAATGATGTGCTTCCCTTTTTGGGGAGAATCCAGAGATAATTTACTTGAGAAACTAAACAGCAAAAAAGCTGATACTATAATATTTTGGTTAATACCTTATATGAAAAAAGCCTTGATTGCCAAGGTGTTCTCCAATAACAAAATATGTACACATTCAAAAGAAAAATTCAGAGCTAGAGAGTTCCTTTCCTATTCCATTGATTCTCTCCATCATCATACCCAATTAAAACATAACCAGGTCACAGGAAGTGCAATAGAGTTTAGATCAGGGGTGGGCAAACTTTTTGGCTCGGGGGCCTCATTGACTTTTAAAATTTGACAGACGGGCCGGGTCAGCACAAGATACGATACATATAAAAACTGCAAAATCTCCTCAAAATCAAGTCACTGCGCCTAATGCGCTACCTGGTGTCGAAATGCCTGTCATTACAAGTCAAAATCAAATGAATGCAATCATTCAATCATTCACATCAAACCTTAATTCTGTACCAATCTTCGGGCGGGCGGATTAAAAGACCAACGGGCCGGATGTGGCCCACGGGCCGTAGTTTGCCCACCCCTGGTTTAGATGAATGATGAGTATAGGATGAAGAATGGCAGACATTATTAATATTTAGCATTTTCCCAGTAAGCATTCAATGCTGCAACCTTCCAGGGTCCTTTTGCTCATGATCTTTGTCTTAACCCAGCATCAATGCACTTTTGTGTTCCCATTACCCTTTAGATTGTCAAGCCGAATGTGACATACCTCAAATTCTAAATTTTCTCTGTAGTGATTTGCAGTGTTAATGCTCCATGGGGCTTAGATTAGGCAATTTCTCTATTGACAGGAACTCAATAGTCTCAACCAGCTTCCCATTTTTAGATTTGGATCTCTCCATAGATTTCACCATCAACCTTAGTACATTTGATCTTATCCTTCCAGTCAGTTCTGAACTAGATCGACAAACCCATTAAAAACTAACCCATATGGAGTTTCTCTTCTGCTGTCTCCCACCTCCAAGCTTCCTGTTTCAGTACATCATTACTCTCTCCTCAGACATATATACATAGAAGCTTTTGCAGATGTGATGGAGAGCACCTGGCTTGAAAAACTATTATTTTGTCTTATCATCTCAGTTTTTAGTGAGCATTTATATGAAAGAGGAATGCTGTCTGGAGGGTCAGGCAGCTTTCCTCACCTACAAACCACTCAGATTTCTCTTTCCCAGAATTTGTCAAACACAAATTGCATAAACCAAAAGAATGGGGAGGAAAGGTTTTAAATAATGCATTTTCCTCTTCCCTAATAGAGTGGACAAGAGAAGAATTTTGTTTCCTCAGGTTCATCTGCAGACCAGGAAACCAAAATTTTGGTTAGATCATGATTTTTACATTCTCCTGTTGTTGTTTTTTGGAGAATGCTCATGGCTTCTGCATTCCTTTGTCTGATTAGCTTCCTTCTGTTCCCAGCATTTCAAAGTCAACAGAAACAAAGACATTTGGGTGGCCAACTTCAAAACATTTTGGTGGAATTAGGGTGATATGCCCTGCCCCCAGTCTCCATTTTTTGCCTTTCTGGGCCCTGGGGAAGCCTTCTGGGAGCAAAAATGCCCCCGCAGGAGGCCCAGGAGGCCCAAAAATGGGAGGAGAGATGCTGCAAAAAAAGCCACACCCGCCCAGTCACATCACCATGCCCACCTAGACCCACCCATAGAACTGGTTGTTAAAAAATTTGAATCCCACCCCTGATTGTGAGAAATGCTGGATTGGAAGAAATAGAAATTGGAGTTGAAATAGCCAGGAAACTTCATATATCAATTAATTAATTTAATTGACAGCAATTAAAGGAAGATTTAAGAAATCCCTTGTTAAAAGTGAAAGGCAAAATCCAAGTCAATCTTTCAATATTTAAAAAAAAACACCTAAGATTATGTCAACAAGTCATGAAATTCCACTGAAAATATATGGAGAAGAATCTAAAGCATATTAGAATTTTATTTTCTGATAGCTATTCACAGGAATGGAAACTATGTCTATGAAATGACATTTGGGAGAAAGGGCGCTTCCTGACAGTCACATTAGTGTATGTGTCCCTGTCCATGAATTAAGAAGTATATCAACACCACTTGTGCTTCTCCCACAGTCTACTGTTATGGTGAATTTGCAGAGCTGTTTCAGGACAGCTATTAGTTCATTTCCACCAGTCCTTTCTTTCTTTCCCATCTAGCATGTTATACTAACAGAATAATTAGACATCTGTCATTGTCTTGAATGTGTGGCAGGTTAGGATTTCAACCTTTATTATATTATGGTTTGTCACAGAGTCAGTCAGATATTAGGCTGGATTTGGCATTTTTGTCCACCTATTGAGTCAAGGACCTTGGATAGGTAGATCATTTGATTGTTTTAAAAGTGTCACTACAGGATATAGTCTGGTCTGGGCATAGCTGCCTTTTACATTTGACTGATGATGATTTCATCAATGTCGACATTCAAGTGGTGCTTCAGTTGTTCTGGAATTACACCCAAGGTGCCTATTGCTGTTGGTACTACATTTGCTTTCTTTTGCCACAGTTGTTCTATTTCTATTTGCAGGTCTTTATATTTTGTCAACTCCAGTTTTTTTCTCTTGTATTTTGCTGTCTCCAGGTACTGCAACATCCACTATCCAGATTTTTTTGGTCTTTCTTATTGACAATTGTTAAGTCTGTGGTGTTATGCAGCAACTGCTTGTCTGTGTGAATTCTAAAGTCCCAGAGCACTTTAGCTTCTTCATTTTCTATCACTTTCTCTTTTTTATGGTCCCACCAGTTCCTGCTTGGAGGCAAATGGTATATACCATTTTGCTTCTTTGATAATAATAATAATAATAATAATAATAATAATAATAATAATAATAATAATAATAATAATAATAATAATAATAATAATTTATTAGTTACTGTGTGCTGCTTCTGGGATTGTTGAAGTACAAAAATAATTGTTTTAAAAGCAGGTGTGCCCTTATCCTCCATTGAAAAATGATAGCTTATGCTAGTAATACTTTCTCTATCTATGGTGTCCTTCTTTCCTGAACTTTGCTACTTTGTTTTGACATAAGAAGCTGATTCTGTGGAGTGGGAGCTTGGAAAATGTTTAGATTTGGAGTGCATTTTCTTTTTTGCTCTCTCTTTCTCATTTCTAGGCATCTGCACTGAGGGTCCCTGCAGACAGAGACACAAATACCAAGCAGAACCTTTAAAGTAAAAATAAAGAAACAAGCATTGCAGGTGTAGTCCCTTCTTATTGCTGGATACAACGTCAGTTTGAAAAAGTGTGGGATTGTGGTTTAGCTGGATATTTATGAGCAAATGAATGGGCAAATGTCTCTTTGGCACTGGGGAGAGGTTTGTCTTCCTTTCTCTTGTAGTATAAATGCTTCTTTGGCTTATGAAGGATAGATTTTAGTGGGGTTTATTCCTGAAGAAAAGTGAGTATAGTTGAGATATGGTTCAGTAACTAAGAATATGCCTGTACCAGCAGAAGTGCCATTTGGGAATGTAATTGTGTATTTGTGGGTGTTTTATATTTGTATGCATTAAAATCCAGATATTAACATATATGCAAAGGTTGAGATCAAGTCAATGGCTTGGCTCTGGAAAGATAATCTCCATAGCCTCTAGGTAAAAACATCTATGAAATTATCTGTGAAATCCAGATTGATAGTCCTGTCAGAGAAACAGAAGATCAATATACCTATTTCAAACTATCCTTCTCTGTAAAAATTCTGCTTGAGTGATCAGACAAGCTGACGTGAAATATAAAACAGAGAAACTCACTCTCCCAGTGCTATTGTTACTTGGGACAGACTTTTCTGAAGCCAATTTCTGCCACAAATCATTTTGATCAGGCATTCCACACATTTGCTTTTGGTGTGTGTGTGTGAGAGAGAGGGGGGGGGGGGGAGGGAGAGAGGGAGGGGAATGACAGGATTTCTGGCTGGTAAATATATCATCCTCCTAGTGATTTGAAAGTATAGGTATCTAAGCTTTCTCAAAACCAAATTTGAAATGACCGCAGAGATATAGTAGCCAATGCCCAGGTAATCAACGGGAATTTCTATGACTAATTTGCTATGACAGTTAGAATTGAGCTGAAGGCTGTCTCTGACCACATATCGCATGCCAACTTGTGTCTGAAATACCCTAGATTGTCCACATGGGACACTGTGTGTCACAAGCAGAAGATGGACATCACTTCCCAATTTTAACAACTTAAGGCAACTCTAAGCTGTGGAATCAGTAGCAAGCTAGGGACGAAATGGCAATAACATTATGAACAAGACGATTTGCAAGGTGTCTTTGTGCTGTGGGAAACAGTGAATGTGTATAAGCTTTCTCACAAATCTAACAAAATATTAAAGTGCAGACACATCACATATTGTAAAGGTTATTGTTTTCCCGGGTGTAACATATGGCTGGGAAAGCTGGATCATCAAAAAATAAAAATACAAAGAATGAAAAAAAATGATGCTTTTGATTTGTTGGAGGCAATTGTTGAGAACACTTTGCACTGCAAATAATTCAATACTAAACAAAGTAAAGCCAGCCTGATCATTGAAATCACAAATACGGAAGCTGAAAGTGATCTCTGTGAGCTCCAGGATATATAATCTAGTACCTTAAACCCAAATGGCATTTTAGGCTCTTGAAGCTTGGAAAACCACCTCTAAATATTTAAAAGTTTTATATGCAAACTTTGTATTTTAATTGAGGCACACATTTCATTATGCTGTTAAGTTATTTAGAGCTAAGACTAATGTCCAGTTATTATACAGGGCTGAATGAATGCCATCTAGTAAGAGAGCAACATTAAAGAAAGTCCAGTCCAATATTTGAGAAATGTTTTTCCCAGGTTCCTTGCTGTGGCTCAAATAAGGAGCTTTATTGAGAAGCAGCAGCCACAAAAGTTAAATCTGGATTATTAACTTTTGTTTGCAATTATTGTGTAAGACCAACTGGATTGGCTCCTTTAACTATAGCATATGAAATTAGTTTCTATCTTGGAAAAGGGCCACTTCTTTGAGAGCACATTTTTATGATTTTCTCTCCTGAGATGTTCTTTTGCCAACTAAATTTTAGCAATTTTGTGCATGCCAACTCAATTTTGAAACAAAAGGTTCTAGATGAAGAAGGCCAAATGGATTGTGTAGCTGCCCTTGTTATATTCATTAACAACCAGTTTCCAAAATATAAATCAGCCAGTTATCAGAATAAGAAGATGGTTTCAAAATTCAGAAAAGCTTTTATTCTTATTAGTTTCTTAAAACATAGAACATGGAATAATAGGATCGGAAGGTACCTCAGAGGCCTTTTAGTCCAATTCCCCCTCTTATGCAGTTATCTTATCCGATCTTATCCAATTCCCCCTCTATTCTGTACAAATAGCCATCCAATCTCTTCTTTAAAACCTCCTGGGTTAGAACACACAGTTTTTTTTTAAATAAAGTTTTATTGAGTTTTAACAAAACAAATAAAACATCTTATTTGAGTACAGCATCGTTCCGGGTTATCACATTTCCATACAGACACAATTGCATATGTATATTCATCTTAGGAATTCAACTTCATATCTTATTACTCTTTTTCCAACTTCTCCCTATTTCTCCCTTTACTTCTCTTATCTCATTTTCTTCTTATTCAATTGTATTTCTTTTACCTAAATTTCTATATCTTTTTATTCATTGTACTTATACTTTCGTCTGTCTTGTTTACAATTTCATATGTTCTCTTCCAACATTCTTAAGAAGCAAAATTCCCCCTATGATTGCCAATCGAAGTGCAACACCTTTAAATCTTATTGTTATTATCATATGAAATCTCATTAAACATTGAATTTAATTCTAAAATTATAACATTCAAATTTATAATATCTATTTTATATCATGTAGATCTCATCATTCAGACTCTGCTTGGTACTTCCCCTTGAAAATGTAAAAAGAAAAATTCTAAACACATAGCAAAAACAATATATATACCTTAGTAAACAAAATAATTATTCAAAATCATTCTAGTACTGGTAGGAACCTTGTAAATCTTTCACGTTTCTTTTCAATATCTATCAATCTTTGAGAACAATTGAAATGTTTCCCTCCCTTCTTCATTATTACTTAACTGTTATTAAGTATACCATTGGATTGTCATACAGTTTTATCTTATAAATTATTTACTATTAATAAGCAAAATAATTATTCAAATTCATTCTAATAACTGGTATAAATTTCCTTATAAATCTTTCACATTTCTTTTCAATGTTTTATCAATCTTTAGAAACAATTGCAATGTTTCCCTCTCTTCTTTATTATTGCATTAATTATAAATAAACATACCATTACATAACAATACAGTTTTAACTCATAGATTATTTACTTATTTCATTTCTAACTCATTACAGTATTCTAGTTACAGTCTACATTACAGTCACAACACTATCTTTTGTACCTTTGCAGAATCCTCACTTTTAACTTAATTTAACCATTGTCTGTGTTTTCTAGCTGAGCAAATACCTTTAATCCTAGTACGTTTCCCCTTTTTCTTTATTTCCTGTTTTTGTCCCTCATAAGTTCTTTCCCTTTCTATCTTTCCCCCCTTTTTCTCATCCCTTTTTAAATACCCTTCTCTCTCTAATTTTCCCTTCTGTAGTTTTCTTTTCTGCTTCTCCTTGCTGTTTTTCTTCTTTTTCAGACTATTTTGGTTGTTCCCTTTGATCTCAAACTTTTAACTCTTTTTCCCCTTATTACCACACTTTGCATCATTTGATCATTGAAAATGGCTTCTTCTTTGTCCCACCCTTCTTCTTGATAGTCTTCACCATGTTTCGTCCACAAAACCTTTAATAGAATCCAAAGATGTTTCAATATGCTAGCATAGATGTTTCAGTGTGGAAAAGGGACTCAATCTAAACTAGGCCTCATTTCAATCTGATGCATCAGGTTTCTCTCTCTCTCTCTCTCTCTCTCTCTCTCTCCCTCCCTCCCTCCCTCCCTCCCTGATTGACTTTGCTCTACTTTCCCGATGTGCCTGCAGGGCCGACGGATGGATAGATAGAGAGAGAGAGAGACAGGTAGGTAGGTAGGTAGGTAGATAGATAGATATACTGGTAGGTAGGTAGGGAGGCAGGCAGACCTTTTGGATGGCTGGATGGATAGATAGATAGATAGATAGGTAGGTAAGTAGATATATTGGTAGGTAGGTAGGTAGGTAGGTAGGTAGGTAGGAAGGTAGGAAGGCAGGCAGGCAGGCAGGCAGGCAGGAAGACAGACAGACAGAGACCTTTTGGATGGATGTATGGATAGATATGTAGGTAGGTAGGTAGATAGATCTATATAGATAGGTAGGTAGGTAGACAGAAAGACAGGCAGGCAGGTAGGTAGGTAAGTAGGCAGGAAGGCAGGCAGGCAGACAGACAGACAGACCATTTGGATGGATGGACAGACAGATAGACAGACAGAATGTGACAGCGGCGGCACGTTGGGAAAGTAGAGCAAAGCCAAAGTGACTTTCCCAATGTGCTGCCACCACTGCATTCGACGCCATTGAGCCCCTTGCCCCGCTCCAGTGCAACAGTAAATGGGATGAGCCTGCGGTGCCAGTGCCTCGAATGCCCCCCTGCAGCCTCTTAGCGCCCCCCTTCAGCAGCCACTTCCGAGCAGAGCCTGTCCCACCTCCTGTAATCCCCAACATCGCTTTGCACAAACTTCTAGGCCCTGGCCCACCAAGCAAAACCTCCCGACACTCAACTTCACCAAGAACGCTCAACATGCTGAAAGGCCCGCCCTATGTAATTCCTGCGGCATAACTACAAGGCGGTGCATGCGCTTTTACCTCGCTTCTTTGGGAAGACCTTCCTCACAGCTGGCTTGACCCGGCCCATCTGGGGACCTGTCACGGCTCAGTGTAGGCAAGACTTCTGCGATGGGAAGGGTGAATCCTGCCTGCAGCACTGCGCTGCACTGATCTCCTGTGCCTGTGAAAAACCTCCAGCTGCCGCATGTTTTTATCAGTGTGGCTGGACTCCTCCAGCACCCTCCCTTGCTTCTTAGTGCCCCCTGCCAGCCCCCTTGCCTCTTAGCGCCCCCGTGAGGCATCCCCCCCAGGGTGCAGTACCGCCCACTTTGGGAACCACTGCTCTAGATGATCATTTGAGAGAGAGAAATCTTCAAAATATGCAAACTGAAGTTGATAGGCTATCTGTGACAAAGTTCTAAATTTTTGATGTTGTCCCTCAGGTAGAGGTAAGCAATAACAGTAAAAGACACATAAGATATTGTCATCTGTCCCTATCCTGGCATTAAATCACCTCCAATCACACTATAGTCTAAAGAAAAAGAAGATAGTAATTCCAAAACATCCAGGTGTCCTTGTCCGGGACTTACATTTTCTGGTGGACAAATAGATATTAATGGTGGTTTGCTGGGCATGCATAACCATAGAATAACATAGTTGGAAGGGACCTTGGAGGTCTTCTAGTTCTATACCATTTCAGACAAATGGTTGTCCTATATCTCTTTAAAAACCTCTAGTGATGAAACACCTACAACTTGTGAAGGCAATCTGTTTAACTGCTTGATTGCTTTTACTGTTCTTTCCTTGAATAGTTTCCATCCTTTGCTTCTTGTTCTGCCTAGCATAATAACTGTAATGGAAAAGCTTTTCACTTACCACTTCTAAAATGATAGACATCAGCAGTGCAAGTTTTCCTTTGGGTCTGTCCATCAGAGGTGGGATTACAATTTATTGTGTGTAACCACTTATTCTAAGCCCTTGTCATGTCCATGTTTCCTGGACTAAAATTATTTCTTATTTAAATATTTAAGTGAAGATAAAGGTATCTCTAGTATAGGATTGCCATCTGTAACAATATAGGTCAATAGAAATGTCCATGCTCATGTTCTACCCATCAGTAGAGATCAAAAGCCAATGTCTAGGCCAGAGGTGTCAAACTGGTGGCCCACAGGCCGGATGCGTCATGTGCAGGCCATACCCACCCCAGCTTTGCAAATGGGAAAATATTGCAAAATATCATGTGATAGCAATGTGATGTCATGACTTTGACACCCCTGGTCTAGGCAATCTCTGACACTTCTTGGGTTTGAACTGTGGCATAAATTTAGCAACAAACTGAATTGAAGGGTCCACATTTTGGTTGGGTATCAGCTGGGTTTCTCCTCTTCCCTCACCTGTGTAACTTATTATACCAATAGAGATTATTGATGAACAGGTCTTATTCCTGTGGGTTCTTCATTGGTATTTATCTGATGGCCATTTTGGCTTGGGGATAAAATTTCTATCTCAGGACATGGCTTAGAAATGGCTATAGATAACAAAAAAAAATATATCCTGATCAAACCACATGCAGGGATTTGACTTGCACAGAAGTAAAGTGGAAAAAAAAGAACTCATTTGTATTACAATCAGTTGCCATATTGGCATATGCTTACCCAAGTCAATCTGTAATGCCAGGTGTGTGTGTTTGTGAATTTTATTCATATTGTTTAGATCTTTAGTCAACAGGGAGATTTCTGTTTATTACACAAATTGCTTTAACTCTTAAAAGCATTCAGGAATTTGTGCTCTTCCTTTGTGCACTTGTGAATTTCTTCAGCTGTGTTAACAAAAAAGGGATTTGGGAAAATAATCACTTATATCTATGGACACCTTGTGGTCACTCAAATTCCTTTAGAGCCTAGTTTGATGAGAGTCCAATCATTAAATAATGAGAGTTCATAATCATATAAGACTGTGTTAACTCTCTGTTAACCGCATCTTCCAGCTGTGTGAGAG
Organism: Notechis scutatus; assembly: GCF_049901735.1. NCBI lineage: Eukaryota > Metazoa > Chordata > Lepidosauria > Squamata > Elapidae > Notechis > Notechis scutatus. The sequence goes on along the minus strand of NC_142009.1, from coordinate 264,402,361 downwards.
ATATCTCCCTATCTTAATTAATTTAAGTAGCAAAGAAGAACATTTAAATGTAAGTAAAATTCTTGCTTATAGATGAAAAACTAAGTAGATTCTGAGTTTGGAGATATAACTTAAAATGGGTTGTTTTCCCTGCATTTAAGGCCTATGTAATCATTTTTTAGTGTGACTATCTCCTTTCATTTAGCCCCTTCATCTCTATTTGAAATGCCACTATGAAAGCTATAAAATTCTTGAAACCTTAATGTCTGAATTAGAGGAGTTTCAAAGAACTGATTGGTATTAGCCATGATATATTACATCCTTTTCTCTTTTGCAGTGCTAGGTAACAAATTCTTCAATTACAGCCTGTGATAGAAAAAGAAAAATACTGTATATTAACTTACTGCCTCTAAAAGATATTCCATTTTCAAATAGTTAGGAAAATACACTCTAGAGCAGGGCTATTAAACTCCCAGACCATGGGCCAGATGCATCATGTGATGGCCACGCCTTTGTCTGGTTTAGCAAAGGAGAAAAAAGTTCTGATACATCATGTGACACTGCCATGACGACGTGCATTTGACACCCCTGCTCTAGAGCAGGGCTGTCAACTCCTAGCATGCGGGCTGGATGCATCACATTTAATTGAACAGTGTGATTAATGATTCGTGTAATTAATTGATTAGCAATTAGTGTAATTAATTGATTAAGCTGATTGTTGCTTTGCAAAATTATTTGACTGGAGAGATTATTGCAATTGATTGATTGGTGTGATATTGGCCATATTGATTACCCAAAATTGTTTCAGTTGTGTCCGGCGCAGGAAGGAAGCTCGGAGTCAGTGACAAGTTCAGCTCTTTATTGTGCTCCAGTACATGCTTAGCTTTAAGGGAAAAACCTGCGGCTTTTTATTCTCAAGCCGCGGCGGCCGCGACCAATGACGTCGTTTCGAATCTCCCGCTCTTGGCTTGTCCAATCGCGGGAGATTCTTAACGGGCCAATCGGTGCGGCTCGCTCGGCCAATCCGGTCGCCGCGCGCTTTAGCCAATCACAGCGCGGGGTTTACAAGAATGCTAATTAACTGTACAGAACAGTTTCATTAAGTAATTTAATCAACATACTATCTTAACAAACAAACCTACCATGCCAAGAAAAAAATCCAATGCCAAACCACAACCTAAAGAGAAAGTAATCCCCACCAATGAACCACAAGACTCCTGCACATGCCTTAAATGCTATAAAACTCTAAAGGATAATGAAAATTCCATAAAATGTTCTCTATGTAACAAATACACTCATCATGACTGCTTGGGATTACCCGAGCAAATGATTCAATGCCTAGAATCATCCAATGAGTTTCCATATCTCTGCAAATCATGCAGACCCAAACTGGATTTGTTTGAAATAGTTGATACCATAGAAACACGAATAACATCCCTTGACACCATAGTAGCATCCCTGGATGCTTTAAAAGACAGATTATCCAACCTTGAAAAAAAAGACACAATGCAAAAACCTGAACATCCAATAGCTACAAACCACATCTCTACCCAACAACCACAACCCAATCCACAACCCAATCCACAAAAACCATAAATCAGACAAATAATGATATCCCAATCCTCATCAGAGAAGCTGTTGAGCGCGAACGGAAACGTCCAAATGCCATCTTATTTGGTCTAGAGGACATCAATGACAATGATGACATCACAACTGTCCGAAACATCATCAGTGATTATCAAGCATCAACCATCTCCCCTGATGAAATACATTTGACATTTCCCACATTGGCTGAGAGCTCGAAAACAGAGATGGCTCTGTGGCTCCACGCTTCTGCAGGGTCATTTGCAAAAATGAATCAAGCAAATGTAAATTCATTTATACTATAAATTCACTTGCCAAAAGCAACACCAACCATAAGAACCTCTGTTCTTGCCCTGATCTAACCATACAGCAACGTGCCTGCTCCCGTGTACTCTGCACAGAACTCAAAAAACATCTAGACAATGGAGAGAAGGACCTGTACATTGACAACCGTGCTGACTGTATCAAAAGTAAGTCACACAACGCGCAACTCTGCTTTAACCTTCAACCACAACCCTACTTCAACCAATCCACCATCACCCAAGACTAGGCACGCACGCTCCTAACTGACTCAATTCCAACTACAGCTGGCCTTAAATGCAAGCTACTCAATGCAAGAAGCCTTGTGAATAAAATACCTGAATTTCTCCTCTTACTAAATATGGCTAAATTCGACATCATATTTGCCTGTGAAACATGGCTCAACGCATCTCTCTCTGACTCCATTACCATAGTAAGAGACTATCATGTTTACCCATCAGATTGTGAAATTCGTAGAGGAGGTGGTGTTGCTATCTTCTATAAAAAGTCCCTACATCTAAAAAAACATCCAAGTTACCCAGGAGCTTGCTCTTCCTGAGACCATTATCAATTAACAATAGATACAAAATCAAGGTTAATCGCACCAATCTTGATTGCAGGAAATATGACTTCAGCAACAGAGTGGTCAATGTCTGGAATACTACCATCCCTGCCCTATTGTTTCTTTTATTTTTTTTATTTTTCTTATATGTATCCATGTATTCATAACTATGTTTTTACTTATACCTATTATCTTGTAAGCAATTGACAAACCAAATAAATAAAAATAAAATAAAATAATTGAAGTAATATTGCTATTGTTAAAGCTTAAAGGCATAAATCATACAAAGCTTTCCTATAATTAATTAAGCAGTATTGTTACTCATTAGAAGTAAAACTCACAGTCAATAAAAACCCAGCAGTAAATATCAAATAATGTATTGTAAAGTGTATTGGGCCCTACTGTCAAAGTATAATTCTATTTCTTTGAAAAGTAAAATGGGAAAAAATAAATATTTTTCTGATCCTGACATTCAGATGTTTTACATGTATTTGTATGTATTATATTTTATATGATAATATTTTGTATGCTACAATTACACAACTGCTTGTAGATAAAAATCTGAATTTCATATCTAAGCAATACCATGAAATTAAATTTTTGACTTTTTTTCCACTTTAATATTATATGATTCCTCTGTGAAGAAAAATGTAGGATTACATTAAATATTTCTTTATAAATTAGAAATGTCATAATATCATAAAGTATATTGTAGTATAGCTGACTTTCAGTTTTGTTTTATTATATTTTTCAGCTTGTAAAATGTCATCTCATTGCATTGAAATAATGTAAGTATAAAAGCTAAACTACTTTAATATGGCTGTTTTTGATATTCTCTAGATGTGTTTAGTTATAATTCCTAGGAATTATAGGAAGATATAGATTATGCTGCTTCAACATTTTTTGCATTTAGTATTTTGTATTTAGTCTAATATTTAAAAAGGATTCCATGAAGGGAAATATTGCCTTATCATGTTACAAAGACATTAAACTTTCCCCCCAGTTTCATTAAGCAAGAATTAATGTGAAGAAATGGAAATTATTTTTCACTGAAAAAGAAACGAAAGGAAAGTATAAAATAGGTATCCTCAGTCTTCACAGATACATTTGGGGTGTGGTTACCATTTGGGTTCCCCCACAAAATGGAAGAAAAAACTGACCTAAATAGGAAAAAAAACAGTTATTAAACATTGAGAATTATTCTTCAACCTTCAGCCTTTGGAGGGAGAGAGGACTTGCAATCAAAGCACTGGGCCACAGCCACCTATGATGCTTATGATGCTTCTATTTGCAACCTGTCATACTTTGAAAGAATGGTGATGTGTCCTATACAATAAGGACATATGCCAAAGTCAAGAACATAAAGGACACCACAAGCAGAAGAGAGCACAGTCAATGCTCATTTAGGTTTTCAAAAGACTGGAGGAAAAAGATCCCTGTAGCAGCAGCAAGATGGCCTTGTACTAAAAGCCTCTATGAGAAACTCCAGTACAAATTATTTCCATGCACATTGCAGCAGCTCCTACTGACTTACACCATCTGTTAAGTAGTGCACATATACCAAGTCCCAGAATGAATCCACATATTCATTTGCATTGTTATACAAGGCTGGGAACCAATCAGCTGTGTATTCCTTCATAATCCCTGATGTGAATACCTCATTAGTTTTTACACAAAATAACAGATGGGAAGAAAGAAGAAAAGTTCAGATGTGGCTTGTCTGGAGACCCATAAAGGTGAGAGACCCATCTGAGACCAAGATCAGGAAAGAGGGATCTGGTTGTTTGCAGGTGGTGGCTTCATCCAAGACCCAGAAAGGAAGAATGGGGTTGGCTGTCAGTGGAGAAGCCCTGGTCCTTGGGGAAAAAACTAGGTAGAAGACCAAGGAAAGTTTTTCCCCCAACAGAACAAAAACAAGAATAACACTAATATGCTGATCAATTCTTAGTGACTCTGAGATATTCTAAACAACTTGAGAACAGGTGTAGAATTTTTTGATGAGAGAGAACCACAGCTCCAAATTTTCCCCATGTTGAGTACTCCAATTTAAGGATGGTGGGTGAAGAGAAGAAAGTTAAATCCCTGAAGGTCTTTGCATGCCCCTCTTTCTCTTAGAGCAGGGGTGTCAAACTCGTGTCATCATGGCAGTGTCACATGATGTATTGGGCCTTTTTTCCCCTTTGCTAAACTGGGCGTGGGCGTGGCCAGCATGTTTTTTTATTTTTTTATTTTTTTTAATTTGTCAATAGGTATAAGTATATACATAGTTATGAATACATGAAATGGGTACATAGAAGAAAAATAAAAGAAACAATAGGACAGGCACAGTAGGCACATTGGTGTGCTTATGCATGCCCCCTACAGACCTCTTAGGAAAGGGGTGAGGTCAATAGTAGAAAATCTAAGGTTAAAGTTTTTGGGGTTTGGGAAAGAAACCACAGACTCAGGTATATTATTCCAGACATTGACCACTCTGTTGCTGAAGTCGTATTTCCAGCAATCAAGTTTGGTGCGGTTATCCTTGAATTTGTATCTATTGTGTGCTTTTGTGTTGTTATGGTTGAAGCTGAAGTATTTATTGACAGGTAAGTCATTGCAATGTATGATTTTATACACCATACTTAGATCAGACCGAAGATGGTGTAATTCAAGGTTTTCTAGGTCAAGAATTTCAAGTCTGGTGGCATAAGGTATTCTATAACGAGTAGAGGAGCGGAGAACTCTTCTTGTGAAATATTTCTGGACTTTCTCAACTGTGCTAATATCAGATACGTAATGTAGGTTCCAGACTGATGAGCTATATTCGAGTATTGGTCTAGCAAATGTTTTCTATGCTTTAGTTAGTAGTGTGATATTACCAGAGAAAAAACTACGTAGGATTAGGTTAACAACTCTTAATGCTTTTTTTGGCTATGTAGCCAAATTTGATATGACATTTACCTTTTCAAGGGGGGGGGGGGGAATTTTGGGTTTTTTTTTTTTTTTTTTTTTTTTTTTTTTTTTTTTTGGGGGTTTTTTTTTTTTGTGGGTTTTTGTTTTTTTTTTTTTTTTTTTTTTTTTTTTTTTTTTTATATTTTTTTTGTTTGGTTTGTTTTTTGGTGGTTTGGTTTTTTGGATTTTTTTTAATTGTGAGAGGGGGGGGTTTTTTTTTTTTTTTTTTTTGGGGGGGTTTTTTTTTATGATTATGAGGGGGGGTTTTTTAGAACTTTGGGGGGGGGGCACAACTATTTTTGGGGGGACAATATTTTTTGGGATTTCTAATTTTGATCATTTATTGTCTGTTTGACAACAATGATTCTATCCAGTTATGCAGTTGTCCAGAGATACCATAAGATTTTAGTTTTAGGAGTAGTTTGTCGTGTACCACTGAATCAAAGACTTTACAGAAGTCTATGTAGATTGCGTCTATTGCTTTGCCCTGGTCGAGTTGTGTAGTCCATGTTTTTGCAGTGTAAGAGTTGCATATTACAGGATAGTTTTTTTCTGAAACCAAATTGTTTATTAGAGAGTAGGTTGTTTGTCTCTAAGTGGAGGATAATGGATTGGTTAATAATTGATTCCATGACTTTACAGGTGACGCAGTATAAGGAGATTGGTCTGTAATTTTCAACTAAGATGGGGTCTCCCTTTTTGAAGATGGGGATGACTGTGGCTTGTGACCATAGGTTAGGCAAGGAGCTGGTCCTGAAAGATTTTTCAAAGATTATGCTTAGAGGTTCAGTTAAGATATGAAGTGGATAGCTTTTTTAAGAAGTAGGCACATATTCCGTCCGGTCCAATGGCTTTAGATTGCATAGTGCTTTTTCAACATTATCTTCTGTAAAATCGATATGTATTAGATCATTGTAGTTTTCTGTGGTTCAGCTAGGAAATACTGGGCATGATCCATTGCTGTTTACAAATACTGAGCCAAATAATGTGTTAAAGATGTTGACTTTAATGGTGTCATCGTTGCAGTCTTTACCATTAGATCCTATCAGGGGTGGGATGGACCTTGAGTCTTTTAGTTTGCTGTTTATAAAATTGTAGAAAGCGCAGGTAGAATTGGTGTGTAGAAGGTTTTCCTCTTGTTTAATGTGATAATTGGTGCATTCAGTCTTTATCTGGTGGCATAAATCGAGATGGCATTTGGATGTTTCTGTTCACGTTCCATGATGTCTCTGATGAGTAAGGAGATATTATTTGTGGAATTATTGCTGTTAACGTTAAATGTACTGATCTTCTCTCTTCCTGCCACCACTGTTTTGCTCCTCCAGTACTCTTCCAAGCAGAAAGGTAATGGTTCTATAAAAAATAAAACCAAAAATAGCAATAACAGCATTTCAAAAGCTTGTATCGTCCAAATGACCCATACACATTCAGACCAGAGAACCATTGCAATAATTTATATATCTAGTCAAAAGACTTTTCTTGCCTTTCTGACCAGAGGTGGTATTCAGCAGTTTCTGACTAGTTCTGGAGATCCGGTAGTGGAAATTTTGAGTAGTTTGAAATATCACCTCTGACTGGCCCTACCCCCATTTATTCTCTGCCTCCCAAGTCCCAGCTGATCAGCTGGGTCTTGTTTTGTTGCCCTGCACAAGAGAACAGAGCTAGAGAGCAGGTTAGTGGGGTGGGGATGGAGTGGAGATTTTGCAGTAACCTTCCCACAGAAGTGAGGTGGGAATGGAGATTTTGCAGAATCCTTCCCCTGCCATGCCCACCAAGCCACACCCACAGAACCAGTAATAATTTTTTTTGAATCCTACGAGTGTTTCTGACTATTTCTAAATCAGAGCTAGCCAACTCAGATGTCTATGAGAGTAAGAATTCTAACTAGAATTCTAATTCTGGCAATTAGAAATGTGCCTAGTCATATAAATACTTTTTCTCTCCCCTAAAACAAGATGACATGCAAAAAAGACCCCCAACATTTAACATTGAGTTCTGTTAAAATAGGTTGTTATCGGTGGGACACAATGCATTTCCACCCACCCCCTATCACATTCCAATGAGAGGTATTTCTGCTCTTCAATCTAGGATAAAAGGATAAATGATTACTTATTACTTGCTCATAAGATGTTTTTGAAAATGAAAAAAAGATTTCATTCTTTGCATATTATTTGAGTGTGCTTAGGAATTAGTTAAAATATACCCCCAGATCCATCTTCATTTTGTTGTGGAGAAAGAAAAAAACGATGAAATAAAATAGAGGTGGAATGAAATCCTTCTTATTTCTTTAATCAATCCCTAATATATGTAGGCAACCTTGATTTTACAAAAGTCCCATTAATGTTATTAGATCCTTGCTACCAATATCATTCACTCAGAGCTTAGATTTTTGTTCAAATATAAGTTGTACAGGCATTTGTTCCTATGAACCAAAAATAATTTGGTCGTGATTAAATTTTAATATTAAGGTGATTGGGTTTCCATATTGATGGATCAGCCAGCCTCCATTAGATCAGCAATACTGGGAATGGTTCCAAAGAAACCATCTACCTGCAGAAGTGACAAGGACATTTATTAATAAGTCTGAGGCCCATATATCAAAGCAAAATAGAATTTTGGGACTGATGTATAAATACATTGTTACAGACATGTTAAAGCCAGATACAATTATAGTTACACCCAGGGGTGGGATTCTACCAGTTCGCACCTATTCGCTAGAACCAGTTGTTAACATTCTACGCAGTTCAGAGAACCAGTTGTTAGAAGAAATTACTGGCCTAATCCTGTAAGGAAGGCAGAAAGGAAACATTCTGGTGTTGCTTACAGAAACTGCCTCTCTGTTAACCGTTATTACGTTCTTGGCAGGATTAACAGATAACAGATAATAAGAATTGGAAGGCACCTTGTAGGTCATCTAGTCCAGCCCACTGCTGCCCTACACCATTTCTGACAAATGGCAGTCCAATCTCTTCTTGAAAGTCTCAAGTGATGGCGCTCCCACAACTGCTGAGGGCAAGCTATTCCATTGGTTGATTGTTCTCACTGTCAGAAAGTTTCTCCTTATTTCCAGGTTAAATCTCTCCTTGTTCAGTTTCCATCCATTATTCCTTGTCTGGCCTACAGGCACTTTAGAAAATAGCTTGACCCCTTCCTCCCTGTGGCACCCCCTCAAATATTGGAAGACCGCTATCATGTCTCCTCTGGTCCTTCTCTTTACTAGACTAGCCAAACCTAGTTCCTGCAACCGTTCGTTGTACGTTTTAGACTCCAGTCCCCTAATCATCCTGGTTGCTCTTTGTACTTTTTCTAGAGTCTCAATGTCTTTTTTATAATGTGGTGGCCAAAACTGAATGCAGTACTCTAGGTGTGGTCTTACTAAGGCTTTATAGAGTGGTATTAGTACTTCCCTTGATCTTGATTGTATCCCTCTATTAATACAATTTAGGATTGCACTAGACTAGACTTCCTGTCTCAGGAACTTCTCTGGAGTTTTTTTCCCCTCCTTTGCTGGTACTTTGCTTGTGTGGAGGGACCATTCAAAGTTACAATGGCACTGAACAAAGTGACTTAAAACCATTTTTCACACTTACAACTGTTGCAGCATCCCCTCAGTCATGAGAGCCCAGGCGAGGAGATGCGTGCCTCCATGTGAGTGATATTGAGTTGGCCACACCCAGCCAATAACATGACCAGCAAGCCATATCCACCCAGTCACATGACCATCAAATCACGCCCACCACCTAAACCATGCCCACAGAACAGGTTGTTAAAAAATTGAATCCCATCCTTGGTTACACCATTTCTAGTTCTTAGTTGTAAACCACTTATTTCTAGTTTCCTAGAGCTAAACATGTTAAAGATAGATGCAATTACAATTACAACATTTCTAGTTCTTTGTTTTAAACTACTTATTTCTGGCAGATTTGAACAAACATGAAATCCTTACTTGGGTGTGTCAGTGGATTATATATTTGATGACATGTAGACATCTGAATTAGTAGATACTGCATTCAGGAAGCATAAAAAAGTTATCAAAGTCCGAATGAAGATCTGATTTCTAAGAGTTCATCTCTTGATAGCAAACTTAACTGAATGGAATATTCTGGCAGAATCTTCACAGGTTCTTTTAGGAAGAATAAGCAATAAATTACGGGATTTCCAGATCTGTTGAACAAACAAACAAACAAAACAGAAAACCATAAAGATTGGGATGGTGTTCCAAAGAGTGAGAGTTACAGCACTAAAGATTTGCCTCCTTGGTCTCATTAGATGATATTCCTTAACAGATGGGACATATGACATGCCCTTCCTACTCTTTTTTTTTTTTTTTTTTTTTTGGTGAAGAGTATGGAAGTCAAAAAATAGTTTGTCATTACCTTCTTCCAATTTTCTTATTCCCCAGTCTAGTCTACAACAGTGAGGTTTTTCTGCTGGTCTTCCCTCTAAGTAGAAAACAGGCCCAACCCTGCTTAGATTATTATTTTTTAATTATCAGTGGTGAGCTGTCACTTGCTCAATACTGGGCACATGGCTACTGATTATCATCATTCAGAATAATTTCAGGTGACTACCCACAGGCTATAACTCTCCCCCACACAACACACATTCACTTTGACTATGGTGTTGGATCCAATGACATAAGAAATGCATTCTCAGGATTTCTTGAGCTGGTAACATTTCTAAAGAAAATGGCTCAACTAGAGGCATCAGAATCCTCCCCATGCTTCGAATCAGTGGAAGCAAATAACTCTAAATGAGAATGTGACAGTTTCACTGTGATTTGCACAGGAGACATAAAAAGCCAGAGTGTGGAAAGATTGTTGTGCAAATCAAACTGAAGGTAATTGGGCTTTATGATACACATCCCATCCTTGTAGCAGATGGTATGAACACTAGGAAAGAATAGTAGTGGAAATTGTGTCAGCATGAGCAGGATTTTAAAAAACTTTATCTAATTAGCAGATGCTCAGCCTACGTGATGGGTGTGCAGCTTGAACAAAGCTATTGAAAATTCTAAGACACAATTCCACTTTAGATCATACGAAAAATAAGTTTTTCCAGCAGAGAAGATTAAACCCAAGCTTGGCATGTGGCAATGAGGAGAATTGTTAATAAAAGGTAGACATACTTTCCTTTGAACTTTGGTGATATTTTTAAACAAGAGAATTATCCTACATACTTTTTCACTGCAGACATTTTTTTTCTGCTAAATTATATTACATTTGACATTTCTCACCCTGAAAAAAGTACATTTTAATATAAGATGTTCAAGTTGCATGGTCTTTGAAATACAGTATGGAAACTTGAAAGCCCAAACATTATTCTGGATACCAATTAGTCAGCTAACCTAAGAAAAAGAAGAACTAACTGCATAGTTTTCTTCATAAAGGACTTGGTCAATGAGGTAATGAGGGGGAAAATATTTATATCGTTACTCAAAAACAAAATATACAATGTAATAATAATAATGGCTTTGAAGAATGCAACTGGGAATTAGGATAGTTGCCAAAATTTGAAAGATACTGAATGTTTCTTTTTTATTTATGCTGTGACTGAAAAGTCTTGAAGCTAAAGTAGATTGTACACCATGATCATGAAATGCATGTATTTGTGTAGACTAGTATGTGTGAAACTCTTGATTAACCTAATCTCCCAGATTTCAAATGTGTAAGTCATATGAATGGCCAAATTCATTCTATTTCATTTAAGTTTTCAGATGATATGAAATATTGAATAGTATTGCATATAGTACACTACTATATTGTTCTATAGTAGAATATATTTAGACTACTGTATTGAAAAAAAAACAATATGTACCACTGGTGAGGTTCAGGACTTATTTTCAGACATCTTATAAAAAACAAGCTACACATTGACTTCACCTTTAGGTTATTGAATTTCTGTTTCCACTTGGCTTCACTCATCTTCTTCAGTTGTTGATCTGTACAATATTAACTGTTGTAAACTGTGAACTCAAAAATATTCACCACTGAAAGGCATAAAAAGTATTTAGAAAAAAAATAATGGACTTCAGCCCTAATTATACTATATTTAACATTCATATAAACACATATCCTTACCTTCTTTTGTTTTTAGAAATTTTGGGGGTCATGGGAATTAATAACAAAAGTTCTTAAAAAATAATCCAAACATTGGTTTCACCCAGATTGCATCCCTGTCAAATAATCAAGTGGAAGATTGTTAGATGAAATGCTAAAATAACCATTTATTTTTCTTGAAGCCTTGGTCTGTTCTGCTGAATACCAAGATATTACGTTTTAAAACTTTGATTTTCCCCTAAACCTATTCAGTAACTTCACTTCAAAACAAAGTAAAGTTTATCAACATCATAGTAGCTTCTGTCTACTAAAAGCACTTAAAATAAAAGTGTCTTAATTTTATTTGTTTATTGAAGGTCAAAGGGAAGATCCAATCATAGTGATAGTGGCAATATATTTTATAGTCCCGCCTCCCTCCCCCCCAAAAAAAAAAATCCAAATTCTTGCTTCCAGAAATTCTGCTATGTTATTAGGTATTGAATAATGCTAAAATATTGTCTCAACAGCTAAATTAAAAGTATGTGAAAAATTGTATTAGACCAGATGTCTTGATTGTTTTTAGGAATCCAATTAATTCCATTCCATCCATTTTTCCCCCAGATGTTAAATCTAGATGGCTTAGATACTTTTCATTAAGTGGTTTAAGTATAAGTATATTTAACTTTTTTTGTTTCTACAATTAGTATAAAGCCACAAATGACTTGAGCTTCTCGTAGTTCCCCTGTCATCATGGTGGACTGAAAGATATAATGTGAAGTTTTATATTCTGTCCATACCATAATTTCAATCCAGATTGTATTCTTATGTATTATAATTTTAGTATTCAGGAAGGGGTAATTTCCTTTAAGGAAGATTTACGTTTAGCATTTATGCAAAGCAAGTATGAATATATTATTTAGGATTATATATAATTTAGTTTTAGGGGCTACAGAGAAATTCCAGAGGAGCCTGAAAAATATATCCAGTAGCTAGACCACACCTGGGTATTTTATCATCCCTGGGCCACACCTGACTCTTGGCTGTCCCTGTCTGGCCCTTGGGAGGTCAATCCAAAATTAGAAATCAAATGTAACTAAGTGTACACCATACATCCAATCCAACTGTGTTGCTTTTATTTTGAAGGCAACTCTATTTTTTTTTTGCAATTTACACCTTCACAGCCCTATTGATTTGGCCCTCTACAACAATACCTGTTTTTCATGCAGCTTTTTGGGGAAATTAATCGCCCACCCCTGAGCTGAACAATGGGATTCTATAGTTATGTGTGATTCCTAATGAAAACACAGATCTCTTAGTTGAACAATGACAGCATGGGCTGTCCCTTCATATCTCACTATCCATAAGTTAGATGTCAGGCATCTTTTCTATAATGAAGCTATTTGACAGAATTCAACTCACTTGTGTATGAGCTATGCTTACATCACATAACATTAGTTACCATTGGTTGTCTCATAATCCTTCCCTGAAAGCTGTGGTAGGAAAACATAGGCCCCACAGCAGATCACTTTAGAGAGACAATAAAGGCAAACTCACAGTATTAAAATACATACATATAGCTAGGGAATGCCTCCTTTGAGATCCATATCTGTCAGTTGTAGCATTTAAATTAAGCTGACATCTTCCCTGATTCACATGCTTATGAGCTTAAAAGTGCCCTTTAGAAAACTTTTTTTGAAAAACAGCATAAGGATTTGGTGTCAATCTACTACAAATATTCCTGATTTATAGCAGTTTATGAAGGGATAATGAAGAGACTGTATTCATGCACGCCAAGCTTGAAAAATGAGAAAAGAATGGCGTACTCCTTAAATCTCAACTATTCTATTCTATTCTATTCTATTCTATTCTATTCTATTCTATTCTATTCTATTCTATTCTATTCTATTCTATTCTATTTCACCCCAAATGTCTTTCTTTTCAGAAAATGTATAGAAATGTATTTTCTATATGTATTTTGGACCTGAAATTAAGGGATTGCAAAAGTCAGACAACTGCAAATCTCAAGAGGTAACTGTTTTAAGTATTAGACTTAAAAGTCTAAAAATAGGTTAGAAGTGCAGGCCAAATCATCATCATCATCTTTTAATGACCCCATAATCCCTTGCACAGTGAAGTCTGGGCAACTGAATGGAGCTGGCTGGATGCCCTTCCTGTCACCAATGTGGAGTTATATTCAGCAGATATATTCTCATCATGCTCAGGGAAAGAAATATCTACCTAGGATTGAACTCACAGCCTCCTGATTGTTAGGCGAGAGCTCCACCTCTAGGCCACCTCACCACTCAAAAGTACAGACTAAATGTTAGCAATTATTTAGTTTTTTCATCATTTGCAAATTGCAAACATTAAAGATTAGCTCATATAAAGCTCAGCTTGCTTACATTTCTCAGAGATAACACTGAATAGTAGGGCCATAGCTAGTGTGAAGAGGACATATTTTATGAGACCAATACCTTTCCCTTTCATAACAACCCCACAGATAATTAATAATTTGTCCTAAAAAGTCCAAAATATTTAATTTTTCAGACATTTCCCTGAACTTATGTCAGGATCAATTTCCCATTTTTATGCAGTTCTATAGAGTGCATTATTTTAAATTAATATTCTTTGTTCTTTTACATTGTTTGGATTATTGATATTGTTTGAAAGTTTTTGAAAGTAACCTAAAATTATATGACATAATTTATACATACATATATATAAAACATCAAAAATTATGAAGATGCCAACTAGGTTTTTGCATGCATATATGAATATAGGAACCTGTAGGTTGGAAATAGATGCACATTATGATCCAGTGAATGGTAACAATGGAAGAATCAGAGATGAGTTGGAAAATAAATTGTGCAACATTCTAACAAATACAATCTAAACGAAAATGTTCCGAGTTAATACAAATGAAGAGGTTGGAAGAATATAATATAGTAGAACAGTTTTGTTGGAAGGAAAAAAATTGGAAGCGGTTGAAAAAGACTAACAAAGAATCTTTAAGAAAGTGAATGAAAGCTAACAGTAAAAGAGATATTATTTGGCAATAAATATCACAATAGACTTTGCTTCACCAATTTTGCTTCACTCAATTAACTGTAAAATCTCCTTCTCTTCATAACCTTTCAATAGATATGGGGAGGCAACATACACATAGATGTTATCATGTACAGAGAACTGCATTATTTTATTTGGTTAGCCTGATAAAATTATATTTGGGCTTTGCCTTTTGACAACATCTGTTCATTTTTCATGATAAATACCTGAACAAAGTTCTTCACAATAGGTTCAATTCATACCTTCATTGAAACGATGAAGAGATGAATGTAGGGAGTGAAAGGTTTCTCTGGTTTTACTCTATCTTTCATATGTTCAGGCCCAAGAACTGAAGTGGGGTTGAACCTGAATGCAAGGACAACTGCATCTGGAACCAGCTGTACTTGAATTTAAGAACACACTTAGAACTCTCTTCCATCTCTCTCACAAGTAACTCCTCTTCAGTTCTCTGACTTAAAGAAACAGAGTTTGGAGAATAGGGCAGGACTGCCTGTAAAGTTCAGTGTTCTCACCACTTTGCACTTTTCACATATTCAGGAAAAGGTCTACTAGAAAAAAAAAAGACTACTGGAGCTGATAATCAAAGAACTGCAACATCTAGAAATGGTTTTCCTTCCACTTTGTCCTGTGTTCGCCTCATTTATAAACACAAACAGCACAAGACAGGCAATTGATAAATAAAGATGATGGGTTTCAATTCCCCAGTGTGAAACATTCTCCTCATCCCTCCACCTTTGCTGCTAATGTATGATTTATCAGCTATAAATCTCCTCTCCGCCAGCAGCCATCAGAGAAAGAGAAAGTGTATAAGGCTGTTGCACACCTAAATATTTTTTTAAAATTAAAACCAATTAATCAGATTTAAAAAAAAAACATAATCACACAAAGCAGTCGTTATGATATGCTTTGCCACCCCCATAGTCTTCCTGTGAGAGCAAATTTGGTGTAGCGGTAAGGCACCAGACTGAAAACCAGGTGATTATGAGTTCTAGTCCCATCCTAGGCAAAAACCCAACTTGGTGACCCTGGACCAGTCATCCCATTTCACCTCTAGGAAAGAAGAGATGGCAAACCATTCTTGAAAACTTTGCCAAAAAAACTGCAGGAACATACACACTTCTGTGTTCTTGCACTATTTTTCACACATTTTTTCTAGTTTTTCTACAAACCTTTTGCTGTTCCTTTAATGTTTCATTTCAGTCTTTGCACCTCACAGAGATTGATTGCACAATAAACTGGAAACATCACTGGCCTCCACATTAATTTTGGAAAGTAGCACAGAAGAAACCACCAACATTCCTTTCAAAATATTATGTACCTACATTTTCAACTTTGCTAATTTATTCTATTGTCTGTCTTCTTATTAAACAATGCATCAGCTGTTAGGAATTGATATTTCCTTATCTTAATATTATTTTAACAGAAAAAGCCTGCCCTTAATCAAATTCCTAGGTTAACATTTACTTTAACTTCCCCATTCTTCCAAAGAAAAGTATAATAAAGGCATATGCCCCATCCTTCACACCTGTGAGGAAGGAAGGAAGGAAGTCAACTCATTCAGCCATAATCTTTTGTGCAATAGCATTTTATAATGACAAGTAAATAGTAATCAGATTGATTTTGTCCAGTTGGGTCTGTACAGTTGGGACTGTCCACGGGACAGTTGGGTCTGTCCATGGAATGATGCATATACCTCTCTTTTTAAAGGGGATGTTTAGTAAGCCTTTAGCAAGAAAAAATATCAGAAAACTCTTCAGCAGGGAGAATCTACTAAACTCCTTCTCCCTTTCTTTGTGCATTTAATGGCAGCATTAAAAGAAGAAAAAGGAGGAGAAGAAGAAAACAACAATGAAGTCCAGTTTACACCATTCACCCTACCAGCTTTACAAACATGAAGCTGATGAATTGTGAAGTGAGCTGATTACAGATGTTTGCTATTCACCACAGCACCTGGAGGAATAAACATGTTGGTGCATTGCCAAGGTGGTCATTGGACCTTGAAAAAGGGTAGCTCAGGAAATGGAATCAACTGGGATAAGCAAATGGAACAGAGTGGCAGAATAAACAGAAATAAATATCAATGCCATAAGAGTTAAAGATTGTGAATCAATTGCAGGGAATCTTTTCTGCTAGGGGAAAAAAATGGGAGCTATAATTCTATGCAACCATTACTTTCTTCTCTCCAAACACATCATTACTTTCTTACAAATTCACTCAGTCCCAGACTTGAGTAAATGAAGATATGAAGGAAAGCGCCAGGCAGTATATCAGTAACAGTTCTTATCTTGCATTGTTATTGCAGTTATGAAAAAAAAACAGGATTTTGTGTGTACACTCATGAATGACAGTTCCATTACATTGTAGCCTTATTAAAGGCATTAATCTAACTATTCAGAAGCTTTCAAACTTGAATAAAGAATTGAATTACACACATAGTGTAGTCTTTTACTTGAAAGTTGTTGTTATTTTGTGTATGTATGTGTGTGTATGTGTACAAGACAGGTTCAATTTAAGGAAACCCTCAATAAATTTCTTGGAGGTTAAAAACTTGCATTTCCACATTCTCAGAACACTCACTTCATCTTTAACGTTGCTTCACATTATAATTCCTAAAGTGTAAAACAAACAAACCCTGAGCATAGACTACAGTCCTTCTGAAAATACAAAAACATATTTCTGTAATGCGTTGTTAATTGCTCAGAGTCTTATGCTATCTTCTTGCAGCCACTAGAATAGAAACATTACTTTCTTTTCTTTCTTTCTTCCTGAAAATGAAGAAAAACTAGGATAAAACTCTGAAATAAAGCAAAGCCTTTCAGAGTCCTCTTATAGAGGAGATGAATGGCATAAGAGAGAGAGGAGAGAGAGAGAGAGAGAGAGAGAGAGAGAGAGAGACTACATTCAGAATTTGCATAGACCACATGGAAAGAAATAGCACTGACAAAATAGGGAAATCCTTCTGAGAATCCTTGGTATACATTCTTCTTTTTTAACAATAAAATTAAAGGCCACATACCTGGGTTTTCAAGATAATCTTATTTAACCACTTGGCCTATGGCTGTGCTCCTTAGAGAACTTGAACTCTATGCTTTCAGGGAGGACCTTTAAAGATATAGTTCAAAAACATTTATTTTCTATACTAAGTACCAGTTCTTTTCTCTCCAGTAGAGTTAGGTTATATTGGTGCTAACTAAACATTTAAATTCCCCTGTGAATTCTGCAAGGTGGCTGAACTCTGATAAAGCAAGACATTATTAGCATTAAAACATACCATATTTTCTATTGTAATCCAGTTGAGTTCATTTATACCCACACTTCTATTATATCTAGAGTTAAATATATATTATAAATTCAATATGAAGTGTGTGTGGTCAGCTGTCTTTCAAAAGCAAATTGCAGCATTGCACATTAGCATGGAGATATTATACATGATTTATTTGAAAAAACATAGGACATGCATTATTTTGTGTATAAGTACTATGATAGAGTATTTTAAGTAGTACCATTATGTATGCACCAAGATGTTCTAAGTGCTTATAATTTTATGTTAAAAAATCAATTTATAAACTCAGCCATAACTCCCAACAGCTTCCAGCTCTGGATAAATTTATGTTACATTTACATACCATTTGACATCCTGCTGCCAATATTGGGCTACAAAAGAACTAAACCCAAATTTACAACAAGCCCCTGCTATAACAATCCTTGGGAAAGTAACATTGCAACTCATTACCTTACTGATACTATAAACTGAACTGCTTTGTTGCTAATATGCCAAAGTCAAAGTCAGACAGAGTGAACAGATGGGCTTTGCACCATACAACAGAAGTTGACAATATTTTAGTGTGGATTTGTGGGACTAGAGTTAAAAATATAGGAAACATGTGTTTGAACTGAAAGACTAAACAAGCTTTGCTACCTGTCTGAAGCTCTGATAAACTGGAAAAGGTAGACTCTGCTCATATAAGCATAACAGTTCTGTTTAGCTATTTGGTTAATGCTAATATCTAAGAA
Organism: Notechis scutatus; assembly: GCF_049901735.1. Lineage (NCBI taxonomy): Eukaryota > Metazoa > Chordata > Lepidosauria > Squamata > Elapidae > Notechis > Notechis scutatus. The sequence continues at coordinate 264,383,887 of NC_142009.1, read as the reverse complement.
AGATTGAGCATCACTGTGGTTCTGTTCTGTTATCCTTATTTGAGCCCGTCATAGATTTGAAACCTCTCTATTACATTCTCATGGCCTCTGTTCCTTCAAGTAATCTTCTCAGAGCATACAGTTGTCCCCAATGGTGCCGGCTTTTAAGTTGGTAATTATGCTCTGGTTCTTCCTCCAGATTTTGGATTGTAGGAGTTTTCAGTTTTGTTTCAATTTTATTGTTTAGTATAGTTTAATAAACTATGATATTTTGTATCATTTAATTGTGGTTTCTTTTTTGTTTTTGTTGTTTTTATTTTTTTTTATTTTTTGGTTTTTTGCATGCAGCTTGAGCCAGGCAGTGGTATAAATGCATAAAGAAATAAAAATAAAATGTCTACTCAGCTCCTGCTCTAACGTCATGAATGGCAAGACTTGAAAGGGCTGGGCTTGTTCTATTTTTAGACAGAGTGTAAATGCTGCCTCAGGTAATAGACCTTGGCCATTATGGAGGAAGGAATTGCAACAGCAGTCCTTCCCTGGCTGTTTACCTCTCTTGGAGGACAAAGCTACAGTTCATCCTATGTCTATAAACCAGAAGGACAATACTGAATCCTTCTGTCTACCCAATTTTCAGAGTTCCCCCAACTTTAGTGATCCAAATTGCAATGTTTAATGTAACATGATGGCTAAATATATGTTGAGTAAATAGCCATTTAAATGTAGTTGAATTGAATTTAAATTCAATTTCAGGCAAAATTATTTTTTGCTTTGGCTCCACTACTTTTCAGAATATGGTTTCCAACATCCGTCTCAAAGACCACTTGGACCCTTTGGAGCTCCACAGGAGACATCACAGAACATTAGACTGGCCCTCGCTTTGATACTCTTTCACAAAGTCTTGAAGACCTGCTTTTGCCAAAGGGACTAGGGAACCTAGTGGGTTGGAGTCCATCAAGTGGCTTATCTGATTGATCGCTATCACCAAGGGTTGGGGGAGTTATTTTTTAAATTGTTTATGTATTGGGTTTTTATTTTTGTAAGCCATTCAGAGTCACTGAGAGCGAGTGAGGTGGCCATATAAATTTTTGTTAAATAAATTCTTCAGTAAATAAATGGTTGCTAAAAGAATGGCTTTAAGTCAAGGACTACCTATATGTATCTCTCTATTATGAGAACTAAAGCAAAGGTGGAATATGTATGCCATTCTTCTACATTCTTCTATGAATGCAATACTTAATTCTTTCCAGATTTACCCTGGAAAGATTATAGTAGGAAGTATGATAGTAAAGTAAAGAATAAAAAGGTAATCCAAGCAACCTAGTTCAATTAACTCTAGTCCCAAATTAATTATATCAGCAAAATCACATTCAAAAATAGTAATGATTTTGGAAGAGATGGAAACAAAAATATCTAGCAAAATGTTCTAGATATCTAAATCAGAGAAATAAGCATAAAAATGTGATGCAGATTTCTCTCTCTCTCTCTCTCTCTCTCTCTCTCTCTCTCTCTCTCTCTCTCTCTCTCTCTCTCTCCCTCTCCTTTCTTCAAATTAAAACAAAACCTGCAAGTGCATGTGGAAGTGGGATAAAATATGATGGACAAAACGGTAAGGAAAGTATTGTTTTTGACAGTTTTGTCCCTTATAGATTTCTAGCATTCCTTCTTCACAAAAAAAAAAAAAAGCCCTGTAAATCTCCATATAGACCTTCCTACTGCTTGGGGAATGTCAAATACTTTCTTCTGAATAGTCTTTGATAATCTTAACCAAGCAGTTGTTCCATTTCACATAACCTACTCTTCTCTCCCAACTGAAACTAAAGTTGAACTGGAGATTAATCTGAAAGAAAGGAGGGGTACCAATGCCAACATACCCAATTGATCACTTCTTTTTCTATTTGGTCTGCAGCCTCTTGCCCCCTATTTTTCTGGAATTTTAATTGTCAAACTTTAGGCTGTGAGTTGCATAAGAACCATTTATAGGTAAGAAAGAGAAAAAAAATCCCTAACTACAAATCTCACATTCTTAATGGATAAAGCTGGAAAGAAGAGGAGGGAAGCTGAAGCAAAATTTGATCTGGGTTAAAACAACCAGCTTTTTTCTCCATAGAGTTATACTTGCTTGCAGTTGCTTATATTTGGAGCTAAAGATTTAAATTAACTGGTTTGAAAAAGAACTAAACTGTGATACAAAATGCTTTTTCTTGACTTTAGCAAGCACATTTTGGATTACAGAAGTTTTTGAATGAAACAATGCCCTTTATAAGAATTTAGCAAATTTGTAATAAAATTATTCACATGCACATCCTCTACAAGTAGGGCATATAAGTTCTCTCCTCTCCTGACAAAAATTCTGTTAGCTTTCAGTCACATCTTCTTCAGCTTCTTCTTTTTACTTCCCGCAGCTATGTATTGTGGCACAATAATGCTGCCACTGGTGAACTTCCATTTAAAAAGGTGAACTCTCTTCACCTTGTCTGTTCTTTTCACATTTAATGAGAAGATGCTCTGGAGAAAAATTCTAGCACAATTCTCTGTGGATCTATCTAGTCTGGGAATTATTTTCACCCTTCTCGCATGACAAGCAATGAGATGGTGCCTTGCTGGCCACTTGCTATAAATTGACTAGTGTATTAGAATACAGCCAAAGGCCACACTTTCTTCTGCATTACAGTGTCTTCTTCAGTTTGGTATTTTGGGATATACCAACATTCTTCTTTTTTGTAACTGACCACTCAAAGGGTATGTGAAACTGTCATGGAGGTGGCACTTCTTTTGACTTATTTATATCTACCTCTAAATTGTTTAAGCAATCTAGTTTTGAATCTGGCTTGCTGATCCCAAAAGTAAAGCTGGCAGTGATACAGCTCCTAAGGAAAATAACTGGACATGTATAAATAAAGTCACGGAATCAATCATTAACCAATTCATCACCCTCCACTTAGAGTCAAACAACCTACTCTCCCAAAAACAATTTGGTTTCAGGAAAAAATTGTCCTGCAACCTACAACTCCTACACTGCAAATATATATGGACTACTCTACTCGACCAGGGTAAAGCAATAGATGCAATTTACATAGACTTCTACAAAGTCTTTCATTCAGTGGTACATGACAAACTACTGTTAAAACTAAACTCTTGTGGCATTTCCGGATCCTTTAATAAGTGGATTACTGCATTCCTGTCAAACAGGTAACAAATAGTAAAAATTGGGAGCACTATATCAAACCCTGCTCCAGTCAACAGTGGTGTCCCACAAGGCAGCATTTTAGGACCCACACTCTTTATACTCTATATAAATGACTTTTGCGATCACCTTATAATCAACTACGTCCTCTTCGCAGATGATGTAAAACTATTCAACACCACTGACAATGCTACTGCTCTTCAAAGCGACCTTGATTATGTGTCTGAATGGTCAAACATTTGGCAACTCCAAATCTCAATCAACATATATTCTGTCCTACACATTGGTAAAAGAAAAATCAGTTCACAAATACAAGCTAGGTGGATATGACCTCGTTGATGATCCTCACTCTGTCAAGGACCTCAGAGTACTCATATCTAATTATCTAAGTGCTAGAGCAGGGTCCCCAACCACCGGTCCGCGGACCAGTACCGGTCCGCGGAACAACTCCTACCGGGCAGCGGCTTGCTGGGCGCCGCCATCTTTTTCATGAAAAAGTGCTTCCGGTGAGCTTTTCCGGGTAGAAAGCTCACCGGAAGCACGTTTCATCAAAAAGATGGTGGCGCCAGCGCTCGGTGAGCTTTTCTGGGTAAAGCCATTCTACCCGGAAAAGCTCACCGAAGCGCAGCGCCGCCATCTTTTGATGAAAACGTGCTTCCGGTGAGGTCACCGGAAGCACTTTTTCATCAAAAGATGGCGGTGCCCAGCTGATGCCGAGCACCGGGTCATGCGGCGCCCAGCTGATGCCGGTGCCGGGCAGCGGCGCGTCAAAAGGTTGGGGATCACTGTGCTAGAGCTCACTATAACAGCATTGCCAAAAAGGCATTAAGAGTTGTAAATCGAATCTTATGAAGCTTCTCCTCTGGAAATGTTTTTTTTAATTTTTATTGGTTTTTAAGACAAACATAGACAAACAAAACATAAAAACATCATGCCATCTGCTGTATATATACATACAGTGTGTTGGTTGGTTTACAAATTGTTTTGCACTTCCATTTTGTAGTCTTCAATTACAATTACATTGTATATATTCTCATATTTTCAATCAAATATTAAATACATTAATATCATTGTTAATCAATCATTTGACTATACTTTTATTCATTCATGTTTTACAAAATAATCCATATTTTACTTAATTTGTTTTATGACAATTCATATTGTCATCTCAAATCTATCCTACAATCATTTTGTAGATATAATAAGAAAAGAATACATCTTTATATATTTATTATTTTCTAAGAATCTACATATTTCATTACCATGTTTTATTGTCTAACCATTGATAGAATAGATCCAAAATTTATCATTTTGTTCTCTGATTTCAAATGTCAATCTACTCATTTCAGCACATTCCAATATTTTCTTAATGATTTCCTCCTGTAATGGTATTTTCTCATTTTTCCAGTTTTTAGCAAATACAATCCTAGCCTCTGTTAATACATTTACAATCAGGTATTTCAAGTCTTTACTATATATTTCAGGTAAAATTCCCAATAAAAATATCTCTGGTTTCAAATCTATATGCTTTTTTGTCATTTTTTCCAACCACGTGTGGATTTTAGTGGATTTTGGCATCCGCACAAGTCCAACACTTATGGTAATATGAGCCAGGTGTCTGATGACATTTCCAACATTTTTCAGATTTGTTCTTGAACATTCTTGCTATTCTTGTTGGGGGAAAATGCCACCTGTAAAACATCTTATACAAATTTTCTTTATATGCTGTTGACATTGTCATTTTATAATTTTGAGACTACAGTTTTTGCCATTTCTCTAGATCAATCCCATATCCAAAATTCTTCCCCCAAGCAATCATAGTTTCTTTAACTTGTTCTTCTTCTAGTTTAATTTCTAATAAATATCCATACAATTTTTTAATCACCTTTTCATCAGTACCTGTCAAAATCTTATCTAAGTCAGTCAGTTTATCATAAAAAACTTCTGTTTAGAATCTTTGTCATGCCTTGAATGTATTTGCGCATATGAAAACCAATTCATCTTTATACCTTGTTCCTCTAATTTTTGCATAGATTTAAGTTCACCCTTTTCTTTCAATATTTCACTATATCTAACTGTTTGTTCCTTTTTATATATTATAGGATAAGAAAATGCTTCAATAGTCGATAGCCAGATTGGAATTTTCAAATAACATTGCCTTTTAGTCTTCTCCCAGTTTAACCACAGAGACTCCCGTATATAATGTCTTCTAAAATATCCCTGTGTTTTAGTTCCTTTATACCATAGAAAAGCATGCCAGCCCAACAACAGATCATGTCCTTCTAATGTCAACAATCTAGTATTTCTTAATGTTATCCATTCCTTAACCCACATCAAATTTGTAGCTTGGTAACACAACTCCCAATTGGGCAAACCAAATCCTCCTCTTATTCTGGCATCTTGCAAAAGTTTTAACTTTATTCTCGCTTTCTTACCTTGCCATATATATTTCAACACAATTTTATTTAAATCTTCAAAATAATCTTTTCCAAGCCTAACTGGAATTGTTTGGAACAAATATAAAATTCTGGCTAGTATATTCATCTTGATTGTTGATATTCTCCCTATTAATGACAGTTGTAAATTTTCCCATTTCGCCAAATCTAGCGCTATCTGCTGTTTGAGTTTGATATAATTATTCTCTTTTAGTGTACTGCATCTTGCTGTCAAGTATATCCCCAATTACTAGATCTTATTCGTGACCTGAATTTTCAATAGATCCACCAATTCTTCCTTTTGTCTTGATAGCATATTCTTTGTCAAGATCTTTATTTTATCTTTATTTATTTTCAAACCAGCCACCTTTTCATATACCTCTATCTTTTCTATCAATTTTGATGCTGTTTCTAGTGGGTCTTCTAAAATGAAAACCAGATCATCTGCAAATGCTTGCAACTTAAATTCTTCCTTTTTAATTTTCATCCCTTTTATATCCTTTTCTTCTCTAATATTTGTGTTTAGCGCTTCCAAGGTTAACACAAACAACAAAGGTGATAGTGGACACCCTTGTCTTGTTCCTTTTCTTATGTGAATAGAGTCTGTCAGTTCTCCTTCTATCATTACCTTTGCCGTCTGCTTATGATATATAGCTTCTATTGCTTGAATAATTTTTTTTCCAAAGCCCATCTGTTCCAGCTGTAATAACATGAATTGCCAATTCACATTATCAAATGCCTTCTGTGCATCTAGAAATATCAGAGCCATTTGTTTTTCAGGATGTGCCTCGTAGTATTCCAAAGTGTCCAAGATTACTCTCATATTGTCTTTCATTTGCCTCTTTGGCAGAAATCCATTTTGATCAGGATGGATAAAATTCTTTAAGTATTTTTAAAGTCTTTCTGCCAATATTGAAGCAAAAATTTTATAATCTGTATTTAGTAAAGAAATAGGTCTGTAGTTCTTGATTTGTAATGGATCAGCCTCCTCTTTTGGGACAAGTGTAATATAAGCTTCTGACCATGATTTGGGTATCTTCTTCTTTAACATAACTTCATTCATAACTTCTAGCAATGGAAGGTTCAACGATTCTTGTAGTGTTTTATAAAATTCTGCCGGAAGTCCATCTGGGCTTGGTGCCTTTCCATTGTTTTGTTTCTTAAGTGCTTCGGATAACTCCATCATCGTTATATTGCTTTCTAACATTGTTTCAATCTCTTTAGGTATCTGGGGTAGATTAGCAAGTACTGTTTAACTCTTTCCACATCAATATTCTCTTGTGTGTATAGTTTCCCATAATAGTCTCGTATAATTTCCTTCTTCTCTTTACTACCATAGCAAACTTGGCCTTGGTCATCTATTAATTGCAATATTTTCCTTGATTCTTTCTCCTTTCTCAATTTATATGCTAACCATCTACCTGGTTTATTTGCATCTTCAAAGTAATTCTGTTTGGCACCTCTAATTTTCTGTGCTAATTCTTCTTTTTCTATTAGTCCCATTTTATGTTTAATTATATCCATTTTTAACTTAATGTCCTTTTTCTGTGGCATTTTCTGTAGCTCTTTTTCAAGTCCTTTATACTCATCCTCTAATGCCTTAGAGGCTAGTCTTTTCATGGTATTTCTTTTCCTTGTATAGTCTATTATCAAGCCTCTGGCATCTGTCTTCATTGTATCCCATACATTCTGCATTGATGTATCTTCTTTTTTGTTTTCTCTAAAGAAGAAAGCCAGTTCTTTCTCCATCCACTGTGTGAAGTCTTTTTCCTTTAATATAGTATTATTTAACATCCATCTAGATCTTCTTCTTTGTCCTTTCCATTTAATTGTCATTGGATTGTGATCTGCCCAAGTACTTGTTTCAATATTTATTTCTTGAATATTAGCTAACAATTCTGTTGACATCCATATCATATCTATTCTGTTGACATCCATATCATATCTATTCTATGTCTATTTGAATAGAAGGTGTATTGTTTAGTCTTAGCATTTCTTTCTCTCTGTGTATCTTTTAAATTTATTTCACCTATCATTTAAAAAAAAGATTTAGGGAGAGTCTTTCTGTTTTGCTTTGTTGTTCTCTGTGCTATATAGTCCAATTTATTATCTACAATTCCATTAAAGTCTCCCATGATAACAATATTAGCATAGTCCAGTTCAATTATTTTCATATGTAATTTTTTAATAAAATTCTTCTTGATTATCATTCGGGGCATAGATTGTAATCAGGAGTATTTTCATATTATTGTCCATTATTTCCACCATTAGTAATCTTCCATCATCATTGGTATAGATCAATTTCGCTGGGATAGTATCTTTAATGTATAAAACCACTCCTCTTTTCTTGCATTGTGTCAAATAAGTAAATATTTTCCCTAATTTTGGCTGTATCAGCAATTGTTCATGTTGCTTTTTGATATGTACTTCTTGTAGGCAAATTATATCAAATTTTAATTTCTCTAATTTATGGAAAGTTTTCCTTCTTTTAACAGCTGAGTTAAGTCCATTTATGTTAATTGTAATCAGTTTTTTCTCTTCCATGGTTATATTTTGTAGTTAGGTTTAGCAGCTCTCGTAGATCTTGGTTCACGTTGTTCTTTGACTTCCACCTTTTCGCCAACTGCACCTTCTTCTTTTTCAGTTGCCATTTGGCAGTCCTCTTGGAATTCAATTAGTGACATTTCTTTTTCTGCCTCCTCCTCTTTCCCTCCAAAATATTCTGTGTAAAATAATAGAGCTTTCTCAATTGAGTCAATTCTATGTCTCTGTTCTTGCCATGTGAACATTAAACCTTCTGGAATCAGCCATCTATAATTCACCTCTTTTTGAGTAGAATTTTAGTCAGAAATCGGTATTCTCTTCTCATCTCTCTCATCCTTCTGGGTACTTGTTTCAGGACCACAATCTTCTTGTCTTTATATTTCAATGTTTTCTCTCTTGCCACTTGCAATATTTGCATTTTAATGGCTTTCTTTGTAAATCTGATGTGAACTTCCCTTGGTAAGCTATTTCTCATTGCATATCTTGTGAAGACTCGATAAACCTCATCTATTCCATCCATCATCTTCTCTTTAGTTATTTCCAAAGCTTCAGCTAAAATTTCTATCATTGTCTCAGTTAGGTTTTGTCCCTTTTCTTCCTCTATGTTTTGGAATCTGAGATAAAATTCTGATCTGTCCATCTCCCATCTCAACATCCCACTTTTATCTTGTTCAACCACAGTTAATCTGCTATCAATATCTCCAATCTTCTTATCTCTTTGTTTATCTTCTTCTTCAATTTTTTGGAGTCTGTCATCCTATTTCATCATCATTTGTTGAATGTTCTCCACCTTTTCATCAGTTTTTACTGTTCTTTGTTCAATGTTCTCTGTTCTCTTTTCAATATTCTCTGTTCTTATTTGAATATTTTGAATTCCTTGCATAATCATCTGCAATGTCACTTTTTCCTGTTCTTTTTCTTGCTGTAACATCGTCTGTATTGAGTGTTGTCCTCCAGATGGTGAAGAGGAAGAAGTAGAAGTTGAGGAACCAGGTGCTGTTAGTTTCCTCCTCATTTCAGACAATTCAAAATCTTCAGGTTTTTCTAGACCTTAATCCACTTGTGAAATAACCAATTGTAATTCCAAGTAAAAATAGTGGAAAAAAATACCAAATAATAACAATAATAATAATAATAAAAATTCTTCAGGTTCTTGTATACCTTAATCCAATTGATTGGTTAGATAGCAGTAAAAACTCAAAAATGGAAGAAAAGACCATAAACACAGACACAAAAAAGAAAAAAAATGTTAAATCCTGAAAAAGGCAGAAAAGTAGAAAATAAAAAACTAAAGAAGAGAAAAGTTCTTCAGGTTCTTCAACAACTTAATCCAGTTAAAAAGTCTCAGGTATAAAAGGATGCATAAGAAAAAAAAGAAAGCCACAAAAATAAAATAAAAACCAATATGGAGGGTAAATAGAAAAAAAATACAAGGAAGGGAGAGAGAAAAAAGAAAAGAGACTACTCTCTTGAAAAGAAAAAAAGGAAGGAAATCATTAATACTAAAGCTTTTCCTTTAAAATAAAATGCAAACATAAAAATTAGACTTCAAAAACAAAAAGAAATACAAAAACAATTTCCAAAAGGCCAGAAATCCAAATAGCTATTACAAAAAAGTAAGCTAGTAAGGAGGGGGTTTGTTACAGTAAGAAATAACCCAGCTTAAAAAAAATAAAAAGAGCACACTGCACCTTGTTTGGTTATACAAGGCTTTTGTTAAAATTTATAACTCTCTTCTCCAGAGCTTTATCACCTTTTTTTTCTATAAACTTCAACACCAGACTCCAGATATTGATAGAAACCCAGAAGACCACCTGCAATAATACTCTCCCATGCTCTTCCCTCTATCTTATCAAACAGGCAATGTCCTTGAAAAGAAGTCTCAGTTCTTTCTCAGCTTTGCCTGGTCAAGAAAAAAAAGAGATAGAATATTTCCAAGCCTCTAGTTGGCAGTGTTACGAAGTTTCTTCTGCTTTCACTTTCCCCCTCCTTTTCCAAACAAGATATAATAAAAATTAATTAAAACGGGAAAAAGATATTTAAAAAGATGACTAAAAGGGCATCTCTAGCCTATAATATTATAAAGTCAAAAAGGAGAGAAAGGATAGGTGGAAGAAGAAGAAAAAAACCCAGTCCAGTTTCAAAATATAAAATCATGTGTAGAAAACTCAGCGAGAAAAAATAAAAAAATAAAAATATTACTTTGACTTCCTGTTTAAAATTGCCACTTAATCACTTCTGTCAAAACTTTTACAGTTTGTTTCTTTTCCATAGGGTGTCCTTTCAAATCTTAAAGTAAAGAAAAAGTTCTCAGCAAACTGGCACACTTTCTCTTTCTGTTCTCTTTCGTTTCGGAGCTGTCCCAACTTCAGCAGCTTTAATGACTGCCTCATTGCCGCTGGCAAAAAGAGCTTCTCCTGGATCTACCAGGGACTTTGCAGTGTCCCTGGGATCGACAGGATGTGCTCTTTACATTCACCATCTCTTCAGGATGGTTTAGATCCGTTTGGACCATCCAGGAGCAAAGGTATCAGCAGCGATCTCAGACCTCCAAGATTGCATGCCGTATCGTCGTGACGCCAGCTCCGCCCCACTTCTCTGGAAATGTTGAATTGCTAATGAGAGCATTCAAAATCTTTGCTAGACCAATACTCGAATACAGCTCATCTGTCTGGAATCCACACTGTATATTGGACATTAATACAATTGAGTTAGTCCAGAAGTATTTCACGAGAAGAGTACTACACTCCTCTGCTCGCAACAGAATACTCTATACCACCAGGCTTGAAATTTTGGGCTTGGACAATCTTGAACTATGCTGCCTATGTTTGGACTTAAGTGTAATACACAAAATTATCTGCTACAATGTCCTATCAGTCAATGACTACTTCAGCGTCAACCACAACAATAGAAGAGTACACAACAGATACAAACTTAATATTAACTGCTCCAAATTTGATTGCAGAAAGTACAACTTCAGCAACAGAGTGGTCAATGCCTGGAATGCACTACCTGACTCTGTTGTTACATCCTCAAACCGCCACTCCTTTAACCTCAAACTATCCACTATTGACCTCACCCCATTCCTAAGAGGTCTGTAAGGGGCATGCATAAGTGCACCATCCTGCCTCCCGTCCCTGTCCTATTGTCCCCATTTATTTGTACCTATTTCTTGTATTGTTATTCATGTTTATACTTATACCTATTATTTTGTAAGCGATTGACAAATCAAATCAAATCAAATAAAATAAATGATGATGATGATGATGATGATTCACAAAAAATGATGGTGTACACAGCAAAAGAGATGACTATGCTGGGTTTCGTATCACAAATCACTAGTCGAACACTTCCCAAGCATCTTGCACTGTGTGATGTATCGGCGGATTATGCCAGCAGATCCCAGTAAGGTGGCCTTTTGCAGCTGACCAATGGTGATTTTGTCAGTGCCAATTGTTTATAAGTGCTTGCCTAGGTCTTTAGGCATAGCACCCAGTGTGCCGAGTAGCACTAGAACCACCTGCACTGGTTTATGCCAGAGTTTCTGCAGTTCAATTTTCAAGTCCTAATATCTGGTGATATTTTTCAAGTTGTTTCTTGTCAATTCTGCTGTTACCAGGTATGACAATGTCAATGATTCACACTTTTTTTCTTCTCCACAATCATGATATCCGCGGTATTATGTTCCAAAACTTTATCAGTCTGTATTTGGAAGTCCCACAGTAGTTTTGCATGCTCATTTTCGACCACTTTTTCAGGCTTATGATCCCACCAGTTGTTGTTGTTGTTATTGTTATTATTATTATTGTTATTATTATTATTATTATTATTATTATTATTATTATTATTATTATTATTATTATTATTATTATTATTATTATTATTATCCTTACCAAGGACCTGGGATATGATGATGGTGGTGGTGGTGGTGATGATGATGCTAGTTCTGCAGTCAGTCAAATGTTTAGATTGTATGTCACAGTTGATGTTGGCCAATGTGAAGGATGAGATTTATGGAGGGGAAAGCAGCGTAATGCTATACTGAAGTTGGGCACTTTCCCAGAAGGAAGTCACACAGTCCAAGAAAGGGGCAACACAGCCCAGGGCTGGAAAGGAGGAAAAGTGTTATGATATCCAATCCCTAGAATCTCCCATGGTATATCCATTATGGTGAAAATAGTAAAGATTTAATCTGGCAAGATGCTGTCTATTTGGTGTGAGCAAATAAAGAACTGATCTTCAGTCAACTGTTCTATGTCATTCTTGGGCTGGGCCTGACAGCCAGTTTACTTCTTCATGATTTGAAGTTTAGGGAACATAACAAAGCGTGTAATAATTTATGTGATACCCTGTTTATAGCTGGGGTGTCTTAAATTGTGCCTTTATTTAAAAAACAGTATTTTTTTTACTAAAGATTATAATTACAGTAGTAAAAACTAATACAAGCTAAAAGAAAGAATAAAAATAAAGAGTAGAAGGTACAGAAAAGAAAACAATGAAAAACATACAAAGACAAATGAAAAAGAATAAAAAAAACACAAGAAATAAAAAACACAAGAAATATTGTATATAAAGTGATTTCATCAGAATAAGCATAAATAATTTTTTGTAACTTATTGCCTCTTCTTTAAATACATTAAATGATCGGTTCTTCTCATATCCCATATCTTATCCATAAACAAATCCATAAAGCATCATCATCTTGAGACTCTAGAAAGAATGCAGAGAAGAGCAACAAAGATGATTAGGGGACTGGAGGCTAAAACATATGAAGAACGGTTGCATGAACTGGTTATGTCTAGTTTAATGAAAGAAGGACTAGGAGAGACATGACAGCAGTGTTCCAATATCTGAGGGGCTGCCACAAAGAAGAAAGAGTCAAACTATTCCCCAAAGCACCTGAGAGCAGGACAAAAAGCAATGGGTAGAAACTAATCAAGGAGAGAAGCAATTTAGAACTAAGGAGAAATTTCCTGACAGAACAATTAATCAGTGGAACAACTTGCCTCCAGAAGTTGTGAATACTCCAACACTGGAAGTTTTTTTTTTTTTTTTTTGAACAAATTTTTATTAACTTTTAAAGACATACAAAACATACAAAAATTCAAGACATAAAAACATAAAAAATCTCTTTTCTGAAAGTTGCTTAATCCCGGGTCAAAACTCTTGGTACAGACACACATTCAAATTCATATTCATTTTACATACCATTCCATATCTTATTACATTTTCATTTTTCTATATAGCTTCTCCTTTCTTTTAAATTTTCTCAATTTTATTTTATTTATCTCCTCTCAATTCAAATCATAATATTTATTCTTTGTCTGTTCTATTTCCAACTATCCATTTATCTTTCTTCTTAAAAGAAAAAAAAAGAAAAACCTTCTCCTGTACACTGATTGGAGTGTGACGCCTATGTCTCTTTCCCCTATATTTATAATACTTGATTTAAAGTACATAACTTACGTTGGGATTCTGTCTGGTACATTCTGACATTATACAATATCATCAAAACCAATACAAATCTATTCATTAATATTAATATTTATTCATATCTTAAACATCTAGCACATTTCTTATCAATTAGGTCACATATTTCTATGGGAGCACCTATTTGCCATATTAATTCCATCCCCCACATCACATATTATAAATCATTATTACATTACATGTTCCCCTCTCCTTCTTCAAACCTCTCATTTCACGAATAGTTTCACTATTATAACATACCCTAATCATTGGTGTTAACAATCATTTATATCTTTAGACATTTTACACATTTCAATTAATTATCATACCTTTATGGGAACACTTCTTATACTTTCCAAAATTATTTCCCCCCCCACATCACCGATCTTAAATCATTATTTCATTAAAGTACTCCCCTCTCTTAACAAAAATTTCACTAAATTATACTAAATATTTATCACATTTTAAATTACATATTATTTCCAATCTTCTATAATTATTTCTAAATACAAATATAAAAGTGCAATCTTATGTACCCTTCTAGAATCCCTTTTCCAATAAAATCTATCCATTATCTCTAAAAAACTTTTGTTTTTTTGCACTTTGCTCCCCACCATTAAAGCTTCTCATCCCTTCCTTTCTCCCTTGCTTCTTCTTCTCCTTATCCTTCCGGTTTTGCGCGGCTTCGGTAGCGGCAGGAATTCGCGCCTCTGCGATCCCTGCCGCGTTCGCTGCCAAGGTGCCCCCGATCTAAATAGGTCTGGGGGCTATGGCTGCCTTGTAGAGGCAGCCGAAGAGAGAGGGGATCCGGACAGAGGTTTGGGGGTAACGCAGACCCCCTTTCCAGCCGGAATAACCCCTTTTTCCTGAGTTGGTGGAGCGGCGGTCAGTAATGGCCGCCTCAAAGAAGCCAGCAGCCGGGTAAGATTTGTGCTGGAGGAAGAGGGAAGAGCTGTGGAAGTTGATTCTGACTGGGATAAAGTTAAGAGAGAGAGTTCCTGTAACCTCGAAGGCTGCTAAGGATACTTTGTTTCTAGAAAGAGATACAAGCGGCGAACATTTCAAAAGAGTAAGTTTTTTTTTCTTTCTTGCCTTTCACTCTCCTCCCTAACGTGACAGCAGTGGAACCATAAGAGAAATCCGGGAATCTGTTCTGGAGGTAAATGAATATTGAAGGAGCAAGGATTTCTGAATATTCAACGGGGGAAAAAAAAAAAGAAGAAGAAGATTTTTTTTTTGGCTGTGAGTGGGAAGGGAGAGGAAAAAAAAAAAATGGAGCAACCTGAAAATAAGGAGAAGACTGCCTAAAACTTTAAAGAGCTAATTTTAAAGAGCTATTAAACAGCAATAAGATTTCCTAAAGATATATTTTAAAGAGAACTTTGTGATCAAACTTTATCCTAAAAAGAGAAAGTGGAAAAAGAAAGTATTAAAAAGAATCAGATGATTGGACTGTTTGATGACTGGATTTTATGAGAATTATCTCAGACTAAAAGCACTTGGGTGGTTGTTTTGAAAAAAATTTTCTCTGTACAATGGCATCAGTTGTGGATGAACTAGAATTTATACATCAAAAATATGAAAGAGAAAAGCAAGAAGGGAAAGATGTCTTTGGCACTCTTTTTCAGTTTATAGAAATGGCGGTCTGTGCTTATGTAAAATCGTATGAGCAGGATAAAGAAGAAGCCATTTTTGAAGAACATGTGACTTTGGTTGGGGAAGAAAAGAAGGAGGAGAAAAAGGAGAAGAAGAAGACCTGGGAAAACAATCCAAAAAGAGAAGAATAAGGTGAAAAGAGGATATCGTGTTAGGAAACAACAGAAAGAGGGAAAACAGGATAAAAGGGAGGTGGAGAGACAAGGGGGTAAAGAGAACACTGGAAGTTTTTAAAAAGATGTTGGATAACCATTTGTCTGAAGTGGTGTAGGGTTTCCTGCCTAGGTAGGGGATTGGACTAGAAGACCTCCAAGGTCCCTTCCAACTCTGTTATTCTATGAAAATCATTGCAATCCCTAGGTCCATTAAGGGTTACCAGAAATAACAATATATCTGTTTTGGACTTGATGAAATAAACCAACTTTCTATTTTTTTCTTTTTAATCTTTACTTTTAATCTTTAATTTTAATCTTAACTCCATTCAAATATTATAAAGAGCTTGATTACTTGTCATATTTTCTTCATTCATTGTCATGAGATTTTTTTCACATCTTTAACATGCCTCTTTTGTAAATCCAATATAGGAAAAATATTCACATTGCTTTCTTGGTTTATTGTTTGTATTTGACTTTTAATTATTAAAACAGCATCTGGTTTATTTTGCATGTCCATGATAACAACGTTTCCATTCTTGCAGCCTGGCATTTGTAAATCCATGTTTAACTCAGTCCTGATCTTTTCAGATAAAATTTGTTCCTCTTCTTTAATATATTTTAGGCATGTCTCTTCAAAGAGATAAAAGTCTCTATTGACATTATTAATATTAACTACTGAGTCAATTTTTCAAAAATATCATTCAATATGCCCAATGTTAGAATATTTGCTCCATTCTATAATTGTACATTGTGTTTATGTGTTCTTCTTTAATTATAGTCTTTAGTTCTCTCTAGCGTCCAATTCTTAAAATCTTATACTATTGAATTTCTTTACAAAATTCAAAACAAAAGTATTTTACCACTGGAAGGATTCTTTATGAATAATTCCAAAATCTTATTTCAAAATTATATGGACCCTTAACTTGTTTGTAATTTTCTAAATTCAAAGTTATAATCATCCTTCCCAAAAAAATAAACTTGTAATTAAAAATGAGTGGGTTTTTTTTTTTTTTTTTTTTGCAAAGGATTAAAGGGAAACTCACCCTGGGCTGCAAAACCTCAAAGGTTTTTAATAGCTGAAAGAAACATTATCAACATTTTTCAAAAGTGACTAGAAAAAAGAAGCATATGAACTTAGTGGCCTTTCATTGGTGTGACCATGTTTTGAGACTGCAGTCTTTCTATCTTGCCAGTCAGCAGCTGTCTAGAGCACTTGTGTGGGTGAATTAAGCCTCTCTTTGTCTGTAGATGTTCAAAGTGCTGATCTATTAATTTGCTCTTCATTTTTCACATATTCAACTGCTCTACTTTTTGCAGATCCAACTTTAGTCTGCCATTTCTTCCTCTAAAAGTAGCTGTCATAAATTGTTCCAAATGTAGTACTCGAAAAACAAACAACTTCCAAATTATTTCACTAAATATTTACAAATTTTGATATTTAACAACTTTCTCCAGTTCTATGTCATCTCAGAATGGCCACATCAATTAAGGAAACATGGTTCTTTTCAATGACAATGTATGATTTGTTGCCTTTCAAGTAGCAATAAATCTGAATTTTAAAATGTGTTTTTTGCTCTGTTATTGATAATTTTAACATAAATAATACCTTCCCAATTTAATAATGCTTTGTTTTGCTTTCCTTTGTAATCAGCCGGTCTGATTTTGTTACATCCAGTTATTATGCTGCATAGTCAGTTCTTTCATATTTATCCCAGCAAAATTCAAATTTACTTTCCAAACTGGTCTTCTGTTTTTTATCTTTAAGATATTTGTGCATAACACTTGTTCCTGGATATCAACAATTATTCTTTCTGTTGCTGTTATTGTTATTGTTATGGTTGTGATTGTTACTGTCCTGTTCCCACACACACACATGTCACAAGTGGGGTAAAGGTTTTATGTGAGGCTTTCCACCAGTGGTGGGATTCAAATTTTTTTACTACTGGTGGCTTGGTGGGCGTGGCAGGGGAAGGATACTGTAAAATCTCCAGTCAGAGGTGGTATTTGACGGTTCTCCAAACTACTCAAAATTTCAGCTGCCGGTTCTCCAGAGCTGGTCAGAACCTGCTGAATACCACCTGTGCTTTCCACACCAAATAGTATTCCCGAAAAATCTCCAGATCTACAACCATACAACCCTCCCCCCCCCCCCAAGAGATCACAGTTCACTCCAGGAACAAACCCAATACAAGTCCACAAGGCAAGGCAAGGCCACAAGGCAAAGGCAAGTCTGTAAGTTTAAAACAAAATGCAGGCACAGGCAAAATACAGTCTTTGTAAACACTTTTTCCACAATATATGTCCATAAAAATTATTAATATTCATTCTATGACTCTAAAAATCAGAAGAAATCTGGTGGCACTTTTACAAACTAACACATTTAATTGTAAGCTTTTGTTCATCACTTTTTCTCTACTCCTCTCCCTGCCACTTCTTCCCAATTTAAATTCTACATTACTATAGCTACACTATTCATCAGATGAAGTGATCTATATCTGTTAAGTTTGGAGAATAATGGAGACCAGACATCTGACCAGTGACTTCAACTCTTTAATAATAGTAAATAGAAGAGAACAGAGCAAGGCTATGGGCAGCAGCAACCCTTTTATAGGGTTAGCTGCTACCTTATTAACCAATGACATGTGCAACAAGTTCAAACTAATAACCAATGAGAGGTGTCAAGATAGTGGCCAATCAGGGACTAGTTATGGACCAATCCCTAGTTGTTGTATAAGGACCAATCAGGTGTGCAGGTTTCCAAACCCTGATTTGCATTTATGCTAGTAACTTTTATTGATTCACAACACCCCTCCCCCTTGGGTTCCGTTTGAGGGGAGCTGTAATAAAATCCTCAAGATAGACAGGCCGTTTGGTCTGTCTGGATGATTTCTGTGGCTCCACCGGTTTTGGTCTAAGGTCCGATTCCGGTGGAGCGTTTGGATGATCTTTATTAAATTCTGTTTCGCTGCACGGTGATTCCGTGCTGCTTTCACTGTGGTTGTCTCCGCTACTCCGTGTTTCTTCGGGGTTTTGCAGTTCGGTTTCCCCCGTATTAAAGTTCCCTGAAAAAGTCAACTCCCTCCCCGCTTCAAGTTCCGGTGTTTCGCTGGGCCGTAGGGTTTCCGTTGGCCTGCTATTTGTCATATCAAAGTCAATTTCCTCGATATTTCCTCCCCCTTGAGATGGTGAACCCGGGAGTCATGGGCGCTGGGTGGTAATCTCGATCGGAGTTGGTCTATGTGGCGTTTCCACACCCTCCCATCGTCTGTTAGCAGGCGGTAAGATCTAGGCCCGGTAAGGTGGGTAACGGTTGAGGGTATCCATAACGGGTTGCCGGAAAAGTTTTTGGCAAAGATTAAATCGCCTACCTTAAATTCCCGGCATTTGCTGCTGGAGCCGAAGGGCTTTTCCGGTGCGAATGCGGGTGGAGCCGGTCAAGGTGCGATCGTAGTTTCCGCCCCATAAGAAGTTCAGCGGGCGTTTTGTTGGTCACGCTGTGGGCGTGATGTGCTGCAACAAGAGAATTCGATTGATTTTCTCGTTGATGTTGCCAAATTCCATTTTGTGAAGGGTCTTTTTTACAAATTGTACCATGCGTTCTGCACGTCCATTCGCCGCAGGGTGCGCGGGCGAGGTTAGCGCATGGCGGATGCCCCGATCAGCAAGATATTGTTCAAAGGGTAATGCAGTAAACTGTGGGCTGTTGTCCGAGACCAACACGTCCGGAAACCCGTGTGTGGCAAATAGTCTGTTTAATTTATTGATAACTGAGTCCGTTGTAGTTGTGTTCATTCGATGGATCTCGAGCCAATTTGAATAGGCGTCGACAGTAATAAGGAAAGTGTGTCCTTTGGTAGGTCCCGCAAAGTCAATATGAATACGGGACCAAGGTCCCCTCGGAGTTTCCCATTCGGTTGGGCTTGCTTTAGGCGGGCGTTGCTGACGCCCTGGCAACGCTTGACAAGTAGCGACCCAGGCCTCGATTCTTTTGTCGATTCCCGCCACCAAGCGTAGCTGCGTGCAAGTGCTTTCATCCGCACGATACCCGGATGTCCTTCATGCAATACCGCCAAAACAGTTTGTTGTAATTTGCCAGGGATTACGACTCGATCGCCCCACAAGATACAGCCTTTTTGGGAAAACAGTTCGGTTTGGCGGGCTTTGAAAGGCGCCCATTCCGGTGCTATTTGGTCCATCGGCCACCCCCGTTCAACCCAGCGTAGTATGTGTTGCAGAACTGGGTCACGTTTTGTTTCAAAGGCAATGTCTCTAGCCGTCAATGGTGGTACATGTAGAGCTTCGATCTGTAGTGTTGAGATGGTTGGGGCTGGATCTACAACAGAGTCTGGGAGCGGCGTTCTGCTCAATGCATCAGCGTGAGAATTGATTTCCCCGGGCGATGTTGCAAGGTGTAGTTGTAGGCCGCCAAGAATTCAGACCAACGGGTCATTCTGGGGGACAATATATACGGGGTTGGTTTATTACCCGCAATGATCCCCAGTAGTGGTTTATGATCAGTAATTATCGTAAACGCACGGCCATAAACATATTCATGAAATCTTTTAACTGCAGCCACAATAGCTAAAGCTTCTTTGTCCAGCTGACTATAATTTCTTTCAGCTTTAGCTAAGGTTCGCGAAAAAAACGCGATGGGGGCTTCCGCTCCATTTGGTAATACGTGGGCCAGAATTGCCCCAACCCCAAAAGGTGATGCGTCACACGTGATAGTGAACTATAGAGTCTCGTTGTACTGCATAAGTACAGAATCAGAAGTTAGCAATTTCTTTACTTGTTGGAAAGCATATTGTTCCCGTTGTCCCCAAACCCACGTTGCTTTTTTGTCTAATAGTCTATGCAATGGTTCAGCTACCGTTGCTTTGTGGGGTAAAAAGACATTATAGAAATTGATAAGTCCAAGGAACGCCTGTAGGTCTGCCTTGTTCCTTGGAGTGGGGGGCCTTTTTAATCGCCCTTAATTTGTCTTCGGTGGGATGGATTCCTTGGCTGTCCAGGAGGTATCCCAAAAATTCTACTTTTTCAGTACATAACTGGCATTTATCTTTTTAACTCTGAGGCTCATGCTTTGGAATCTTCGTAAAACCTCTCTGAGTCGTTTTTCTAGAATGTCTTTGTTAGGGGCGGCGATGAGTACATCGTCGAAATATGGTACGACCCCTCTTATCCCTGGTAACAACCTTTCCATTAAGCTCTGAAAGATTCCGGGGGCAACGCTTACCCCGAACTGGAGCCGGTTGCATTTAAATGCTCCCCTATGCGTTACGATAGTTTGCGCCTCTGCCATGGTCGGATCTACAGGCAATTGTTGATACGCCTGGGCTAGATCTAGTTTAGCGAAAACTTTCCCGCCACCCAGGGAATGGAGCAAGTGTTGCACTACCGGCACTGGATATGCACTTTGCTGCAGTGCGTGGTTTAAGGTGGCCCAGTAGTCTCCGCAAATTCTTAGTGACCCATCAGGCTTGATAGGCGTCACTATAGGGGTTTCCCAGCGGGTGTGGTCAGTGGGCTCCAGCACGCCTTGCGCTATTAGCTTATCGAGTTGTTCATCGATTTTAGGCTTCAAGGCGAACGGCACCCGACGCGGCTTAAGGCGGATGGGTGCTACCTCAGGGTTCAAGTTAAACGAGATCGGGGTCCCCTTGTACTTGCCTAGTCCGTTCGCGAAAACGTCTTGGAATTCTTGCACGAGTGCTTCCTCCCAATCGCTGCTCTCGGCCCGATGGACTCCGGCTACAGTGATTCCGAGTGGCCTGAACCATTGAAGGCCTAAAAGACTAGGCCTGTCGCAGTCCACGACAGTCAGTGGTAGAGCGACGGTACAGTCCTTGAAAGAGATCTGGAATCTGCGGGACCCGACGACGGGAATTCGGTTGCCCTGATAGTCTTTGAGTATAACCCTTTGAGGGTTAAGGTCTTGGCGGCGAATCGTTGGAATGAGCTGTTGGAGCGTTTTCCACGACACCATCGAGAGGGAAGATCCCGAGTCCACCTCCATCACACAAGGTTTGTTTTCGATGGCGACCTTTACTCGGATTTTTCCGGCATCAAGGGATGTAGCGTGGCCTATGGTGATTGTTTGGTGGGTCTCTTCCCGCCTGGTTTCTTCTCGCCTGGTGGAAGTGGTGGACGGTTTGTTTCTGTAGGAGTGGTTTCCCCATTGGTGGTTCAGTTTTTCTCGGTGTGTGCCAAAGAATCCGGAAGACTGGCATTCGGCCTGTCGGGGTTTGGAGTTTTGTTTACTTCTGCAAACCTTTGCGATGTGACCTCGTTTCCCGCAAATGCGGCAGAGTGCGTCGAGGAATTTGCAGCTGGATCGTGGGTGATTCGCCCCACATCCTGCACACGGTCGGGATGAGGGTTGTGTGAACTGGTCTCGTTCCGTTCGGAGTCGGTTGACCTCTTCCTCATCGCTTTCTGATGGGGATTCTAGGTCTTCATGGTGAGTCGATACCCGGTATCTCTCTGAGCGAGGCGAGGTATCTTTGGCGAGTTGACGTAGCGGTGCGTTGGTGCGGCGCATTCGGGCTGCCGACTTCTTCGTCGCTCCGCTGCCGTGGCTTTTAAGGGCATCGGTGAGGCTGATGTCCCCTTAGCCATAATTTTGCTCTGGATCGTGCCGTCTTCTAGGCCCAGAACCAGGCGGTCCCGGAGGGCTTCTTCTAAGTCGGAGAATCCGCAGAGGCCTCCAAGGTTGCGGAGGTCCGCGATGTAATTGGCAAGGCTTTCGCCCTTCCGTTGGTCCCTCTGGTAATATTCGTGTCTTCTGACTAAGGTTGGCACGGTGGGCGCGTAGTGAGCCCGTAGTAAAGGCTCGAGGACGTCCCAGTCCATCTCTTTTACTTCGGCTGGCTTGGCAAGTGATTTTGCCATTTTAAACACGGTAGGCCCGCAGTGAGTTAGAAAGATAGCTCTTTTTTTGCCGGTTGTTGCATCTTTCAAATTGTTGGTCTCCAGAAACATCTGGAACCTATCCATGTACAATTCCCAGTCTTCGGTTTCTGGGTTGAATGGAGCGGGTGGTACGGCACCGCTGGCCATGTTGCCGTTGATGGTGCGTGTTCAACCACGTGCTCTGTTGGTTGCTCTGTAACTCAGTCAGCTCTTCGGTCTCCGCATCCCACCTTCGTCGCCAGTGTTATGTTTGGAGAATAATGGAGACCAGACATCTGACCAGTGACTTCAACTCTTTAATAATAGTAAATAGAACAGAACAGAGCAAGGCTATGGGCAGCAGCAACCCTTTTATAGGGTTAGCTGCTACCTTATTAACCAATGACATGTGCAACAAGTTCAAACTAATAACCAATGAGAAGTGTCAAGATAGTGGCCAATCAGGGACTAGTTATGGACCAATACCTAGTTGTTGTATAAGGACCAATCAGGTGTGCAGGTTTCCAAACCCTGATTTGCATTTATGCTTGTAACTTTTATTGATTCACAACAATATCTGTATATGGCTTTTAATAAAATGAATTAGTCTGAAAAGATGCTGCTAGATTCCTTCTAATTTTTGGCTACCACAGACTAACAATGTTTCAACTTATAATTTCTATGAATCCTAGTGAATGTATTCAAATTCTTCTTCAATAAGCTGCTCCGATTTTCAATTCCAAATAGCTAATTAGAGCAAAAGCGTGAAGTACAGAGTCATGATTAATAAAGGAAAAGGAGTCCTTTTCCAATCTATCTCTTTTACATAATAAGTTCTCTCTGCTGGATTGTTGAGTAGTATTAATGAATCAATCAATTAATCAATCAATATGGTGGAGGGGGATTTTATTTTATTTATTTACTTTGCCTCTGCTGCTCTTGAAGCTGCCGAAAAATCTAGGAAGGGACTTCATTAATCTTAGATTTAAAAGTAAATGCAAACAGACAAGAAAATGTGTGGAAAAATAATAGCTGTTACTTTTTTGAAAAAGAAATCTTACATAAAGTCTCTTTAAAAGAATCAGTGAACATAGTTTGGGAAAGAAACGAAAAAGGTCTTTCTATTTCAAGTACACTAGAAGAAAATAAGGTAGTAGTACCTTGACATAACATAGCATGTGCTAAAGGAAGAAGATTTACAGAGCTTTACATCAAAATTGGAACAAAGCACTTAGAGATGTGTGAACCAGGCTGGGCTGATATTTTCTCTTTGTGAAAACTGCTTACAGAATTGCAGTCCTTTTCCAACTGCCAGTTTACCAACTCTTCCTTCTTGTAGATTTCTTAAACAAAAGGGGGGAAAACATCTTGGTGGTGCTTCAAAAGAGCTAAGGCTCTATTTAAGTAATTAAACTCTGCACAAAAGTTTAATTGATTTGTGAATAATATATTAAGTCTGGGTTCTCTTAATCTTTCAGTAGCATATTTCCATCCAGAGGCATTACTTTGTATTTATCTTTAATGAATAATAAATGGAGGAATGATATTCACTGATTAAATATTCCATCAGTAACAGACCATAGAAATCATGTTCAATTATTAATAAGCTACACATTTTGCTTGTCAAGCTCCATTGTCTTTTGACATGAATGGCTTCTGTTCTATACCATTTTTTTTAACAGCAGATGGATTCTGTTAGTTAGGCCTTATGCTACATCTACTTCATCAGATTTCCATTATTCTGGTTTATTCTTTTTTACATTTATTTTGATACAGAAAATAAAACTCTTTATAATTCAAATGTCATGGAGATGACCAAACATGACATCAAGCTTTAAGTCAACTTCACCAAACTACTAATTTGTAAGATTCATGTGCAATGCCGTGAACTAAAAATTGTATTGGTGCATGGTTTTGTGTTTATTATTTGTGTGTGCCTGTCTTTATATTTTTATTTGAGATCCAGTTTGATTTAGTGGCTAAAGACTCAGGCTAGAACAAGACCATGAATTCTAACCCCACTTTAGGAATATAGCCAGTCATTCTCTCTAAATCCTAGGAATAATAGTAATGGCAAACCACTGATATAGTCTATGTGGTGTGTGTGTGTGTGTGTGTGTATGTGTGTGTGTATGTATGGTATTCAGCTTTGTTCGGGTATTTTCCCACGTCATTATAGTTGTGCTTTTAAAGTTGTAGCAACGTTTCGGCAGAATCTCATCTGCCATCATCAGGCTTCTGTATTGTGTTTGTCTGTGAGTCAGACTTTCACAGCCATTTCTGTTTTAAATTTGGTGCTAGCCTACTGTTGTGCCAGAATGTTTTTTTCTTCATCCTGATTGGTTGGGAGTCTTGGTCTGTGTTTATTGGTCTTGGAGTTTGCTGTGTTCTGCTTGATTGGTGTTTCTAATATCTTCTGTCTGTTTTGTAGCTTTTTTTCCCCCTTACTGAAAGCATGAATAGAAGAGATGACTCCACCAGACTGTCAATTATTTGGAAGCCTGCACTCACAAACAAAAAAATCTCCTCACCACAAGCCAGGCAAACACCTGGGCACAAACAGACCCCCCCTGATACCTCCAGCTCAAACACACCCCAACCAGGCACCCAGATGAAACCTAGCTTCCTAATAAACGATAGCCGTCCCTTTACTCGGAGCCAAGCTGCACTAAAAGCCTCCAATACAGGAAACACAATGTTTCCAGCCAATCAAGACAAAAAAAAAGCTACAAACATTTTATTAATGTAGTTGCATTCCAAAATGGTATATAAACTAGTTGCTTCTAGAATTAAATCATTGCAGTAAATTGCACTTTCCTTATCTAGTGCTTTGCTTGGTGCAAAAGACTGCTTTTCACTGGAAACTAAAAAGTATCTCCAGCAGTTGCAGCATTTTCTCTAGCTATCAATTTTGTCTAGTATAAGTCAAGGAGAAAACAACAGATTTTTAACATGTATAAAAAGCCCATAAACTGTTAGCCGATTAATTCATCTACCAGTGCTTATCTTCTGCAAATTAGAATTTCTTCTCCATTATCCTTAGAGATTCTGCATGTATTAATTGTTTTCTGCTCTTTATTGCTAGTTCAGGTTCAAAGATAACCAAAATGACAATGGAAAAAGGAGCCTTTTAATTTAGGAAATTCATTTGTGAAAGAAGGGTGAAGTAAAAGGGAAGAATGCACACAAAGGCTTTAAATGTTAAGGAAGATCATGAAACTCATGACTGGAACATACAACCAGAAGAATTTAAATTGTTTAAAAGAAACAGATCGAATAAAAGAGGAGGTGGAGTTGTATAGCTACATGTTAGGTAATTTTTTTTTTATCTATTCCACAAAGTAGTGTTTGCTTTTCTAAACTACACAGCTTGCTACTCATTCAACCTGTATATTTCTCAGCAAATAATTTATTTTAAAAGGTATATTTATTTTTTCAGACCAAAGAGAGTCAGTTTGTTCTAGAGGTTAAGGCACCAGACTAAAGGCCAGGAGACGTATGTGTTCTAGTCCTGCCTTAGCCATGAAACCCTACAGGGTAACTCTCTTCCAGCACATGATATTAGCTTCTGGTGACAAACTATTTGGTCAATTCCCACCACTAAATGGATGAACATTTGATTGATATGAAAACAAAACAAAACCCTGCATTTATGGAAAAATGTTAGGAAGAAAAAAATATTTTCAGAACAATATTCCATGGACTTTAAAAGCTTCTGAAAGGCTCAATGCCAGATGTTCACAAAGAGTGTTCATATACACTCTTATATAAAAACAAACACAGCTGTACAGTTCTTATTTCATTGCATGCCAATGCAGTATTTTCTCCATTGTTTTTTGTCAACTGAAGTCAAGACCCCATAAGAAACCAAGGTTCTAAAATAACATTGTTTTACTACTTTGAATTGTGGCTATCAAATTGATTTTAAATTGCATTTATGGAATAATGTTAACAGGGATCGTATTCATATGGAACTATGGGTAAACAACCTTATTGCCACTTGAAGGATTTTTTTTTCTTACTATAAATGTAAGGGTTATTTTGTAGTAATTGTTCTTTCTTATGACAATTCAAAGAATGTAACACAATCTCTGAAAGATGTTTGCTCTTGAAAAATGGAAAATGTATTATGATTGTTTATAAATTAAGCAATTACATTGTTTAGAGTAGTGGTTTAAAGGCACTAAGCTAGCAATTATGAGCTATATATTCCTACCTTAGGTACAAAGTCAAATGGTTGACCTTGGGGTAGTCAGTCAGTCTGTCTCAGCCCTAGAAAGCAGGCAATGGTAAACCTGAGCCAATCTCATTGTACACATGTTGTACTCTGACAATAAAGGTAATAATAAACCTCTTCAGAAAAAAACTTGCCAAAAAAAGTGCAGAACTAATCAAAGACTGATGCACTGAAAACAAATCAAATAACCTCTAAAGTATATACAATGAAATGGATCAGTAATAACCAACAAATAAGCAAAAAAAAAAAAATTAGGATGTATTATTAAGCTTATGCACTAATTCACTTCTATTTTGATTCATAGCAGCCATTATAATAAGAAGTAAACCCTTCCAACATGGCACTTCTTATTATGGTATTCCAATGTACATATTTATTAAATCTTGGCATTAGTAATATGCAAATAATATTTTATCTATAGGATCTACCTTTTATTCTAGACAATCCTTTTATGTTTCTAACTGTCTGACACAAATATTTAGATAGTCTGGGTCAGAGGTGTCAAACTCAATTTCATTGAAGGATGCATCAGTGTTGTGTTTGACTTCAGGTTTGTGTGGCTGGGGTGGGCATGGCTGGGGTGAGCATGGCCATCTCAACATCACTCATGTTGGGGGTGTCTGTGGTGGCCTGGTTTTTTGGCTGTGATGGCCTCCTGCAGCCCTCTGCCAGTGAAAACAGAGCTTGGGGGGGCTATGTATGGCTCTCCTGAGCTCCATTTTTGCTGGCAGAGGCACTGTGGGCTGGTCCTTCACTGTTTCCAGAGTGACCCTGTGGGCCAGATCTAAGTATCCCGCCACCAGAACCAGCCCTCAGGCCTTGAGTTTGACACACCTGGTCTAGGTGGTTTTACTTAAAAGCTTGCCTTCTCAATCCCAGCTAAGGTGTGGAAGATCAGCTTAAGCATGGATTTTCTCTCCTCATAGTCCAGAGGTGATAAAGCCCCAACCTAGCTAAAGACATCTGCCCTTACTCTGTTATTCTGACCTATACCATTATCAAATGAGGCATTGGCCACCAGTGATCTTTGTAGTTTTCTCTTCTTCTCTCTTTCAGTCATAAGGTTCTTTAGCAGCCATGTTGCTTAGCGACCATTTTACCAGATCTAGTTGTGGTTACTAAAGAAGGACTGTCTACATAAATGCATTTTTGCAGCTTTGTCCCCACCCCACCCTCCCAAAAAAGGGTGGAGGCAAAAATTGAAGATGGAGACATATCACTGGAGAAGCCAGAAGACATTTCTGAAGAAAAGGTTGTTTATAAGAACATAAAGATATATGTATCTAAGAATAATAGTAGCAAGGACATAATGGCTAGGAACCCATTCTGTTCCTTAGATACCAAGAAATTCATTTAACCCTTCTTTCTAAGATCTTACCTATACAGATAGTCCTTGACTTACACCCACAATTGAGCCCAACATTTCTGTTGCTGAGTGAGACAATTATTAAGTGAATTTTACAACCTTTCTTGCCAGAGCTGTTAAGTGAATGATTACAGTTGTTAAATTGGTAATACGGTTGTTAAGTGCTTCCTTGTTGACTTTGCTTGTCAGGAGGTCGCAAAAGGTGATCACATGACCCTGGGACACTGCAACTGTCCTAAATATGAGTCAGTTACCAAGTGCTTGAATTTTGATCATGTGACCACAGGAAGGCTGAAATGGTCGTAAGTGTGAAAAACAGTCATAAGTCACTTTTTTCAGTGCAGTTCTCACTCAGAATGGTCACTAAATGAACTGTTGTAAATCGAGGACTACCTGTGCATCATTCCTTTAAGTAAGAGTCAATACATTGATAATACCAACATTGGTGATGGAATAGAGAAAAAAAAACTTTTAAATCTCCACATAGCTAAGAGATGCATTAATAGTTACTCTAAGAATTGTCCTCCTATTAGAGACAAGTAAATCAACCCAACAATACTTCTTTGATTTGTTTTACTATGCAGTAAAACAAATAATTTAATCAAATAAAACTACCCAGAGTAACAACGATGATGTTATTGTTGATGCCATCATGGCTGAATTTATTTTTATCACTTTTTCTCCTGAAAGTGCCCTAAAATAATATAACTATCAACAAAAGAAACATCTGTCATTAAAAGAAAACCTGTGAGAATGCTACTAAAGTTCATTTTAAAGTGTAACCTAAAAAGGCTGTGATGTTGGAATGCTTGTTAACTCTGAAAATAGGCAAACATGTCTTCAAAATTTGCTTATAGGGCTTCCTGCTTGAGCAGGGGGGTGGACTAGAAGACCGCCAAGGTCCCTTCCAACTCTGTTATTCTGTTATTCTATTAATTCAAATATACAAAGTATGCTTTAGTTCCTGAGCCATTCTACTGAACAATGGCCCAAAATGCCCAATAATATTAATAAAGTCAATAAGCTATATTTAGGTATTGCTATTATTACTTTAAATAGTATAATACTTGCATATATGATTAGGAAAGGTGTCCTAATGAGGGAAGTTCTGGAAAACATATTGTTCATAGATACATTCCAAAGTGTGAGACCTGAAATCCATCTCATACCATATATTAAGGAAAAAAGCAGATAAAAATGGAACTTGGGAAATTAAATCCAGTTAAAAGAGCTTCTATTGGCAGATATTTAAATACATAAATCCTAGTACTCATATGATTTATTGGAAGAACTAGGAAAATTACAAGAAAATCTTAAAGCTCAAAAACATTGTGAAACAAAACGAAAAATTAATATGCAAAATACTTGTTTGTTTGTTTGTTTAGAAAAGTTGTAGCAAAGGAGAAAACTACCCAAAAAGTTTTTTATTAATGAAATTTTGCTAGAAGTAGATGCTAAACTGGTAGATTTGAACAGAACTGTTGCTGCAGGTTTCTCATTACTTCAGTTTTCTATGACCATAAAGCATATGAGTTGTCTGAGAAGGATGAGGGGAAGGGAAAAGGTTTAGGAATTATGGTAAAGTAGAGAAATAAGTCCAAAAGAAGAGGATCTTAGAGACTCTATATAGAGATTTGTCTCCTATTGTTAAGTACTATGGAAATACAGAAAAAGAAACAGATGAATATAGAGAATAATGCCATACCTCAAAGTGATAAGAGTGAAAATGAGGAAACTTCTAAAAGAGGATAAGAATTCTCCACACTGAAAAAAAGGATGGATGAAAAGATTAATTTTAGTAAAAGTCTCATTGGGCCAATCTAGAGAACAGCTGGATTAGTTTAGGCCTATGCCACAAAGTAATAAAGGAGTTAAAAATGGAATTGCCACAGCACTGCAAAACTCTGGCATCACTTGTTTTATTTTCCTTGGTTGTGACCTTGCTGATATAATATGCCCTTGCAACTACTGCCTTTGAGAGGCTTCCAGAAACCTTTTTTCTAGACTAACACAGAACAACAGTTGAAACCTACCTGGACTGGTGGTGGTTGTACCCGAAAAAGTAATGCCTCTGGTACTTAGACCTCTGTGAGGCTCCAAAAATTGAGAGAGACATGTTGTGATTCTTCCAAACAGTTTCCTTTATCATTCCTTACCTATAGGCAGAAATATTGGCAAAGTAAAGCAGATTACTGGCACCATAAAGAATAGTCTCAGGGGACTATAAGAGAGGAGTCATCTTAACATTCTTTCTCCCACACAAACTATCTAAACTGCAAGGTGTCTTTTGTTCTTCTGAAATGCACTCCCTTCATCCCTGGAATCCAGAAAACTTTCCACCACAATCCCCTTATTGCAACTGCTTTGATTTAACAGAATTGATGGCAGGAGTGTCTTTCTCATTGAACGAAGGCCATCAAATCCCAGGGAAATATACACTGCTCAAAAAAAATAAAGGGAACAAAAAAATAAGACATCCTAGATCTGAATGAATGAAATATTCTTATTAAATACTTTGTTCATGACATAGTTGAATGTGCTGACAACAAAATCACACAAAAATTATCAATGGAAATCAAATTTAGCAACCCATGGAGGTCTGGATTTGGAGATACACTCAAAATTAAAGTGGAAAAAAACACTACAGGCTGATCCAACTTTGATGTAATGTCCTTAAAACAAGTCAAAATGAGGCTCAGTAGTGTGTGTGGCCTCCATGTGCCTGTATGACCTCCCTACAATGCCTGGGCATGCTCCTGATGAGGTGGTGGATGCTCTCCGGAGGGTTTCCTCCCACATCTGGACTAAAGCATCCCCCAACTCCTGGACAGTCTGTGGTGCAATGTGGCATTGGTGGATGGAGCGAGACATGATGTCCCAGATGTGCTCAATTGGATTCAGGTCTGGGGAACGGGCGAGCCAGTCCATAGCATCAATGCCTTCGTCTTGCAGGAACTGCTAACACACTCCAGCCACATGAGGTCTAGCATTGTCTTGCATTAGGAGGAACCCAGGGCCAACCGCCCCAGCATATGGTCTCACAAGGGGTCTGAGGATCTCATCTCGGTACCTAATGGCAGTCAGGCTACCTCTGGCAAACACATGGAGGGCTGTGCGGCCCCCTAAAGAAATGCCACCCCACACCATTACTGACCCACTGCCAAACCGGTCATGCTGGAGGATGTTGCAGGCAGCAGAACGTTCTCCACAGCGTCTCCAGACCCTGTCACATCTGTCACATGTGCTCAGTGTGAACCTGCTTTCATCTGTGAAGAGCACAGGGCGCCAGTGGCAAATTTGCCAATCTTGGTGTTCTCTGGCAAATGCCAAACATCCTGCATGGTGTTGGGCTGTAAGCACAACCCCCACCTGTGGACATCGGGCCCTCATACCACCCTCATGGAGTCTGTTTCTGACCATTTGAGCAGCCACATGCACATTTGTGGCCCGCTGGAGGTCATTTTGCAGGGTTCTGGCAGTGCTCCTCCTGTCCCTCCTTGCACAAAGGCGGAGGTAGCGGTCCTGATGCTGGGTTGTTGCCCTCCTACAGCCTCCTCCACGTCTCCTGATGTACTGGCCTGTCTCCTGGTAGCGCCTCAATGCTCTGGACACTATGCTGACAGACACAGCAAACCTTCTTGCCACAGCTCGCATTGATGTGCCATCCTGGATGAGCTGCACTACCTGAGCCACTTGTGTGGGTTGTAGACTCCGTCTCATGCTACCACTAGAGTGAAAGCACCGCCAGCATTCAAAAGTGACCAAACCATCAGCCAGAAAGCATAGGAACTGAGAAGTGGTCTATGGTCACCATCTGCAGACCCACTCCTTTATTGGGGATGTCTTGCTTACTGCCTATGCTTTCGACCTGTTGTCTATTCCATTTGCACAACTGCATGTGAAATTGATTGTCAATCAGTGTTGCTACCTAAGTGGACAGTTTGATTTCACAGAAGTGTGATTGACTTGGAGTTACATTGTATTGTTTAAGTGTTCCCTTTATTTTTTCTGAGCAGTGTATTACAGTTGTTGAGCAGCTTTGAAAGGTCACATTAAAAGAAGCAAAGAGAGCCTTGTCACACAACACTAGCATTTGTTCTTCCAGTGAAAAGGAGAGAATTTAGCCTTTTGGAACAGGAGGCAGTTACAACTTTATTTATGAAAATCAGAAACTTTATTTTTTACAGAAGTCTTGTTCCACTGGAACCATCAAGACTTCCATGTAAGCAGCAGTCCATGTGATGTGTTTAATCTCTCTGAATTTCTTTGGAAAAGCTGGTGGAAAATAAAGCTTTTGATACTGAAACATTTACTTTTGTTTTCAAAGAAGAATGTGAGTTGTCCAAAGACAATAGGTGGATGAATTCCAAATTGCTGAACTTAGAAAACTGCCAGCTTAGAATATTAACAGAGGCACTTCTATTGGGACTGGCAGTAAATAGAACTGAATCCAAGTAATTTGCACATCTCTATATCTATAACAAAGAATACCACACACAAGGAATATCTTATTTCTGATGCAGTGCATTCTCACAACCCTTTTGTATCATTATCTATAAAACAGCATCAGTTTCTTGTAAGCAGCCAAATCTACTGTTTATATTGAAATAACTTTTTGGTGGGGAGCCATGTATTTCAACACAATTTTCTTCTTTTTTGTTTTCTGTTGGTGGGCTATCTCCCTACCAGACACCCCTCCATCCCCACCCCAGTCTCACATTCTATCAGCAGATTTAAAAGCTGAAGCTGAGACATTGACTTTAAGGATCAGTCAGTCAGTTGGGTTTGTTTTCCATAGACGAGGATTTTTGAACCCAATAAACTGAAGTGGGATAGGGGCCATATCTGAATGTACATTTCAGCTCCTTTAACTTTTATTAAAATAGTATGATAAATACATTTATTTTTCAACATTTTATGTTGTGATTTAACCATGTGTAATGAGAATACCAGCAACTTGGCTGATATGAGAACCAGTGTGATTGTACACAGAATTAAACCTATGTCTTTGATAGCTGGAAAATTTTCAGGCTTGGAATGAATTAGACATAAGCAGTTATTGAAGCTCAAGGTACATACTTCCTATTTAAGTTACTGATGAATTACCTATTCTTTGAAAAGTTAGAACCAATTATTCAGAACCTGAAACAAATTGCTACCTCAGTCTGTTTTGCCAGGATATACAGAGCTGAAAGTAAATATCACAGAGATGTAGTTAAGAAGATCTGGAAAACAAAGACCTGACTGTAGCATTTTAACAAGATGACAAATAAAGTATTTATGTTAAAACTGCATATAAGTGTGTTTTGAGAAAATCTATTTACGTGGTCACTAAGAACTTACATTGCCTTTATAGAATACAATCAGTCAGTCAATCAATCAATCAATCAATCAATTCTTTAAACATTATTTGGGGTTACTTTGGAGCAGTGGTGGGATTCAAATAATTTAACAACCAGTTCTCTGCCCTAATGATTTCTTCCAATAATCAGTTTACCAAACTGCTCAGAAAGTTAACAACCAGTTCTCCCAAAGTGGTGTGAATTGGCTGAATCCCACCACTGCTTTGGACCCTATATGAACAAAAAACTTCTGTGCTATTGATTAAATCAGAGGCATATTTTTCCAGCTTTCATGGAAACCTGAGATAAAGTGTGTTTCTTTTAAGAATAATATTAAAGATGCTGTTGCTTTACTTTTTATTGTTTAATTCATTAAAGCAACTGCACTGTTTTTTTCCAGGCTCATATGAAAGATTGAAAAATATGTTTTAATTAATAGTATAAAGATACTATGTTTTTATTTGCATGAGGTCCAAACTTTTATTTATCCTTTTATGTATTATTCAGATATCTTTGTCTCCAGTCATGAGACCCCCACCTAAGGATTTTTCAGCACAATATAGGCTTCCACAACATTCATTCCAGGGTAATAAACATCAATCTCATTTCCAAAGGCCCTCTGAGAGAATAAAGTTCAAAGCACTTCAGAAATTCAATAGAGAAGAGACCATTCTTATACCTGGGAGATAATATTCCAGAAGAGAGAACAATCACAAAGAAGTCTTAACATCAGGATCCCTGGAGGTGCTCCATTTGGGAAATGAATCTTCAACATCCTTCTTTTCCTGATCTCATTGTATAGGCAGGTACTCAGAGCAGGTAGTCTTAAAAATAGCCTGGATGTAAGCCACATAGGGCTTTAAAAATAACCCAGCACCTTGAATTTTACCTAGAAGCTAGCTGTAGATCCTGTAGTAGAGGTGTGATGTGAACAACCCAAGATATAATATATGTTGACTTCTGCAAACTAAATCAACTTGAAAATGGTCCTCAAGGGCAGCTTCATGTAAAGCAGATGCAATGCATGTAAAATAACAAGGGCAAAAATGATTACCACCACCCCCAAAGAAAAAGTTGGTTGGTTGAGGGACCAGTTTTCAATTATCTCTAGCCATTCCATTAGGTCTGGCAGAATGGGTATATTGTGGCTTCTATTTATAAAAGAGTGCTATCTGACAGAACCTAGGAGGCAAGCATTTTCTGTGACAGCACCCATCCGACAGAACATCAATTTCTGCAACATCAAATTGACCTTGATGGCCTTCTGGAAATACCAGAATATGGGGCTTTGACATCTAGTCTGGAGATATGGTAATGGTAATGATAATGGGGAGCCATAGAATGGTTCTATTGTTCCTGAATTAATTGTCCTTTCCTGTTAATTCTATAGTATGGCTTTAATTGTTTTTAACTGTTTTAATGCTTGCATGATTTTTACTTTTTTATTGTTTGTGTATTAACCTTGCAAACTTGCCAGAGTTGGTGACTATATGAAAGAAAGAAAGAAAGAAAGAAAGAAAGAAAGAAAGAAAGAAAGAAAGAAAGAAAGAAAGAAAGAAAGAAGAAAGAAGGAAGGAAGGAAGGAAGGAAGGAAGGAAGGAAGGAAGGAAAGAAAGAAAGAAAAAAAGAAAGAAAGAAAGAAAGAAAGAAAGAAAGAAAGAAAGAAAGAAAGAAAGAAAGAAAGAAAAGAAAGAAAAGAGAGAGAGAGAGAGAGAGAAAGAGAAAGAGAAAGAGAAAGAGAAAAGAAAGAAAGAAAGAAAGAAAGAAAGAAAGAAAGAAAGAAAGAAAGAAAGAAAGAAAGAAAGAAAGAAAGAAAGAAAGAAAGAAAAGAAACCTTTGGTCACAGCTCCCTGGTTCAACAAAGCCAGGGGTGGGATTCTACCATTTCTGTCCACTTCTGTAGAACCGGTTGCTCTGAAGAGCAGCAAACAGAGAGCATACATAGAACCAGTTCTATGTTTGCTGCTGTTTTGCCCACCCGGCTATCCGTGCTGTTACCTGACCTTTATTTCCTGCTTTTTCAACTGCTTTGCAACACAGAGCTGCAGTTGAAAAAGTAGGGGAAAGGGCTTTTCAACCGCTATGCACTTGCACGCAGCGCTGCTCAGCTGTCTGGACAGCTCAGCAAGTCGTAAATTGCACTCGTGTGACTCGTGTGAGTCATGTAACTCGCGCGCTCACACATGTGCGCATGACACAGAGCAACAGAACTGGTAGTTATACCGGTTGGATCCCATCCCTGAACAAAGCTACAAATCCCAGGGACCCCCAGAATGCTAGCTTGCACATCTGGAGATTTCAACTATATTCAGAATTAAATATGGACTTTCTCTTTTGGGCATACTAATGTGTTTAAGTGTCCTCTGAGATTATCCAGACTCCACAACAAAACATCAGGCAAAATGCTGCCAGATAACCTTACAAACCAAGGTCTCTATCATCTCAGTTAGACTTGCCAAATCAATTCTGAGTGAAAATGTATAATGTTATTCTCTAACTGCTAAGAAAATGAATCACAATGGTCAGCAGCTAATTTTCTCATTTAGCTACCATGTTTCTCAGAAAATAAGGCTGGGCCTTATTTTCTTTTGACCCCCCCAAAAGTGGCTAGGCTGTCTTTTTGGGGGTGACTTAATTTCTCCCCCCTGCGCACCCTCGCCTAGAGCACCCTGCAGGCAGCCACGCCTTGCCACCAGCCGCTCCTAACGGCCGATCATGGCGGAGCGTGGAGAGCTCCCTACCCCCACCAAGCGCCTTTGCTGCAGACCCAGGTATGGTGCTGGCTGCAGGCTGGGTCAGCGGGCAGGTGGCAGCGGCGTGGATGTTGGCCTCGGTGGCGGTGGGGCACTTTGCATCGCGCCTGTTGCTGTTGCTTCCTCCACCATTGTTGCTTTCCCTTCTGCCTGTGTGCTGCTGCGTTTGGAGTGCTGCACATTCCTCCACTGGCAGCATTTCACTGGCAGCATTTCAGCCTCTTCTCAGGCAGGGAAGCCATAGCTTCCACGGTTCTCGCCAGCGCTGGTGCCTCTCTCGCCAGCGGCATCTCCAACGGCAGCAGCAGTGAGACAGACCCCGCTGCCAATGAGAATCGCCTACCCTCCTGCAGGGGCATCGCTTTGATTGACGGCAGCTGCGTCGACAAGGTCCTGCAAGTTGGTGAGTCTTTTGGGTTTGGGTGGGTGGAAGCAGTGGCAGGAGGGTGATGCCATCGTTTCTCTTCCCCCCACTCCTTGTTTTGCTTCCTGCCCCAGAGCTTTGGGTCATGGTCTCGTCCCTTGTACGGTTGGGTGCTCTCCTCTTGCTCCAACTGCCCGAAACCCCCCGTGGACCTTTCCCCCCCTATTTAAGTTTTCTTTACTCTCATTTCCTCCATCAGTTCCCTAAGAATACAGACTGGCCAGCAGCCCACCCATGCCGGTAGTTTTAAAAAGGGAACCATCTATCCACTTTGCCCTTCGAGCAGAGGCAAACCTTCCAATCCAAACAGAAGAGAAAAGGAATCATCCTACAGACCCTTAGCACCAAGCTTCCCAGAGGATTCTTCCAAAGGATCCACCCCAAAGGAGGATTCACCCCCTTAAATGCACTCCCCTCCTTTGGGGTGAATCCTCTGATGAATCCTCCTTTGGGGTGAATCCTCTGATGAATCCTCCTGTGGTGTTCTCCCAAAGGATCCACCCCAAAGGAGGATTCATCAGAGGTTTAAGGTGCTTGGCAGAGGTAGGGAGCTCTCCACGCTCTGTGCTCCACCACGATCAGCCATTAGGACTGGCTGGTGGGGAGGCGTGGCTGCCCACGGGGTGCTACTAATGGCAAGTTCCCCCCAACCCCAATTTCGCATGTTTTAAACTAGGCCTAAATTTGGGGGGAGGGGCTTAATTTCACCTTATGCCTAGAAAACATGCTGGGTCTTCCTATTGGGGGGGGGTATTCTTGGAGAAACATGGTAGTTTAGTAGTTTTAAACACTGCCATTGAATATCTGCCTCTGAATGTGATATGTACTTCACCATTCTTACTGCCATATGTTTGGTCATATTAGTTCTTTGTTGTTTCAGGTGTCTAATTTGCTGCTGTATTTCTCACTATGGCTGCCAGTGAAGCCTTTGAGAAAATCTCTAAGCATCTTCTGGAAACCCATAGGAAGCACCTGAGGCAAAAGAATAGATCATCTGTAGTGTCAGATCTGAGATAACTTGTTGTGTATACTTTTATATTATACACATATTCACTGCTTGTGTTCATTGTTCCTGCAATGCAAAATGAAATTGGTGATATAAAGCTTTTATTTCTCCTATTACTGAATGAACACTTGGGGCATCTTGCAATTTTATTTTGTTAACTAATTCTGGAGAAAAATACCCTATTACATTTTGAAAATATTGCATAATTCTTTTCTTTACCTCAAGACAATAGATATTTCAAAGCAGTGAAAAGGACCTGATGATAAAATATGCATTTCTGAATTGCTGTTATTTATGACATTGAATGTATAAAAGTCCTGTACAAGTGTTTGGAAAACTTAATATGTAGATCAGTCTATATCAATTATGTATCAATATCACAAGTATTCACCTAGTAGTCCCACCTTCTCCAATACGTGGGACTCAGCTTCTAAAATTTACTTCTGTTATACAAATGCCAGAATGATTGTAATAGCTGGGAATTCTAGAAGATGAATTTCATATATGTGGAGAATGCCCAAACTGGAGTAGACTATTTGAAGCCCTCGTGAAAAAGTTCTGATTATTCTTTCAACAGTCATTTATTTCCATCCACCTCAGGTGTCCTTATATTGTGCATTTTGTATGCATATGTGTTTTTTTTTTAAAACTCATCTTGCAATTTTAGTGCAGGATTTTACCAAGGATATATAATTTGTACAGTTTCCCCAAATAAAATTTGATGTGCATCCTCCATGTGTCTATATAATTTTAGACACAAATGTTGAATGGGAAATGCAGATCAAATTTAACAAAATGATTCCAGACTATCTTCATGTGGGACAACAGAAATAAGTTAATGTTTGCTAGCTATATTTCCCCAGAGCCAATTAAAATTTGTAAACTTTCAAACAATTTAAATAGGGAGAAAGGTTATCAGTTGTCATCTACTGGTGGGTAGTAATTGGTTGTGGGCATTCTGCTCCATTGAACACAGGCAATATATAAAGGCCTGTCATTTATTGCCAACTCCAGTTTCAGATCTACTCTGCAATGTGGCTAATGAAACGTCAGCACATATTCATGGTCTCACATGGCATTAGCTGGAATTCATTTCAAACATAAATAGTAGCTGTGAAAAGCTACATTTCTAGATCAAATTTCTCTGACTTCCTTTATAGAACAACCCTACTTAAAAAGAATTTCTCACTGGAATATTGATTTAATAATAATCAAGTGTGCAGTAGTGATATATTATTTAATCTATTTGCTGGTAGGAATACTGTGTAGCTATTTAACATTTCAAGAAAATACCGTTAGCTTCAGCTATTTTCATCTCTCTCAGATGTAGTGACCAGTAGGAATGTGTTATTCCCATTCTGCTGTTAATTTAATACAAATTATTTATATTTAAAATATATGATTTACAGAGGATTAAAAGAGAAATATAGTCATTTTACTTTACTTTTGTTTTCTTCTGTTCTTTCCTCTCATTCTCCCTTAGATCATAGATTAACAAGTCTATTCATTTTCACCAAAACCTGCTTCCACCACCTGGACTGTATAACAACTTCAGGATTCTGTCTCAGTTTCTATTCTCTCTTACTGCTTCCTCTTTATTAATTACTACAGCACATTAGATCTTAGACAAAAGACCAAAAAGTGATTTTATACATTTGGTATGGTCAGATGACTAAATCAATGAAGATTCTGTACTACTTTGTTCCATTGTTTACTAATTAGTCTTCTTATCTTTAGAACACACACACACACACACACACACACACACACACACACACACCAATTTGGAAATTTTAATGAAATTGTCCCAAAGGTGCTTTTTCAATACATTCTAATGAAATTGAAAACTACTATCACAAATCTGTATTTAAAATTTAGAAGATTAGAAAAGTTGGACATAACATCTACCCCTTCTCCCAGATCTTGTTCTCCATTTTAATATGTAGAACAAATGTGATCAGTTCAATGAATAGAAAGGCAGATGATTTCACAGGATTAGAGACTATTGATTATTGGTGATAGGTCTATCCATCTCAAAATTAGACTTATGTAGATTAACCTGAGGAAAGTGAAGCATCTTGTTGATCAAATATGTACTGCTATATCCTGAAGTTAGAGGCCCATCCAGTCCTCCTTCATGAGATGCTTTGCTTTGATGTGAAGAACTTTTATTTCTACAGTTTGCTAGACATACTTAGAAACATATTATCCATGGAAGTGAAGCTATGTGGGCCTCATCTGTGAGAAATGAGATTCCACTCTGTTTTAGACTACTTACTTGAACTTTATGAGCCAACTGAATACTTTTTATGAGCTATAATTCACAAAATATTTATTTAAGTAAGTTTTCAAGAATTTATTATAAAACGGAAGGGCTGCCACAAAGAAGAGGGGGTCA
This sequence comes from Notechis scutatus, assembly GCF_049901735.1. Taxonomy (NCBI): domain Eukaryota; kingdom Metazoa; phylum Chordata; class Lepidosauria; order Squamata; family Elapidae; genus Notechis; species Notechis scutatus. Next base: position 264,344,045 of record NC_142009.1, on the reverse strand, counting down.
ACTTATTTTCCAAAGCACCAGAAGTCAAGACAAGAAGTAATGGACGGAAACTAATCAAGGAGAGAAACAACCTGGAATTAAGGAGAAACTTTCTAACAGTGAGAACCATTAACCAGTGGAACAGCTTGCCATCAGAAGTTGTGGGCGCTTCACCGCTGGAAGTTTTTAAGAGACTGGACAGCCACTTGTCTGAAATGATATAGAGCAGTGATGGCTAACCTTTTCCAGACTGAGTGCCCAAAGTGTGCATGTATACGAATGAGCACGTGCATGCCCAAACCCCCAAAATGCAATGCATGCACCCCATGCAAGCACCCCATGCACATACATGCCTGACCCTCCCACACATACTGCCCCCGCATGCATGTGTAACCCCTGTGCATGTGTCCCAACCCCCACGCATGCACCCTGCCCCCACACATGTACATGCACCCTCCCATGTTCCCTGCCCCTGTGCATGCGCAGTAGAGACACAAAGGCCAGCTGGCCAACAGTAGGTGTGTGCACATGTGTGTCAGAGCTAAACTGGGGCAATGGCTCGCTTGCCCTCAGAGAGGGCACTGCATGCCATCTCTGGCACGCATACCATAGGTTTGCCATCACGGATATAGGGTCTCCTGTTTGAGCAGTGGATTGGACAAGAAGACCTCCAAAGTCCCTTCCAGCTCTATTCTGATTATTTGATTCTTCGTCTTTAAAAACTAAAAACAAGCGATCCTCAAATTACAACCACAATGAGCCAAAAATTTTGTTGCTAATTGAGACATTTGGTAAGTGAATTTTGCCCCCATTTTATGACCTTTCTTACCACAGTTGTTAAGTGAATCACTGCAGTTGTTGTTAATAACATGGTTGTTAAGTGGTCCAGGCTTCCCCATTGACCTTGCTTGTCAAAAGGTCATGACAGATGTTCGCATCACCCTAGGAACACAGCGACCATCATAAGTATGAGTCAGTTCCCAAGTGTTTGAATTTTGATCACATGATCATGCAGATGCTGCAATGATCATAAGTGTGAAAAAGATTATAAATCACTTTTTTCAATGTTGTAACTTTAAACAGTCACTAAATGAACAGTTGTAGGTCAAGGAATTCCTGTATTTGTATATTAGAGTTTCTCACCCACCACCCTTTATAGTTACAGTGTCTATTTAGTTTTGGTTGCAAGTTCTTAAGGGAATGAGAAAAAAAATTGCATAACAACCCTTGGTAATTAAATCCAGTATGGCTTTATTGTCCATTTTCCTCACGATCCAACATAAGAAATTATTTTTAAGTGTATTTTTATGATCTTTCATTTTTACATAGAAAAACACTGGGAAATAAATAATATCTATTTTTTATTTTTATTATTTCAATCGTTTTTACAAGAGAAGCAACACTGGTTGAAAAATTACTGGAACTGTAAAGAGTCTTGAAGAATCTTTTCATTAAAGGTGCTATTTCCTCTCTTTGCAAGGCACGTTGTTCTGAAATGCGAACTGGAGTGACGTTCAAGGTTTCTGAGTTTTTCTTTATGTCACTGGAGGCCCTTTCTTTGATCCAAAACTTTGACTTTCACCCTCAAAAAAATGTTCTCATATCTTGCTATATCCCTTACTGTGAGCTGTTAATCCTGCCATATGAGTGTTCACCTCCTTTGCCTTGTTTCCTGTAGGTGAGGAAGCTCCTTGAGCTCCTTTTCTGACATTTTCTATGAAATCTTTGATTTAAGCCTAAGGATATAAACCTGAACAAGAGCACACATTCATCATTCTCTTATTGGAAAGGTTTGACCCCCATATTCCTCACTCTTTATTGCCTAATATGGGCTAAATACGGCTAGATTCATTCTCCTCACTCCTCCCAAGAAATATGGATATCATGTGAAAAATAATGGAGATGTGGCATGAATCATACTTGAATCATATAAATCATACCTCATCACCTCATCTTTTTATACAACTTTGAGATTATTCACAGAGTAAAAAAGGATAATAATAATAAAATACCATCAGCAGTGTGAGACAGCTTTTAGAAAGAATAACACACTTTGAATGCATTAGAAATATTTTATGAAAGGTATGTGAAGACTTTATAGGTAGTCCTCATCTTACAACAGTTCACTTAGTGACCTTTCAAAGTCACGACAGCACCGAAAAAAACTGGCTTATGACCTTTTCCCACACTTATGACCATTGCAGCATCCTCATGGTCATGTGATCAAAATTCAGATGCATAGCAGCTGGTTCATATTTCTGATGGTTGCCAATGTCTCAAGCTCATGTTTTGCGACCTTCTGACAAGCAAAGTCAATGGGGAAGCCAGATTCACTTAACTATTATGTTACTAACTTAATAACTACAGTGATTCACTTAACAACTGTGGCAAGGATGTATCGTGAAATGGGGCAAAACTCACTTCACAAATGTCTCATTTAGCAACATAAATTTTGGATTCAATTGTGGTCTCATGACGAGAACTAGCTGTATTCCTTGACACTAGTGAGACTGAGTACTATGCAAAACTCCAGTCAACATTTCTCTAGAAGGATATTATAGGTTATGAAGGATTCATAGTAGGACAAGTCAGGGACTTGAAGAATGCCATATGAAGATAGGCTGAAAGAATTTTGAATGGAGAAAAGAAGACTTAGGGAAGCTCTGTATACTGTATTCAAGTACATAAAAGGAAGCTATGGAAAAGATGATAAAGAATTATTCTCATGGCAACTGAAACTATGATCAGATATAAGTTGCAGATAGATAATTTTTGTTTAAATATACATAAGGAAAACAATTCTGAAGGACCAGGGGTATTCCAGTATTTGAGGGGCTGCTACAAAGAAGAGGGGGGTCAACTTATTTTCCAAAGCACCAGAGGGCAAGACAAGAAACAATGGATGGAAAGTAATCAAGGTGAAAATTAAGGAGAAACTTCCTAACAGTGAGAACAATTAACTTGTGGAACAGCTTGTCTCCAGAAGTTGTGGGTGCTCTATCACTGGAGGTTTTTAAGAAGAGATTGGACAACCACTCATCTGAAATGGTATAGGGGCTCCTGCTTGAGCAAGGGGTTGGACTAGAATATCTCCAACTATTCCAATCTATTCTGATTGATATTTGCATATCAATGGAACAATGAAAAATTGAATTCCCCATCTCTGGAATTTGTTAAGAAGAGGCTGGATGGCATTTTTCATGGATGGCTTCATTGTTTTCCTGCATACAGCAGAAATTTGGACTCCCAGATGCCTGTTTTAACCCTACAATTCTGTGATAAACAATATGCTTGTCAAGGTAAAGCAATGCAGTAGACAGTGGTGGTATTCAGCCGGTTCATACCGGATCGAGTGAACCAGTAGCAAGAATTTGATGTGGGTTGCCGAACTGGTAGTAAGTTCTGGCTGGCCACGCCCCCCACCCGGTCACCCTCCCACCCGATGCTCGCTCACCCTACCTGCCTGCTTGACATTTGCCTAAGGTATTTCTTTCTTTTTTTTCCCCTCCCGACAATCAGCTGTGGATATGATCAGCTGTGGTTGGATGCCCCTTGCTGAGGCCCAGGAAGGCAAAAAATGGAGGGAGGAGCTCATCCCCCTCCATTTTTGCCTTCCAGAGCCCCAGAGGAGCCTTAGGGGAACAAAACGCCCCCCCGAGGCTTCTCTGTGGCTAGGAAGCTCCCAAAATGGAGCTTGGAGGGGTATTGCGTGCCCCTCCCATGCTCTGTTCCTTTTCTTCCAGAGCTCCAGAGGAGCCTTAGGGGAGCAAAAACGCCCCCCGCAGAGGCTCCTCTGTGGCTAGGAAGCTCCCCAAAATGGGTGGGGGCTGCAAAAAAAACCCACACCCATGGAATCACATGGCCACACCCACCAAGACACACCCACAGAACTGGTAGTAAAAGTTTTTGAATCCTACCACTGGTAGTAGATTACAAAGAGGGGTTTCTTCTTCAGTCTTAAACGTTTTAGTCATATCATAATCAATCTAATACTGCATTTGATAGCTTTCTTCTGTTTGCACTTTCTGATTACTTATGTTTACTATCATACAAAAGCAAGACTTAAATGCTATCATATTTTTAATTTTACTAAAAGGAAGGATATAGTAGCTAGCAGATTGATTGATTGATTGATTGATTGATTGATTGGTTGGTTGATTTGTCAAGCAAGTATTAGATAACAGGTATAAGTATAAACATGACTATGAATACATGAAATGGATATGAATAAAAAGAACATTAGGACAGGGACAGTAGGCACATTGGTGCGCTTATGCACGCCTCCTACAGACCTCTTGGAAAGGGGTTAGGTCAATAGTAGACAGTCTGATTCCAGATTTCATATTTCTCCTTGTACAGTTAGTCCTCATTTACTGGGATCAGCAATTCCACCACTAGGAAACATGATTACAAAGTGAAATGTCATGTGAGTGTACCCAACATATGATATCAGTTCTAGTTGTAGTTGTTAAATGAATCACACAGGAAACATCTTGCCCTTCTGTCTGGTTTCCCCATTGACTTTGCTTGTCAAAGCCACAGAGCGTCACAAATAGTGATCATGTGCTTCCAAGATGCTTCACCTGTCATAAATGCATGATGATTGTCAAGCACTGGAATTGTGATTTCATGGCCACGGGGACAATTTGATAGTCACAACTTCGATGATGTGTTGCAAATCTTCATTTCTGTGCCATCAAAACTTAAAATGGTGGAACTTCCGGTTTGTCGGCTTCGCGAGCGGCAGGGATTCCTTTTGGGGCTCCGATCCAGACGGAGTGCGGAGCTGGGCTGCCCTGCAGGGGCAGCTGAAGGTAGGGGATCCGAAGAAGGGTTAGGGGTGTTGCAGACCCCTCCCGGCCGGCAGAACCCCCTTTTCCCAAGACGGTGCAGCGGCGGTCTGTAATGGCCGCCATAAAGAAGCTGGCAGCCGGGTAAGAATGCGCAGGAGGAAGTGGAGAAAGTTTTGAAAGGAGAAAGTTTTCTTGGCTCCTAGGACTCTAAGACATATTTAACAAAATTCCTGAAAAGTATGACTTTCTGAATGATACCTTCTAGAAGAGGAAAAAAGCGGCAGTTTGGTGGTGCTGAAAGGAAAGCTTACCCTCTTTTCCTACGGAATAAATTAGTGGATATTAAGAAACCTATTTTTTTAGGTGAAAACTGGCTTTAAGCGATGAGTGGGAAGAGAGGACTAAAAAAAAAAATTGTATGCTAAGACTTTGTTGGAGGAGATGCCTTAAGGATTTGAAGACTAAAATATATTGCAATAAGATTTTAAGATTTTAAGAAACAGATTTGGACTTTCTTTTTCTCTGATTGATACTACCCCAGGAGGAGAAAGTGAGAACTCTGCCTTGGTTTGGACTGATTGAAAACTTTGGGACTATTTTATTTTCTCTTTGGAATATTCTGGTTGTTGTAAGAAGAAAGAAGAGGAAAAGAAAAGAAAAGATTTATAATGGCTCTCTCTATTGAGGAATTGAGAAAAGATTATGAACAAGCAAAAAAAATGGTAAAGCTGGTTTGAAAGAAGCCTTCCTTTTTTTTAGAAATGGCGCTTATTAACTATCAACAAACATTACAACAGATGAAGACAGCAGAAGAAGAAGAAGGAAAGGAAGCCATTTTTAATGAATTTCAGAACTCGACCAAGAAAGAAGGAAGAGGGAAAGGAAGAGAAGTAAAGGACTTAAGATTTAAAAAAACACTTAAGAAAGGGAAAAATAAGGTGCAAAATCAATATAATGATAGTAAACAAAAGGAAAAAGGAACACGACAGAGAAGGGAAGCCAGTAAGGCAGAGGCTAGAAGAAGGGGGGTAGAAAGGTTTGTTGGGAGAAGAAAAGAAAGGGAAAAGGTGGAGAAAAGCTACAAAGTTTTGAAATTAAATGGGAAAAAAGGAATCTTTTTAGGGATAAAGGATAAAGTATAATTTCTTCAAAAAGATTTTGCAAGGTACATAAGATGATATTGTAGTATTGTATCAGAAATAGAAAACTTAAATGGTTTAAGAGTTGATAAGAGATTAAAATGTTGAAATGTTTAATAATGATTGGTTTTAAAATTTAATAATATGAGGGAGGTTTAGAATATTGAGTTTTAATTAAAGAGTTTAATAAGATTATGGTATTGATGTTATTATAAAATTTCTATTATAGTATTTGTTTTTAATATTTAGATATATTGTTTAACTATGTATTTAATTATTCTGGATGTACTATTTAGATAGAATGTACCAAGCAAAATCGGATTGGGTATTGGGCGTTATTTTAAAGGTTAATTTGATTAATTTAGGGGGAGATAGAAAGGCATCATACTCTGATTAGTGATTTCAGGAGAAACTTCTTCTTTTTTTTTTATAAGGAACGAGACAAAGGGACAATAAAGAATGGACAAAAGATACAAATATAATGACTCAAATTAAGATAGAATTAAGAAGAGTGAAATATGTGGAGAAGTTAATATAGAAGACTTAGAATGGTAAATAAAATAAGTAATGATATGTAAGATGAGCATGAATATAATTGAAGTCCATGAAGAGAGAGATACCTGGGTCCAAGTTACTTTCCAAAAAGATTTTTATGTTTTGTGTGTTGTGTGTATATGTTTTTTTTTTTTTTTTGGAGAATTAATAAAACCTTGCAGAAATATAGAATGAGAATAATGGTAACTAAGTCAGAAAGAAATAGATGAAATAATAATAATGAAATTGAATAAGAGTAAAGAGAAGTAAAGAGAAATTGGATAAGAGGTTTTTGTATGTTTATATGGAAATGGTTTAAAACAGAATTATAGTTTATCTGACTTGTTAAATTTATAATGGAAAAAGGTTTAAACATGTAATGGATAATGATGATTTGTGTGTTTTGAAAATTAATAAAACTTGTTTAAAAAAAAAAACTTAAAATGGTCACTGAATGACTGGTTTACTGTGATAGTTTATGTAAGAAATCCATGAATATTTTACTGGGAACTATGACAGAATGGAGAAGGTAAATATTGTTCAGCAGTTTGTCAAGAGATCTCTCCAAAAATGCATTTGGCGGACTACTGACCAAAGTGTGGGACTGCTGTGGAATAAGCCCTGCTACAAAGCTCAAGGTCTACCAAGCAGTAGTGCTAACTACCCTGATGTATGCCAGTGAGTCTTGGACTGTATACAGGAGGCACGCTAGGCAATTGAACCACTTCCACATGATCTGCCTCCGCAGACTTATGAGGATCCGATGGCAGGACAAGGTTCCAGACACAGAAGTTCTCTCCAGAGTAGGCCTGCCATCAGTTCACAACCTGCTGATGAAAGCTCAGACATGCTGGGCAGGCCATGTTGCAAGAATGCCAGACCACCCTAAACATCTCCTCTATGGTGAGCTGTCTCAAGGAAAGGGGGACAAAGGAAGTGATACAAAGGAGGGGGATGAAGGAAGCAATACAAAGACATGTTGAAATCTTCTTTCAAGTCCCTGGATATTGACACCACCTCCTGGGAAACCCTGGCACAAGATCGATTGACATGGCGCACATTGATCCACCAGGGCTGCCAGACATTTGAAGACAGAAGAACAACCATAGCACAAGAGAAGCGAGCTCTCCACTAAGCCAGAGATGCAAATGCTGCAACAATGATGTCCACACATGTCTGCCTAACATGTGGCAGAACATTTCGTGCCCATATAGGTCTTACCAGCCACCTGCGGACACACCGTGGACAGCCCACAACCTGTTAGATGTCAAGGTCCTCTTCATCCATACACATGATGGATGGAACATCATTTAAGAAATCCATGAACATTTTGCTGGGAACTGTGATAGAATGGAGAAGGTAAATATTGTTCAGCAGCTTGTCAAGAGATCTCTCCAAACTATAAACCACATTGCGATGATAATCTGAGGCTGGAAAAAGCAAGAAGTTTAGGCTTCAGTCTCACACAGTCTCTTATAAGAGAAGAATGTGAATGGAACTAAGAAGTTCATAGAAGGTTGACTTGAAGTTGGACACAGAGCAAAAAAACAAAGGATGCTCAAGGAGCTACAGAAGCTGATGTGGATAATTAAAACTTAGCAAGCACATGGAAAGAAAAAACAACAACATAAGAAGTAAAAAGAGAAGTCATCAAGAAAAAAAAATACTCAAAGTGAGTGTCTGAAAGGCTAAAGTTCAGCATAAGCAGAGCTAGGTAAAAAAAATAAAAGCTAGGAAAAATACTAATTAGGGCTTCTTCAAATGTATTCAAAAGCATGACCAGTACATAAGCTGCTTGGTGAAAATCTGTCTAGCATCAGGCAACTGAGATCAGCAAGTAAAGGGCAGGTCTGAAGTTTGACATTAATAAAAACAAGTTTAAAGGAATGTTGATTGGCTATGAAAGAGTTTTAATTTATCTTAGCCTTCATTTGGTAAGGCAAGACATGGAACCAATTTGGCAAGATCAAATTGTAGAAATATTATAAAGCCATAACAACAGAATTCCAAAAGCTACAGGATTTCAAGTACAAATTCATGTATAGATTCAACTTCCCAACACATTTGCAACCGTTTTTCATTTGCCCATCTGGGGGTTATTTTTTTTCTCCATCTCTCCCTTGTTTAGAAAATGGTCTGATCTATAATTATGTTGTTGTTCACCAACTCTCACAATTACTAGGTCAGATAAATTGCATCCAGTATTGAAGAAACCTTGCTGATAGTCTACCTTAAATTGTATTTACTTGCTTTGAGAAACCCCAGAGAAAGGGGCTTGTTTGGATTTGCATAATGCAAGTCTTAACTAATATAGCACAGGACATAGAAAAGAGACCATATAATTCAATTCACTATTTTTGTGTGGAGCTTAGATCCAAATGTTCTGAATAAAACCTTCATCTCAGCTTTGGGATAAAGGACTGTTATTGTACAGTCCTTTACCTATTTCTGATTTTGTTTCTATATATCTCTGAATCTTGTTTCTATTCTTCTATTAATTGAAGCATGGAAAACTAAGTAGATTACTAAGTAAGCTGCAGGAGAGATGGCTATCTAATGAAAAGCAAAGTATATAGACACTCAGTTCCCCAACTATCTCTTTGTTAAGAACAGTGTGAGAATCCTATAGCTTTGCCTACCTGCCTGTCTGTGACAAAAATCATCAGACAGATATCTGTGTGCAGATGGTGTCTCTAGGTGCAGAATATACATTCCAGGTACATGTTGCATGTACTCTTTCAAATGTGCTCATCCTTGCAAAATTCCAATATGTAATTGATTTCCCATGGCACAATTGCCAAATGAGATGCCATTCTTTCTTTACTCTCTTGTCATCTCCAGACATTGCCTGCAAAGGTGTCCTCTTGGAGACATCAGCATTAACTTGCTAAAAGAGAGGCACATTCAATATCACAAGTACCTGGAGATGGCTGACAGCTTCTGGCACTGATAACTTTTGCTTTGTTCTGTTTTATCAGTGTTTTGTTGTTTGGTGGGTTTGTTTAATTACTCATCTTCATGCCAGGTATGAATTTAACCAATGGAATTTTCCTGATCTTATGTTATTTGACAACACTAAGAAACATTACATTTAAAAAGTGGTTAACCAGTGTAAGAAGGCAGAAGGCATAGCTTGCTATCATCACTGCTGGGCTCATAAGTCATACAAAAGGGCACTCTACCCCTGTTAAAATATGAAGCTCATTCTTCCAGAAGTGGATGTTCACCAATTTCTTGAGTAGCTGCTATATGGATTCTAAGGGGCAAATTACACCAATCCTGCGCTGTTCAAGAAAAGGATCTAATAGAGCCTTAACTCAGGCAGGAATTCTTTGCTCTTTTGCTTTTTTGCTATTGCCCTTCTTTTTATTTGCTGATATTTTTGTTATTGTTTCCAAAGGCCGAGTGCTTTTAAAATTGTTTTTATGCACACTTATAATTGAGGAGTCTTTTTTTTTTTTTAAAAAAAGCATAAGCTCATGAATGAAAGGTCTGATTTCAAATATATACATATCATGCATATCAGAGAAGTGTATATATCAACAGAAGACTGAGAGAGAACGTTTTCCTTTCCTCATTTGTTCACTGTACAAACAGTTGTAATGCTGCTGAGTAGTGCATTGTGGGAGATAATGAACAACCCTCTCAAATGTTGCTACCTGCTATAGTCAGCAGTTTAAATGATTAATTGTAGTGGCAAATAGCCAGCATTTAAAGCTATGAGATCAGTCTAAGGCATTTTCAAACTATGGGTAAGGCCCACTTAGGGGTTATGAGCTATTAAGATGAGAGTAACATGTTTTATAAAAACACAACTTATTCAGATCAAACTGGAGCACTATTAAAATATACTGTAAGCTTTGTTCCTCATTTTGTCCACAAAAGCCTAAAAGTAGAGAGTTGAGATATTACAAAGTCTGAACACACTCATGACAACCAGTTTGAAATTGTAGTGATTAAAAGAAAATGATGTACTTATTTCTTGCCCTAACTCCCTAAACATGTCATTCTCAAACAAGTTGATTTATCATTTTAGGAGTTGTAATACCATGAACTTTGGGAAGCCTGTTGTAAGCTTTTGGAGTTTTAGTTGTTAAATAGCAACTATTTTATTATAAATTGCTCTGTATAATAAGATCTGTAGGAGCAGTCTACTTCACACACCTTTTATAAACTCTCTTCTATGTTGGTCTTAGTGATAGTTGCCAAAAGGAAATATAGAAATAACATCAAGTAAGAAAAATGTGACCAGAAACAGTTTTTTTCACTTTTTTCACTTTTTTTCTCTTATTTCTCACCATTATTCTGAACCCTAGAAGCTGCAGATCTTTTTAATTTAGATTTAATGCAGAGATGAGTAATCTAAGATGTTCCAAATGTTGTCACTCTAAAAGCTGACATGCCATTGTTGCTGAACTACAACCCCCAATATCCATGGGAAGCATAATCATGGCTAAGCAGTGGCGGATTAGGGCTCACTGGTGCCCTAAGCACTGACAAACCTTGGCGCCCCCTCCTTTGTACATACTCTACAAACAAAGCCAAACTTAGGCTACATAAAAGTTTTTGTGGTGCCCCCTTTGGGCCTGGTGCCCTAATCATGTGCTTAGTCTGCTTAATGGTTAATACACCACTGTGGCTAAGAAGCGTGATTCCACACTATCTGAAGTGCCAAAAATTACCTCACTGTGGTCTGAAATAACTGCTTAAAATAGCATTTAGCATAATCTCAAAATTAGGATGCAGTCTTTATGCTACAGATTTTCCAGTTCTGATGAAGATTTTGGACTTTATGTGAACATAGTATATATCGAGAAGTTTTCAAAGTGAGTGAAGAACTCATTCCATCATGACATTTATGTGGAAATTTGCCCACATTTTCTCTTTCAAAATGCATGTCTCCAACTTGTTACATAATTCTCAAATAAATGAATGAATAAATAAATATGTCAACAGTTCATTATATTTGGAAATTTACTTGCATAACTTTTCATCTTATGAGGTAATCTTAGGATAGGGCGAATATTCAGGTAATGCTTATAACATCACATATTTATTTTATTTATGTCCTACCTTCATTATTTTTATAAATAATTCAAATTGGCAAACATATCTCCATCTTTCTATTTTCCTCACAATAATAACCTGTAAAGTGAGTTGGCCTGAGAGAGAGTGACTTGTACAAAGTTATTCAGCTAGCTTTCACGGCTAAGGTTAGACCAGAATTCACAGTCTGCCTGTTTGTAGCCTGCACCACTAGACCAAACTTGCTTGGTGGAATTCTGGCACTGAAATATTTCAGGAGAAAACTATTTCATTAACATGGAAGCAGGTATTGACTTACAATTACACTTGACAATATTCTTAAAATTCTAAAACTGAGAACAACCTCATTACCTTTCCTAATATAATATTGACTGTTAGCCAATTTAAAAACTAAACTTCAGCTTCTTTGTTTTTTTGTTATCATGAACTTAATTGCTCAGAACATTTTTGTCTTATAAAAATTAGTCAAATACTATATAGTTCCTGGCTTTGAGCCATACCTGTTCTTATGTAAACTTAGAGAAAAACCTTTGATTTGAGGGAGGCTCTACCTGATGGAGAAGAGAGGGAAGGACAACCTATCTTTCTCCTTACCCCACTCCACATCCATCAACTGGACCCCAGGTCGACCTTGCTAAAAAAACTCTTTGTTTACTTGCTATTTGAAGAAACAATGGTGTTAAAAAAGTAATTTTATAACCTACACATTGCAGGATCCAGTCTGGGTCAATCCCCAGGACCAGAAATTTAGTCTTCCGAGCTTTTGGACTTGTGCTGCAGACTACCCACAGTCTTCTAATTAATCCAGTCTAGAGGTTTAGTGGGACAAGAGCTTTTGAACTCACTTAGGGATGGGAAGAAATGGGACATATAAGAAAAAAAGGAGGGGGGGAACAATAGGACAGGGGACGGTGGCTGTGGCTTCACATTCTGATGAGAGAGAAGTTCCCTGAGGATGGGTTCCAGCATGAGTCCAAAAGCTCAGAAGCAGAGGTAGTATTCAGCAGGTTCTGACCAGTTCTGGAGAACCAGTAGTGGAAATTTTGAGTAGTTTGGAATACCACATCTGACTGGGCCTGCTCCCATCTATCCTCTGCCTCCCGAGTCCCAGCTGATTGGCTGAGTCTTCTTTTGTTGCACAGGAAAACAAAGCTGGAAATCAGGTTAGTGGGGTGGGGAGAGAATGGGGATTTTGCAGTATCCTTTCCCTGAAATGGGAATGGAGATGTTACATTTCTGACAGAAATGACCAAAAAGGCAAAGTTAATTAAGAATTTTATTTTGTCTGGAGTAGTTAAACTTCATGGTTCATAGTGTTATATGTATTAGATTTAATGAGCACAATGTCATACAACAGCCCTGAAGCTCATTATAATTGCTGTATAGTCAAAAGAGCTGATTCTAATGGACAATAAATATGTATCTATATGAAACCATATAGAATAAAATTAAACTGTAGAGAATTATAGCTTTTAAATAATTTGGAAATAGTCAAAGTTGAATTTCTCAAAACTGGCAACATTTAAACATGAACTTTAAGAATATATTGCATAATAAATAGAAATTGTCACTGTTGGATTCATGAGAATGGATAGGAAGGAAAATAAAATATCTGAGTAATAGTTTTTGCTTCATGTCAGCAAAAGACATTGTAAAAATTTGGGGAAATCACTAAATGTGCAAAACAACAACCCAGTTTTCAGTTTCTTCTTTGACCATCCATGATTTTGCAACCAACTTCTGATTGCTCATATCATTTCAGTGTTTTATAGAAGAAACACTGAAATTGACAGCCCTACAAGGTTCATCTTATTTACTATCTACAGAAATATAAAAGCGAAGATAAAAGTTTCTCCTTTTCAGTCATGCCCAACTCTAGAGGATAGTGCTTATCTCAGTTTCTTAGCCAAGGGAGCCAGCAATGTCCAAAATCACTTCCATAGTCATGTGGCCAGCATGACTATATGTTAAGGCACACAGAACACACTTACCTTCCCACTGAAATGATACCTATTTATCTACTTACATTTTGCATGCTTTTGAATATCTGATTTTGCTAATTTTCTTTGAGTGTTGTACACTTTTCAGTTAAGCATGACACCTTGTCCATGCCTTCTGGGCCTCAGATAAGCCTCCTGGGATGTGTTTTTGCTCCCAGAAAGCTCCCCTGGAGCCCAAGAAGGCAAAAAACCCATAACCCTAACTCTAACCCAGCCCTGCATCCCCCCCACACACACCCCGTGCACATTTTTGCCTCCTGGGCCTCAGGGAAGCCTCCTTGGCGAAGCAGTAAGACAGGGAGGAGGACCCTGGCACAGCTGATCATGAGAACAGCTGATCGACAGGAGCGGATAAAAAGAAATATCTTAAGGAGTGACTGGGCTGGGGAGAATGCAGTCAGTGATGTTGGGCATGCACGTGATGTCACGCATGTGCGATAAGGACTGACTGGCCAGGGAGGGGTGGGGCAGGAGGAGAGGTGTGGGGCCAGCTAGGGGCACGATTTGCCGGTTCTCCAAACTGCACAGAATCATAACAACTGGTTCTGTAGTTTTTTTTTTTTTTTTTTTTTTTTTTTTTTTTTTTTTTTTTATTTTTTTTTATTTTTTTTTAAATTTAAAATAACTGGTCCAAATTGGTAGAATCCCATCCCTGTTCACACTTTACTCTACATATAACTTAAAATAGATAACTCATACTATAATAAGTATGGCATGCTAATTCTCCAATTTAGTTGTTCACTATGTACCCCACATTCTATTCTACTTGGTGCTTTATAGATATACAAATTCTTCAATAGTTAGATGAGGTTGTTTGGTACATTGATATTCTAAGGGCTATCTATATTCGTTGTTGCTTACAAAATATTTCTAAAATTAATAAAGCAAAAATACATAACTTTTTGAAATGTTTCACTTTAATATTATCCACTGGATATTACCAATGTGAAACTTGGTGCTTGTGCCTCTTCTGAATCCAGCTTGTATATTTTGCAGCTTTTATTCCATTTATAACTGTAGTAACACATTCAAAATCTTGAGCATTAATTTGCTAGCATATGAGATAAGTGCAATTGTTCAGTATTTTGAGCATCCTCTGGAACTCCCTTTTCCTTGGCTGATTGATTATGTGCCACCAATTTCTAGGATGATCCTTTTTGGTATAAGAATTCATATGTATCATTTATTCAGGAATCTTTTCTACAGTTCTGTATAATTCTTCTATAGTATATTTACATCATTATTGTTTTTTTATCTTTTTTCCTCAAGTAAATTTTTGCCTTATTTATATTTTAGTGTGCTCATTTTTTCACACTTTGATTTCTGTAATTGTCCCATTTAATTGTTATGCTCCATACCACAGCATTTCATTTTAGGAATAATTTGTCTCTTCTCAGTCTTCTCTTGAAGTTGGTATTAAGTTGGAGAAAGGTTTGAATTTTTTTCAATATTAACAGACATCCATTTGCTTTTGTTTACTTTTTGTAGCTTGAAATATTTTAGTTTACTTCATCTATATTGTTGGAAGGAAATATTAGTTGTAGACTTACGGTGGCAAAATTCTACAAATTTGTTGTTCATTTTGTAAACCAAGGCCAAACATTTATTTGTTTGTTTGTTTAACACATTTATATATTACAAATACAATTTGTATTTGAGATAAATATAAGTGCATCTCACAGAAACATGACTCGGAGGAAAATACAACAGTGACTTAGAATGCAAAACCAATAAATCTATAAAAGCAGTCATTATTCCATTACTCCAGCATATTCCAATTAATATATATGTTATTTTACTGGCTTCTATGATTTTGATATTGCATCAACAAAAAATGTTGTTAGTCACCATAGAACTGTTTTATTTTTGCATCTGTAGTTGGAATACAAATGTGGATCACCACAGTATGCATTGATTTCTAAAATATAATCCAAACACAGTTAAAAGTGATATAGCTAGAAGGTTTATAATGCAAAGTAGAACATAGGCTATACTTCTTTGCAGAGGTCCCTTCTTCAAACCCTGGCATCTCCAGACAGAGCTGAAATATTCTGCTTGGATTTTTTTGAAAATGCTGCATGAATCAATAATATTGAGCTTAAAGTCTTAATTATTTGATTTAGCATGACAGCTTTCAATGTTTTGGGCTCTTGTGTGCATGTGAGTGAATTATTCTGAAATGAATTTCAGTAGCTCTAATTCAGCCCATGAGATGAATTAATAAACAACCAAGGATTAGTTCAAAGAGCTACTATAAGTAGAAAAGCAATCTTTATCCAAACCACCAACCACTATTTCACAATATCTTCATAGATCTTCTTTCTTCTTCATTGTCATTCTGTAGGAGGAGGATATTTAACTGTGACAAAGTTTAAAGAGTGAATATTTCAAAACATATGGTTTACGCATATGCATATAAAACTAGACACGAAGTGAAAGCTGCTAACTCTTCCCCTGGTCTATTTTTTTCTATCCAAAGGCTCATGTATAATATAATAGAATAACAGAGTTGGAAGGAGGACTTCTAGTCCAGCCTCCTGCTCAAATAGGAAACCCTAAACTATCTCAGACAAATGGTTGTCCAATCTCTTCTTTAAAACCTCCAGTGTTGGAGCCCTCCAGTTTCTGGAGGCAAATCATTTCACTGGTCAATTGTTCTAACTGTCAGAAAATTTCTCCTTAGCTCTAGGTTGGTTCTCTCCTTGATTAGTTTCCATCCATTTCTTCTTCTCATGCTTTCAGGTGCTTCAGAGAATAGGTTGATCCCCTCTTCTTTGTGGCAGCCTTTTAGATATTGGTACACTACTATCATATTGCCCCTAGTCATCCTTTTCATTAAAGTAGACATATCCAATTCCTGCAACCATTCATATGTTTTAGTCCACATAGTCATTTTTTACCTACCTTAATCTTATTTAAGTGATGATGGAGAACTTTTTGACTTAATTTGAGAAAGATTTCAAGACTTCTGAGATATATTGTCTAAAATAAGAAACAAGAAACCAATAAATAATCACATTCTGTGATTTCTATCATTGTAAGCAAAATTTTGCTTTATATTTACCCTTGAAGTTCAAGAAAATTTAAAATGGATTCCTTTTAAGGAAATTTTGTTAAGTGTTTCCGATCATTTTTAAAACTGCAAGGGAATTTGGATAATAGATTTCTCATACAATCCTTCCCATAACCTAAAGATTGTTAAAAACAACTCATTACTTATGGTAACATGATTAAATATATTATTGACCTTCAATCATACAAAATTTTAATTATTTCTACTTACTTTATTTGTGTCTTTTAATCAATACTTAATATATATTTTTAATATCTCAATTTTACAATTGTTTTTATTGTATACTGCTGAGAGATTTTGGTAGTTCTTTCCTATCATTAACAACAACAACAAAACACCCCTTATAAGACAAAATGGTTATTTAGGCATGTTTGATTTATTTTAAGAGAGCCCTCTAAAAGTATCTTAAAATTATTTTTAAATAAAGGAAGTAGAATAAGCAAATTGAATATCTATCAGCTATGAATGCAGAGTCAGGAGAATCCTAAATTTGGCATTGGGTAGAAATGCTTTTGATGCTGTTTACTTTCTTCTAAGAAATATATTTACTTTGTAGGGAGTTAATATTAGATCTATATGGGAAAGTTACATGTGATGGCTACAAAAAAGCTGGATGTTAGATGCAGGATACAACAGCATTAATAATTTTATTAATACAATTTACAATTTATTAATAATTACTTTGGTTGCATTTCTTGATAATGATCATCTGCTGATAATGAATCGCAGTAGAACAGTGGTGGCATAGTACTCCAGGCTACTTCTATTGATCACCGGCTGCCAGCAGTTTGGCAGTTCAGATTTCACTGGCTCAAGGTTTACTCAGCCTTCCATCCTTTTGAGGTTAGTAAAATGAGGATCCAGATTGTTGAAGGCACTGCTTAGAGAGGGCTGTGAAGCACTATATAAGTCGAAGTGCTATTGCTATTGCTATCTGAAGCTGTTAAAGTATAAGAAATTATGAAACACAAACTGGAAAATTGGGAAACTATTTTACACTTCTAGTATCTATACTCTTTTGAAGACTGAGCTAATTGGAAGTTCAACAGAGGCATTCTTGAACATGATTATAGGAAAATAATAGACCTGTTGTTTGATACTCAAAGACAAAAAAAAAATATTGTGTCAAACCACTCACTTTTTTATTGTCTTATCTGTTTTCTCTTGTTATTGTTTTGTCTGTGTTTATTACAAAATCGTGAGAGTTCCCAAGTTATGGAATTTTTTTTTTTTTTTGTAATGAAAACTGCAACAAGATTATTGTTTGTACACAGCTGGAAATATTCAGTGCTACATACAATGAAGGAATGATTTGTGAAAATGATGGAACTTGCTGAGAAAGCTAAATTGACCTTTTTTTATAAGAGAAGACAATATATATGTGTATTGCTGTCTGGAAGCCCCTAATGGACTATTTTTCTGTGAAACAGAAAAGAATGAATTTATGATTTACGTTTTGATGATATCATTGGATTGAATATAGAAATAAGGGAACTATGTTGTAATACAGAGTAAGAGGTAAATTTATAATTGCATTTATAAATGTGCTAAATAAATTCAAAGATATTTCTTTTTTATTTCTTTTCTATTTTTCTTTTTCTTTATTTCTTTTCTTGCAAATGTAGCTTTCTCTTTGTTTTCATTTTTTTTACTTTCTTTTTCTTACTTTATAATAGTTTCTATTAGGTTTTGTCTTCAATTTTTAAAAGACAAATTATATCTATATCTATCCACACATATATACATACGCTGAAAAAGTAAAATTAAAATAAAGTAAAAATACAGTAGCAACCCCATTTACAAAATATCTAAGCCACTCTTGTTGTTATTAATACCAAGCAATGGTGGGATTCAATTTTTTTTACTACTGGTTCTGTGGGCGTGGCTTGGTGGGCATGGCATGGTTTGGTGGTGAACGTGGCTTGGTGGCATGGCAGGGGAAGGATACTGTCAAATCTCCATTCCCTCCCATCCTGAGATAAGGTTACTGCAAAGTCCCATTCCTCCCCACCCCACTGGCCTGCTTTCCAGCTCCCTTCTCCTGTGCAGGGCGATCCAGCCAATCAGCTGGGACTCAGGAGGCAGAGAATAGATGGGGGTGGGGCCAGACCGAGGTGGTATTTTCCGGTTCTCCGAACTACTGAAAATTTCCACAACTGGTTTTTCAGAACTGGTCAGAACCTGCTGAAGACCACCTCCGGTACCAAGATACCTAGCAATATTGATCCTTGCTTTATTTCTATACTTGGCCATGGTTTGAAATTAACCCTCAAATCTACTCATATGCTGAACAAACAATTGATTTCTGGTACTTACATTCATTCTAGATTCCACCGTTAATAGAAAAAAATCTGACCTATCTGAATCTATTGCTGTTTTAGTGGTGGTTATCCTTAAGGCATGTGAGAATTCAGATGACTATAATTTTAGTTTTGCATGTTGGAGAAAAGAATCTGTAGCTGTGAGCAGATACTTTTGGAGAAGGAGATTAAAAAAATCAAAATGGTGATCACAAGCACATGAGACTGCCCCCTTTTTTACACATGTCACACAATATACATAAAGAAAGGATGTTGAAAGGAAATTGAAATTTATCAATTTATTTGAGGTTTACACATACTTTATTAATGATCGCTTCCCATTAGCAGCCACCTCGTACATTACCTTTTATCTTCACAAGTGGATTCCCATCTATATTACACAAGGTGAATCTATCAGGTTAAATGACTGCACATTTAGATAAAGCTCCAACAGAGCATCTCAACTCTGAATTTCTGCAGAGAATTCACCATATAATACTTTCAGAAGAATTAGTGAATTCTCACCATCATAAGTTGAGAAGTAAAGGTAGGCTTTACTCCTAGACCATGACTGATAGAGAATGCAAATTGGCCAAGAAACTTCTTATTGCTAATTGTAGACTGCCCTTTTTACATATGTCACACAATATACATAAAGAAAGGATGTTGAAATGGTTGCAGATGCCATCTTGTCTTTTTCAAAACCTATCTTTGCCTTACCTGGCAGAATGGCATATGAGTAGACTTGAGGGTTGATTTCAAGTTTTGGCCAAATATAGAAATAAAGCAAGGATCAATATTGCTAGGTATCTTGGTATTAATAACAACAAGAGTGGCTTAGATATTTTGTAAATGGGATTGCTATTATATTTTTTGGTTCCTAATTCTAATTTACCCTTGGCTCTTGCCCTTGACTTAGGGTTGTTGGCATTATTTTTGAATGGATTGCTAATTTGATCCATTAAATGCATGGTTTATGGATGATGTATTACAAAATGAAACAGTCCAGAAAAAGTAAGAGAAAGAAGACAAGAAGTCAGATTTCAATTCAGAATTAATGTAGCAGGCTGTATACTTAAAAAAATAAATAAAGATTTTCTCTACTCCTTAGCTTTGAAAGGATATAATGTTCAATACAAATTCATTAAGGAATTTAGCCATTTCAGAGAAAAGAACCAATAAATAAAGTAAAAGAGCCTACTTGTCCAAAGCTATTAAAAGAGGATTTTTAAAAAAAGTTCCATAGGTGATTTATTCTGAATCCTAAATGTTAATGTTCTTCTACGGTTTCTACAGTTTCACAATAATTTCACAATACACATATCATGCCTACCCATTCCTTTCCTGTTCTCTCTCTCCCACTTGCACGGAGATTCTGCCAAATCTTATTTCTATAAGAGTCAAATAAGACTATTAGCTACATTGCTTCTGACATATTTTTTCTTCTGTCTATTTCTTTCACTTGTCTATTTACAATGTAAAATGTATGCAAATTATTTCCCCGCAGTGTAGTGTTTCTCCCCCCTCTGCTGGATAGCTGTAGAACTGCAAATTCTCTTAACAGCAGAACTGTTGTGTTTAAAATGTGGTATTTCTTTGGCTACTGTTCTATGCATAACACATTTAAGAACAGTAACTGATATCTAGGGTCAGGCTGTTGGGGCATATTTATTTGGCATGTGGGAGAAAGTTTGCCTTTTTGTTTTCTATTCCTACAAATCAGTACATAGCTTTCTTAGAGTTACATTGCTCTAAGTTTGGTGATGCTTTTTTCACAAAAATGAGCATGTTGAAAAAAACTGTAAACAAATCTCATTCAAAATATATGTATTTTATTTGTTTGTTTGCTTGTTTGTTTATTTATAAAATGTATATGGGTGCCAATGCTATATGCAATAATTTTGCAATAGTGGCAAATTTAGGTTTTTAGAACTTCAGTATAAAAATATGATTAGATTACAACAAGTATTAAGTGTCCTAAGACATTTATTTATTATGTTTTAAAAGTTCTTATGAAAATGTACAGAATGTTTACTTAGAAGTATTAATCCTTAATTTATTTTAAATAACACAGAAACTTGTTAAACAATTGTGTCACTGTATTTAATAGGAAGCTACAATGTTATTTGATTTTAAACGGACTCCAGAGGATGGTAGAGAACAGGAAGGCCTGGAGGAACGTTGTCCATGGGGTCGCAATGTGTCAGACACGACTTTGCAACTAACAATAACAGTGTTATTACTGGACTATTCAACTCAACATTATCTACAATGGTTGGCAAGAATGGTCAAGAACTATTAGACTTCCACATTTTTTTTTTTTTTGTTTCTTAGGACAAGCAGAAAGATTTTCTAAATTATGTCTAAAGACAAACCAACTTTCAAAGTGAATATACAAATTACTCCTGAGGTATGGAACAAAGCCAAATGCCTTGTGAATAAGGTGACCAAACCAGGGGTTGGATTCAAATTTTTTAACAACTGGTTCTGTGGGCATGGCTAAGATGGTGGGCGTGGCTTGGTGGTCATGTGACTGGGTGGTCATGGCTTAGTGGTCATGTTATTGGCTGGGTGTGGCCAACTCAATATCACTCACTTCGAGGCACCAGTCTCCTCGCCTGGCCTCTCATGACTGTGGGGATGCTGCAACAGTCGTAAGTGTGAAAAATGGTCATAAGTCACTTTTTTCAGTGCCATTGTAACTTTGAATGGTCACTCCACACAAGCAAAGTACCAGCAAAGGAAGGAAAAAAAACTCCAGAGACGTTCCTGAGACAGGAAGTCTAGTTCTGCCAAGAATGCAATAAGGGTTAATGGAGAGACAGTTTCTGCCAGCAACACCAGAATGTTTCCTTCCTGCCTTCCTTACAGGATTAGGCCAGTAATTTTTTCTAACAACCTGTTCTACGAACTGCTTAGAATGTTAACAACCGGTTCAAGCGAACTGGTAGAATCCCACCCCTGGACCAAACATTCTCATGAGGTTTTACATATTTCTGCTCTAAAACCATGAAATTCAAACTTAAATCAAATTCTCTCTAAAAGAAGAAAAAGATTAACAGGGCTGAGGAACTGAAAGGAAATTAAGTTACTTTTTATACTCTGGGCAAGCTGTCCTGAGTTTTTCTTCTAAGAAAGGTAGTTACACAGATCTTTTAAATAAAATAAATACATAAATATATTTTGGCTTGAATTTTGGAAAATAGTAACACAAGACTACAAAATGAAAGTGAGCAGTCATAGTTACCATCATTTTCATTATCATTTTACAAATACATAACATAAAAGTAGAAACAAAACCTTTTCTTGTTCTGAGATAAGAAAGCCTGCCAAGTTTGAAGATATAATAGCTCTTTATAAGCCTCAAAAACTGAACTCCTTTAAACAATGTAACATTTGTCTTTGAGATGGAAATAGCGCTACATTAGAATGCAATTAGATAGTCAGTGGTAGATGATAGAATGGTTATTTGACATAATTTGATTTTTATCTATAAGTCCCATAAATCAGTGTTTGTCTAAGACCAATAGTCAGCTCCATAGGCTCACCTCTACAAAACCTAGCCAAATTTCTCGCCAAACAACTACAGCCCTATGCAGAATCCATCAACTCACACGTAAGAAACTCATTCCAGTTCATCGAGATCATAAAGAAACAAAACTTACAACCCAGCGACCTACTAGTGAGCTTCGATGTCATATCCCTCTTCACCCAAGTGCCAATAAAAGAAGCCTTGACAGCCATCCAAACAAATACAACCCCCCCCCCCAGCACATCCTAGATCTGACCAACCACTGTCTATCCAATACATACTTCACCTACAACGGACAAAAATACAAACAAATAGAAGGAGCACCCATGGGATCACCCCTCTCACCTGTCATCGCAAACCTCTACATGGAACACTTTGAAACACAAGCTCTAGAAAAATATGATCACAAACCCAAACTCTGGCTCAGATACGTAGATGACACCTTCATAATCTGGCCACACGGGAAAGAAAAACTGAACAACTTCCTCACACACCTCAACAGCCTACACCCCAAAATACAATTCACCATGGAAACAGAAGCTAACAATCAACTTCCCTTCCTAGATGTCTTGGTATACAAAAACCCAATGGCTCCCTAGGACACACCATCTACCAGAAGAAAACACATACAAACCGCTATCTACATGCACTCTCAAACCACCACCCAGCACAGATCAATTCCATAGCTGAGACACTCATCTCCAGAACAAAATGCTTAGCTGATGAACAACACCTAAAAACCGAACTAAACACTCTCACCAACGTACTAACAGCCAATGGATTCCAAAGAAAGAAGATTACCCACCTAATCCAAAAAGAAACCCCAACCAAAATCCAAGACAGAGAACAAGAGAACGGCAAAGCCCTCCTCCCATATATAAAAGGCACTACAGACAAAATCAGCAAGATCCTCCAAAAACACAACATTAAAACAGCATTCTGCACAAACAGAAAAATATCCACCATCCTAAGAAACCCTAAAGACAAAATCGAGTTAGAAAGCCAAGGAGTATATGAAATCCCTTGCACCGCCTGCCCCACCACATACATTGGACAAACTAACAGAAGAATAAGTGCACGCGTTGAAGAACATAAGAACTCAATCAAAAAAGAAGAACTGACCTCTTCCCTGGTCCAACACCTCAAAGCCACAGGACATGAGATTGACTTTAAAAATACCAGAACTATCGCCAAAACCGAACACTTCAACAACAGAATAATCAGAGAAGCCATAGAGATAGAAAAACGCCCACACAGCATGAATAAACGAGATGACACCTCCCGCTTACCAGCCATTTGGAAACCCGCCCTCATGAACAGACGAGTACCTAACATGATGAATGACACCAGACCCACACCCACGAGGGCCACACGAGATACCACCACCACACTTCCACGTAAAAAGCAGACTCACACCCACACAGAAGATGAGACATGACCACAGACCAGAAGCCGCACTGCAGCTGCATCACTACCCACTTCAAACCCCTCCGAGCCATACATAAAGCGAACTGACCCCCACCATGAAGATGCAGCACGACCAGGAACTGGAAGCCAAACAGCAAGATCACAGCTCACCAGCTCAAATCCCCAGTAACTAAGACCAACCTGAGCACAACCAAGCCCCCACCTGAACAGAACACACCTCCAGCCAATCAGAACATGGCCAACCCCCAACCAATCAGAACACAGCCAAACCCCAACCAATGAGAACACCCCCCACCCAATGAGAACACAGCCAAGCCCCCACCCAATCAAGTCACACCCCACTAGCAGTTAAAAGGAAGAAGCAGCTGCAAGCTCACATCACTCTGAGAAGCACAGAGCTGAAGACAGAAGCCTGAAGATGATGAATGAGACTTCATCGAAACGTTGCCTAGATACTTCCAATCTTACATGGGAGAAAACCCGAATAACCAAAGATCCACATACAAATACCTGAGAACCTCAGAAAACACACACACATATATACATACATATATATACATATATATACATATATATACATACATATATATATATATATATATATATATATATATATATATATATATATATATATATATATATATATATATATATATATTGTTTTCGCGGGTACTTACATGTATGGCATTCAGCTTTGTTCGGGTATTTTCCCACGTCATTGTAGTTGTGCTTTTAAAGTTGTAGCAACGTTTCGGCAGAATCTCATCTGCCATCATCAGGCTTCTGTATTGTGTTCGTCTGTGAGTCAGACTATCACAGCCTGTGTATCACAGCCTGTGGATACACCTGGCTTTGACCAACGGTCATCTGCTCATGCCCACATGGAGCACTTTTTTTGTGTCTGCTGTGAGAACTGAATTTCAAGAATTGATCTATCAATATTCTGGGCTTATAATGGCAGCCAAGAGTTGAAATTTTTCATCATCTATTGGTACTAGTGAGGATTTCTGCAGACCCAAGTACAGCTCTTAGGGTGTTGGATCAGGGAAGAGGTCACACCCCCACTAGCAGTTAAAAGGAAGAAGCAGCTGCAAGCTCACGTTACTCTGAGAAGCATAAAGCTGAAGACACAAGCCTGAAGATGATGAATGAGACTTCATTGAAACGTTGCCTAGATACTTCCAATTCTACGCAGGAGAAAACCCAAATAACCAAAGATCCAAATATATATATATATATAATTTGTTTTCTTAAGTTTTCGCGGGTACTTACATGTATGTTATTCAGTTTTGTTCGGGTATTTTCCCATGTCATTATAGTTGTCCTTGTAAAGTTGTAGCAACGTTTTGGTTGCTATTCTACCAGACTGTCAATTATTTGGAAGCCTGCACTCACAAACAAAAAAATCTCCACACCACTAGCCAGGCGAACACCTGGGCACAAACAGATCCCCCCTGATACCTCCAGCTCAAACACACCCCAACCAGGCACCCAGATGAAACCTAGCTTCCTAACAATTGATAGTCGTCCATTTACTCGGAGCCAAGCTGCACTAAAAGCCTCCAATACAGGAACACCATGTTGCCAGCCAATCAAGACACAAAAAAAGCCACAAAACAGACAGAAGATATTAGAAACACCAATCAAGCAGAACACAGCAAACTCCAAGACCAATAAACACAGACCAAGACTCCCAACCAATCAGGATGAAGAAAAAACCATTCTGGCACAGCAGTAGGCTAGCCCCAAATTTAAAACTGAAACAACTGTAAAAGTCTGACTCATAAGCGAACACAATACAGAAGCCTGATGATGGCAGATGAGATTCTGCCGAAACGTTGCTACAACTTTAAAAGCACAACTATAATGACGTGGGAAAATACCCAAACAAAGCTGAATAACACACACACACACACACACACACACACACACACACACACACACACACACACACATATATATATATATATATATATATATATATATATATATATATATATATATATATATATATTCCAAATGTGCATTGTTTGCCAATTATTTGCTTCTTAGTTGCTTCTTAGTGTGATTCTTTTTTGCTTGGAAAGTGAGTAATACTAGGGGAATGAGTTCATTACTTTGTAACAGTGCACAAGGGAGTCCTTTTTGGCAGAACATGCCACTTTGTTCTCCTAAAATACAACATTTCTTTTACATCTCTAAAAACTACTCATTGAAGACTCTGATAACAGTTCATTAAAAATAGCAGCCCTTTCCAGCTGTTACTCTTCTTTACAGTCTCAGAGTGTCTCATGGTCACTGTTGGTTAACAATAATACGGTGAGTGCATCAACCACATCTGCCCTCAAAGGATGTCTTGTATGTATATGTACTGTATATGTCAGTACAGGTAATCCTTGACTTACAGCAGTTCATTTAGTGACCATTTAAAGTTACAACATTGAAAAAAGTGATTTATTATCGTTTTTCACATTTATGATCATTGCAGCATCCCCATGGTCACGCTATCAAAATTCAGATGCTTGGCAACTGACTCAGATTTGTAATAGTTGCAGTGTCCTGGGATCATGTAATCTCCTTTTGCAAACTTCTGACAAGAAAAGTCAATGGGGAAGCCAGATTCACTTAACCACTGTGGAAAAAAAACAAGTTGTAAAATGGAGCAAAAATTACTTAACAACTGTCTCAATTAGCAACAGAAATTTTGGGCTCAATTGTGGTCATAAGCTGAGGACTACCTATACTGTTTTATTATTTCTTTCATCATTTTTTCAGTAAATTAGTTCCCCTCCCCCTCTTTAATGGAAAATCTAGGTTTGTGGTTTATCAATTAGAAGTGTAGGTGTCCACAATATACAAAGTTCTGTACATGTTTAAAAAACTTTTTTTAAGCTTTTTGTGAGCAACAGAGGAACTTTTCATATTGTGCCCTTAACCGTCTGGATTAATATGGATAGAACTAGTGGTGGGATTCAATTTTTTTTGCTACTGGTTCTGTGGGTGTGTCTTGGTGGGCGTGGCTTGGTGGATGTGGCAGGGGAAGGATATTGCAAAATCCCATTCCCTCCCCACCCCTCTAACCTGCTTTCCAGCTCCATTCTCCTATGCAGGGCAACAAAAGAAAACCCAGCCGATCAGCTGGGACTTGGGAGGCAGAGAATAGATAGGGGTGGGGCCAGTCAGAGGTGGCATTTGCTGGTTCTCCAAACTACTCAAAATTTGCACTACTGGTTCTCCAGAACTGGTCAGAACCTGCTGAATACCACCTCTGAATAGAATGGTTGAAAATAGCCAGCTTCAGCAATCTCTTTCCAGTTTTCAATCTCTTCCTTTAATTCTTCCAAACTTTAGTTGTGTAATGAAGTGCCTTGTTGTACAGGCTATGCCAAGGAGGGTGGGATCACATAGAGATGGCTTGCTAATTGTATGCTTCGTAGTGTGATTGAGATTTTTCAGTAGGAGTTCAATACATGTACATCCTTTCCTTATACACTGTTCACTTTCACACATTCTCCAGAATGCATGAATAGGATTTTTTTTTTTAAAAAAAAAATTGGATTAGGTGATCATCCTAGATGGCATAGATTTATTTTCAGTCTGAGTGTGAAATATGTACTTTCACACTTTCATATGGGGCAGAAAGCCTGTGAATTATTGTATGACCACAGAAAAACAAGAACAAGCAAAACAAAATATTTTCATTTGCATGGAAATATAGCAAGTGGGAAAATGTTTTTTCTCTATCAATCAACTGACTATTAAAGACAAAAAGGTTTTGCTGCAAATGAGGGCAATAACACTTATGATTGTGGGTTTCGTTATATTCCAGAATGCATGCATAGCTACTCATATTGTCAGATTCAGAAGCTGAAGAAAGAATAAGAGCCACTTCACATTGATACCTGCCTCTGGAATAAGAGGAGTCTGCTACAAACTCTTATTATGTGTGGCTACATAAGGCTACCTATTCAGGCCATCGGTGCAAATTGAATCCAACCCTAGGAAAACGGAAAGAAAAAAGAATTTAATCTTTATTTTTATACTCTCTTGTCCATCCAGTCTTATCCAGCAGAAGATCACAGAAAAAGTTTCGGTCCCTGTTATTAAATGTAGTGTTTCTTTCATACCCAATCTTGATTAATGCTGAAAGTGTCAAAGATTTTTCTTTTGGTGTCCCCAAAGCCCCATAACAAACTAACTCTCTAAAACCTTTCTAGAGAAAGAATTGCTAGATACCACTCTTTCAGCTTTTGCTTGTGTGTCCTTCGCCTGCTAAAATTTATTTCCTCTTAGTCAGTGATCAGTACAATTTCTGCCCTTGTCATGATGCCCTAAAGTCACGTGAAGATAAGGCATATGTATTTATATTCTGAACACACAGTACAATCTGAGCATTGGAGAGAAGGAACAGCAAACTTTAATACTTCATTCTTTGGAAGCATCTAGTGTTGTGAATATTCACATAGGAACTCCAAACCTAGAAAAAGGAGATTTACAGTTATAGGTTTAGGGTCAAATGAAAGCCAAGAAGCCATACAAACCTTTAAGAACAGGATTCAAGTTGTGAGTTTAATGTAGTAAAAACAGATACTGCTTTCCAGTTGAACACAAATTTTGGTCACTTCACTTGTATAGTTTTCCTGGTAGGATATGGAAGCGATACGCAATTGCCTTCTGAGATTTTTTTTTAACTTTTTCTTTAAATGGGAGACTAAATAAAGGTTTCATAAATTAAAACCCTGGTCCTGCTTTGTTTCTGAGCCAAGTTCCAACCAGTCAGATGCTACAAGCAGAAAGGAAAACAGGATTAAGTATTAGTATAAATTAAAAATTAAACAACACAAAATGTTCATATATTTAATTTTTGCCTGGCCCAACCCAGCTTTTGAATATCTCAAGGACATTTCAGATGATGAATTGTTTTATTCACCTTACTTTTCATTTTATCCTCTGTGAAGTTAGTGGTTTTTTCCCCCCTTTATATACTTTGTTTTATGTACTGTGATAATCACCTTTGATGCCTGGTAGATAACCTCAATAAAATATTAAAACATAAGAGAAGCACAATAATCCCCACTGGTGCCAACTTCAATCTCAAATACTACCTAGAAAAGCTCACTTTTTACCAAATTCTGGAAGGCTGATAATGTGGCCTTGAGGAAAGCTTGCATAAAATAGTGGTTAATAGCACAAACATTATTTTTAGGTCCTACATCTCTTCACTTCCTGAAAATGGATGACCACAGTGTTCTTAGAATAACTGTAACAGACAGGTTAATTCCAGTTACCAAAAACTAACAAACAAACAAAAACCCCAATCCTTCAAATACCTAGAAGCCATGCTACATAAGTCTTTACCAGCTAAAATCAGCAATTTGAATTGCATTCAGAAATCTATTGGCAACCAATGCAGGATCACAATAATTGTGTTACATGATCTCATTGTCCAGAATGGAAAATGCTGCATTCTATAGACATTGTGATTTCTAAGAGTTACTAAAAGTACAGCTCATCTAAGGATTATTGTAGTGGTCCAAATTAGGCTGAAACATAGTATTGATTCTTCCAAGATCACCCACTAAGCTTCACGATTGAATGGCATTTTCTATAGGACAATGCTTATTTCCAAATAAACACATTTGGCGTAAGATTAACAGAAACAGAATCCATTTTATTCTTCTAGTCATGAATTAAGTCACTTAAAAAAAAAAGGAAACTGAATACCCAGATGATTTCCCCCCCCCCCCAAACAATTGGCAATTTGTTGGTTTGACCTAAGCACCTGCAGAAAGAAGGATTTTTAAGCATGGAATAATAGGGTATAGAAAATTGTGTGCAGCACAATTGAAGTAACGCATACAGTTATAAGGTTATGAAGTCCATAATATCTCATGAATCATTACTTTAAAACAATACTGATACTAGAAATTGAATACCAAATCTTTTCTAATGTTAATTTTTATTATTATTTTTTTAAATGAAGCACCTCAAAAAGGAGTAACAGTTTTCTGCTTCTGAGTCAAACAGCTGAGCAGTTTCTCACTGTTCTCCAAGTAAGATGAAAACCAAATCCACCTCACCTCTAATCAGTGTGGATTAAGCACCTCAGAACCTACTAATAACATGGGGTGTGAATAGAGAAGCAGATATTTATTCTGGGTTTCCTCTTTGTTTCTCATTTTGTTCCCTTTGCTAATGGCTAACCTCAGGCCAGACTTTTCCTTTATTCACAGGAACAAAGCCTGTTGCCTACTTTTATTATGTATTTCTTTAAATCAATTGTCCTTTCTGTTAAAGTTCTACAGCTATTTTACTAATTCTTGGTCAGAATAAAATTTCAAATCTCAGGAATGTTCATATACACAAACATGCACGCACACACACACACACACACACACACACACAGAGAGAGAGAGAGAGAGAGAGAGAGAGACTAAGCTAGGCCATCCATTTGGCATACACTAATTTATAGAATAAAAGACAAATACTAATTTAATTTGCGGAGTTATATATGTCTGTGGTGTGCATTCTTTTCAATCATATTGAGTGTCACTGATGATCCACAGTGATTGAAGTGATTACAGTGATCCACTACTGATCCTGTTGAATTTAGTAGGAGAGGCATACTTGAGGTGTCATCTATAAGAGAGTATCATATAGCAGCATCTACACCTTTTCTGCTGTGGAACCTGTCATTTAGAATACCATCCCTCTGGATTCAGCCTTACCCCAACCCTCATGGCCTTTTGCAAGGTATTAAAAAAAACTTGCTCTTGCTCTTAAGACTGGGGCCTTTAGAGCGGGTATAAGCCCGTTGTCTGGTGATATTGATTGTGTAGTAGTCAATTATTCTCAGTTGCTCTTCTGAGCTGTTTTAAGTTATTTATAGTTTTTAATCACTGGATGTGTTTTACTTTTTTTCTATTTGTTTCAACTGTTAGCTGTCAGAGTCATGTACAGTATATGAAATAGGTGACCATATAAATTTACTGAATAAATAAACAAACAAATAAATCTGGAATGATTGAAGGCTTGGTGAATACCTTTTTGAAATCAAGTATTATGTTAAATAAATGTGATTGGAGCGAACGATCACTTTTCTTCCTTGCTTGCAATAAAAATCAACTTAATAACTGACAGCGCTTCCAAATGGGAGCTCAGATTTATTTATGGGACGAATTGGCACAATCTTGTTTAATCAGCCTTACCCCTGCACATGTGCAGATCACTCCAAATCACAGCTTCTTCTTGCTTCCATTTGCAGAGTGTATTTGACAATTTGATGTAATGGTGAAGGCCCTAGGGTAGAAACTGGAAGACTGTGAGTTCTGGTCCCAGCTATGTGATCTTGGTTGGTCAACTCTCTCAGTCCTATAAAACAGGCAATGGCAATCCAGTACTAAAATCTTGCTAAGAAAACTTCAAGGACTTTTCAAGAATGACTCAAAGGCATATGTATTTATTACATTTTATAGTAGCCAATCTTTACAGAAGGAGCTTGATTTGGAGCTCATCTATTGACTTTGAAATCCTCTAATAGCAGTCTGTTGGACTGTTGGTTGTTTCCAGGTTCCATAGACTCACAGAATAAAAGTGCCCTACAGCACCCCTTTACTCTTATACATCCCTCTATAACAAAACAAAACCCTAGAACTTCAGATCAAGAAGCAAAGTTCTCTTGACACAAAATGGATTGCTTTTGAGTGAACTTTATTTCCTCCCTCAGTCTCTTCTACAACTTCATCATGTTTTCAGAGAACCTTGTGGTTTCATGAAACATAGTTTGTAAAACTCTAGAACAGAGTTTGCTGGAATCATATGCATAATAGGGAGCATATATGTGTTCCATTGTAAATTCCTGACTTAGATTTATTGCTGAACAAAGCATGGGTAGGTTTGGGATGCATTATTGTTTCACAGGCATTTTCATTTAGTAGACGGTGATTTGTAGATGTTCCAATGAGTCCAGTTAGGGTTTGTTTCTTAATATGAGCATTCAAGAACCATAATGGAGAATCACATTCAGGTCTGTCAAGAAAGGTCATACCCCTCAATTACTCCTGCAATTCTAAATCATCAATATACATTTGTAAACTGGGAATAACCAATTGGATATTTTTTCTGTCTTAGCTGAAGAGGTGTTTCTGCTTTCCTTCTCCACCATCCAGTTTATACAGTATATAATATTAACACATTCAATAAAGGGCTGGACAGCAGGAAGATTGCTTCAGTCTCTCTGGGAGTGGGGAAGTTGAATTGATTCTTTTTCTCTTTGAAGAGTAAAAAATAAAAGAAGGTAGACTTGTTAGGCAGAATAAATATATCTCTGGCATTGCTACTTCATATAATGACTTTATTCCCAAGACTTGCCATTCACAAGATTGCATGAATACAAAATGATTTGTTTCTGCCTTCCTCCTATGATTGTGACAGTCATTTTTAAAAAAAGTTTCTTCAGGTAATAACTTTCTAGCTCTGTCCCGTGTTGGTTCAATTTTCTTCTGGTTTTTTTTTTAAACAAATTGATGGAGTAGCAAATAGCGAACATTTCTTTTTATTAGGTCTAGGTTTTGTTTTGTTTTTAACTTTTCACTTCATTTTTGTCTTAACTAGAATATGATCCTACTTTTCAAGAAGTTATTAATGACTGAATCAATGTGATAAGGGAATCATTAGATGACCTATTGAAATTCAAGAATATATACAATATAAGATCTGTATAGTGGCTGGGAAGTGAAGTCCACAAGTCATAAAAGGGACATAGATCCCCACCCCTGCTCTAAAGCCTTTTAAAAATTGCTAAGGAAAGAGATAGACAATTTAAAAGTATTTCACTAAGATATACTATGTTCAACCAAATGTAATTTTTGTCCTGAATCCACCATTTCTTTGTCATTGTCTTACCTTTATTCTGGAATACATTTACTGGTACATTCAAGTCATGTCCTTCAGTATAATAATAAGTATGTGATAATAAGGCATAAAAGGGCAAACCAAAGGAAATGTTTGAATCCTAAAATAGACAGGTTTGGCAATTCTATTCAGGAGATGATTAGTGGTCTTATATTTCTCATGCTTGCTATGAACTCAAAATTCTGCATATGCAGAGAAAAACGAGGTTTGGGTTTGTGGGGGTTACCATTGTTTTTCCAATAATTTCTGAATTTATGTATTTTTTTATTATTTATTTGATTCATTATGATGCTAGAATGTGATTTGTAAACTACATATGGTCCATTAGCATCTCTTTCTAGAGTTTCATAATCATTCTAGAGCAGGGGTGGGCAAACTACGGCCCGGGGCCACATCCGGCCCGTTGGTCTGTCCAATGCGGCCCGCCCTGAAAAAAATAACTGCCATTGGTCTGTCCAATCCGGCCCGCCCCTGAAAAAAATCGCTGGGTGTGGCGTATTGCCCTGTGTCGCGTGGCCCCCAAAGCTGCAAAACAGTGCGGAGCGATCTAGGGGTAGGAAAGAAAAGAAATTTGCAAAGGCCTCGGCTGGGAGTTCGAAATCACCTTGAGTGCGACCTCTCCGAAGGTGAGTCCCCGCCGATCCCCCTTTTTTTCCGGGGCTTCCAGGCTTAAACTTTGCAAAGGCAAAGCTTGCAGGCTGGAGCGTCTTCCTGCCGAGGAGCGGGAAGGTTCCACCCGGCGGGCGGGGCGGGCTGCTTGGAGCCACCTAAAGCTAGGCCGCTGCTGGTGGAGCCTTGCCCTGCCTTGGTGCCCGTTTCCCGGCTCGGCGGTCCTGCTCGGCGGCACTTTAAAAGCCTGCTCCCAGCACCTGAGCAACTTCCCAGCAACTTTCGGCTTCGTTTTAACTCGCGGGCGCCAGGCATGATATTCAGCTCTGGAAAAAAATCGGGGCTGGCCAAAAGAGACCCCCGCCGCGTGCCGGGAGTGCCCGCTGCTTTCCCTCGCCGGGGCCGGGCGGCGGCGTGTTGCACGGAGGCTGGTCTGTGGCTGGCCCAGCTCCGTTTCCTGCCGCTCAGCAGCCTCCGCTCGCACCGCCCGGGCTCCGCTCAGGTATCCGGCTGGGGCTGTCAGGAGTTGCTACCGCCGGCACAGCTCCACGCGGCTCCAGTCCCGCGTTGCCTCGGGAAGGAAAGGCAAATCTAGGAGCCGCTGCTGCCGTTGCAAGCGCCGCTGCGCTCTTCCTTTTGCCTTTCCTTCCTGAGGCAACACGGGACTGGGCAGCATGCGAGCCGCGCCAGCAACTCCTGACTCGGGGCCTCCGAGGGAGGAAGGAAGGAGAAAGAAGGGGGGGGGGGAAAGGAGGGGCGATTCCCAAAAAATCGAATTCCGATTTTAATCGGAAGAATATCATGCCTGGGCGCTCGCGCCTGGCCCCGAGCCGCGCGGCGGAGGGGAAGCCTGGCGGGCAGGCGGGCTGCTTGGAGGCGACCAGCGGCGCTCCGGGCTTCCCCTCCGCCCGTGCGGCTCAGGGCGGCGCGAGCGCCTGCGAGTTAAAACAAGCAAGCCAAAAGTTGCTGGGAAGTTGCTCGGTTTTCCGGGGCTTCCAGGGCTTTGTAAAGGCAAAGTTTGCAGGCTGGAGCGTCTTCCCGCCGAGGAGCGGGAAGAGTTCCGCCGGCGGCGGGGCGGGCTGCTTGGATCGGGCTGCTATGCGGCTCGGGCGGGCGTGGCGCCCGCGAGTTAAAACGAAGCCGAAAGTTGCTGGGAAGTTGCTCGGATTTCCGGGCTTCAGGCTTAAACTTTGCTCGGGCGGCACTTTAAAAGCCTGCTCCCAGCACCCGAGCAACTTCCCAGCAACTTTATTCCTTTTAACTCACGGTCGCTCGCGCCTGGCCCCGAGCTGCGCGGCGAAAGGGAAGCCGGCGGGCGGGCATGCAGGCTGCTTGGAGGAGGTTCCAGGCTTCCTGTCCGCCAGGTGCAAGCGCCCGTGAGTTAAAGGAAGCCGAAAGTTGCTGGGAAGTTGCTCGGGTTTCGGGGCTTCAGGGCTTTGCAAAGGCAAAGTTTGCAGACTGGAGCGTCTTCCCGCCGAGGGGCGGGAAGGGTTCCGCCAGGTGGCGGGCGGGCTGCTTAAACTTTGCTCGGGCGGCACTTTAAAAGCCTGCTCCCAGCACCCGAGCAACTTCCCAGCAACTTTTAACTCGCGGGCGCTGCGCCTCGCCCGGAGCCGCACAGCAGCCCGCTCCAAGCAGCCCGCCCCACCCGCCGGGCGGAACCCTTCCCGCTCCTCGGCGGGAAGGCGCTCCCACCTGCAAACTTTGCCTTTGCAAAGCCCGGAAGCCCGGAAACCCGAGCAACTTCCCAGAAACTTTTGGCTTCCTTTTAACTCGTGGGCGCTCGCGCCTGGCCCCAAGCCGCGCAGCGAGGGGAAGCCCGGCGGGCGGGCGGGCGGACTGCTTGGAGGAGGCTCCGGGCTTCCCCTCCGCCAGGCATGAGCGCCTGCGGAGTTAAAAGGAAGCCGAAGTTGCTGGGAAGTTGCTTGGGTTCCGGGGCTTCCAGGCTTAAACTTTGCAAAGGCAAAGTTTGCAGGCTGGAGCGTCTTCCTGCCGAGGAGCAGGAAGGGTTCCGCCCGGCGGGCGGGCAGGCTGCTTAAACTTTGCTCGGGCGGCACTTTAAAAGCCTGCTCCCAGCACCCGAGCAACTTCCCAGCAACTTTCGGCTTCCTTTTAACTCGCGGGCACTCGCGCCTGGCCCCGAGCCGCGTGGCAGAGGGAAGCCGGCGGGCGGGTGAGCTGCTTGGAGGAGGCGACCCGGCGGTGCTCCGGCAGCAGCAACAGGCAGTTTCGCCCGGGCTCCGCTCAGGTGTCTGGCTGGGACTGTGAGGAGTTGCTACCGCCGGCGCAGCTCCGTGCGGCTCAGTCCCGCGTTGCCTTGGGAAGGAAAAGGCAAAACCAGGAGCCGCTGAGCCTGAGCCTCCGGTGCCGCTGCTCCCTTGCAAAGCACCGCCGCGGCTCTTCCTTTTTGCCTTTCCTTCCCGAGGCAACGCGGGACTGGAGCAGCGGAGCCGCGCCGGCGGTAGCAACTCCTGACTCAGGGGCCTCCGAGGGGAGGGAAGGAGGAGAAGGGGGGGAAGGGTGGGGGACGATTCCCAAAAAATCTTGTGCTGACCCGGCCCGTCTGTCAAATTTTAAAAGTCAATGCGGCCCCCGAGCCAAAAAGTTTGCCCACCCCTGTTCTAGAGCATACCCAGAGGGGTAGAGTTCATGTTGGCTTGATATCTATGGAGACTCTCAGTCATCCAGGTCATGGTTGTCCCAAAGGTGCTTTTTCAAGAGGCAACTGGACTTTCAGGTTTTTCTTTGAAGATGTTTCACTTCTCATCCAAGAAGTTTCTTCAGCTCTGACTGGATGGTAGGAAATGAAAGGAATACTCCTTGCAGATAGCTAGTCATTTGCATTCATTTAGCAAGTTGTTAAGGCCACCTGGAGGTTTATTTATGTCATCAGGGTCACCTGAGTAGTGCAAATGGATGTGGAGCCTTCTGGGAACTGTTGAAAGAATTGTGTTACAGACTGGAGATAGATGATGTCATATCCAACCCCTCTGTTGAGGCTGTTCAATTTTGACATAGATGGACTGTTTGACCCCTCTTTCAAACCAATGGTCCTCTCTGTTCAAAATGTGGACTTTGCTGTCTTCAAAAGAGTGGTGTCATCTCCCCATCGGGGTCTGAATCTGCGGAGGAAGATGAGCCAGAGCTGGAGTTGAGGGAGACTGAGGAGAGCAGAGGTAGTTTCATTGGCTTCAGAGGAATGTGAGAAAGAGCCCTTCAGGAGTGGGATGGCTTGCTGGCAGGGAGGAATGGGGCCATAATGAACAAGAGAGGGCAGACAGTAGAAATGAGGAGCGATGGAGCTCAGGCAAATGAGCAAGTATCACCCCCTTCTGATCTCTGAGCATGGAGAGTGGAGAGGAGGCAGGAACAGTGCAGGCTGACCCAATGACTCAGAGAGGAGAGTGCCCCTCTTCACAAGGCACACCTGGGGATTGAGACTTAAGGAGATACTTTGGGAGGGGCGTTTTTTGGGAATCAATGCTTAATTCATTGAGTTTTGTGTGCCATTGCTGACATTTGGAGTTTCCTGGACTTCTTGCTTTATTTCTTACTTCCTGGATTAATTGCCTTGTTTCTTTGCTTCCTGAAACCATTGCCATGCACCTTTGCTTTCTGGACTCATTGACCTATTCCATTGCCCCGCTGGATTTCTTACTTTACAGCTGTTGTGTTCAAAGTGTTTTGCTGGACTATTTGCAACCAGACGCTGCTGCTGGTGTGTGTGTGTGTGTGTGTGTGTGTGAAAGAGAGAGAGAGAGAGAGAGAGAGAGAGAGAGAGAGAGAGAGAGAGAGAGAGAGATCACTTTGCTATGGGACTTGCCATAACGTGGGAGTGTTTGGGGGTTGGAGCAATAAAGCAGTGATTTGAACTATCAGCTGACTATGTTGTGTCTGTGCTTTGCCCCAGGTCCTCACATGTGGTCTTTGTCTTTTAGACTCCTGAATCTAGTCCTGTTGGCTTTTTATTTACATTTTGAAGATTGGGAGTTTCAGGGACATATTTCACCCCTTAAAACCTGCATCATCTTTTCCATATTAGAACCTGGCTCCAACTATCTTGGAATGAAATCCTCAATATGATCTAGTGAACTTGCTGTCACCCCAGGCTGATGCACACTCTATGGTAGATCAAATCACTCTTGACATTACCCCCGCCCCCCCCGAACAATAGAAATAAGTTAACTAGAATGAATGAATCAGCCTGAGTTAGATTCATCTGCATGAGTTCAGTGTAGCTCCATTCCAGTTTCTACATTAATCTGTGATTTTAAAAAATGTGGACAAGTTATGTACTGTAGGTCAATACATTTTTCCTGAACTAGACTTTGTATGAAAAGAATACAATTTGAAAAATATGTTTATATTCCAGCCATTTGACAAACATTGAAATGTTCAGAGTAGCCAAACGCTAATGCACGAATTAAGTTTCATTCCCATTATCTAAATACACCTTAAAACATAATCTTCAATTAATATAAAAATAATGGTTAAAAAGGAATAGCCTAAGCATCTCAAGATCAGCTTGATCTGGATTTCACCCGCTTCCCGAGACAGCATCCAGAGTCTGCTTTTTGTGAATTACAGTTTTTCATGTCACACAGATATTAACCTTTTTACTTATGGTAATCTATTATATTGAAGTAAGGTCTGATTCATTCATGCATGAATCTATGCAAATAGATTCATATATTTGAAATAAGGTCCATAAATGAATCTTGTGTTGTTTCAGAGCTTATCTTAAAGCCAATTTTCAAATTTCTCTTTTCAAATTTCTCTGTTCATTCACTAATGAATCTAGCAAAGTCCTCACACATAAAAGTCTATGAACAAGTAGTGTCAGCCAGTAAGGGAAAACCAGTATGTTGTGTTGGAGTTCAATATAATTAGGGGAGGAAAAGCTATACAAACCAGATCTACTTTGGACTTCCAGGAAGGCATATTTCAATGAACTCAGATAGAAGATAGGCAGCATTTGTGATTTGAAATTCTAATGCAACCAAATTCAAGAGGAATCGGAGATCCTAAAAAGAAGAAGAAGGAAGCAAGCAAGCACAGGCACAAATGATGATGACAATTACACTTGGCCAATAAATTATTCTATTCTATTCTATTCTATTCTATTCTATTCTATTCTATTCTATTCTATTCTATTCTATTCTATTCTATTCTATGAAAAGGGAGAATGGGAAAAGGAGTGAGAAGCTTGATGAACACTGAGAGGCTAAGAATGGATGCGTAGGCAATGAAAGCAGGGGCCAATAACAAAGGAGGAATACAAGCCTATAATTCAAGTCTGTCATGATGGAATCATAAAGGATAAAACTGAGAGATGAGGTTACTGAGGAATGCAAAGTATAATAAAAAGGATTTGAGTATATGTTCAAAATAATATTTAAGGAGGCTATAGGTCAGACAACATGGGAAAATAATAATATGGAAAAGATTGTCTCTCAGAAGAGGTAAAGAGCCCTTTCTAACATGACTGAAAAAAATCAGCTCAGAATAAATAAAACCCACTGCATCACCTTAAATGAGTTCAACTCTCTAGAAGCGGATTAATTAAATCCCAGGGTGTTGAAGGAGTTGGCTGAAATGATCTCAGAATTGCTGAATATAATCTTTGAAAACTCCTGGAAAACTGGTGAAATGCCAGAAGTCTGAAGAACAAAGATAGTCCAATATACAAAAAGGGGAGGAAAGTGTACCCCTATAAACCAGATAAACTGATATCCATACTAGGCAATCCATTAGAAGGAATGTTCAAGTAGCATGTCTGCAAGCACTTTGCCAAGAACAAGTTGTGCTTAATTTTACTTCTTTTAAACGTTAAGTGACTAGTATTGAAGTTTAAAGAAATTATGTTGAAATAGTTTGATCAAAATAACACATGTAATAAGGTCTCTTATTTTCCTCTTTACAGAACAAATAGGGACAAGAGACAGTTAGATGGTATTGAAGTCTGGTGGATTTCCACCTGATTGAATAACCACCCTAAAGGGATGATGTAGAATTATGAAGTAGAATTATATTGAAGTAGCATATTGAAGAAGCATATTGAAGTAGCATGATGAAGTAGCATGTGTCTATATAGACAAGTTATGGACCAAATGCAGTTAGATGGAACTGTCTGATGGATTTCCATCTGATTCAATAACCACACTAAAACAATGCTTGCAATTTATTCTGCATTATCTTGGAAAGGAGTGATGAGTAAGTCCTCTAGAGCTCCATCCGTGTACTTATTTTTCAATATCTTTATATATGATTTAGAAGAAATGTGCAGATGATATCAAGCTAAGGAGATTAGCTAGTACCTTACAAATAAACAACTGATATCTTGATAGGCTAGAACATCAGGCCAAATCCAACAGACTGAAAATTAACCATAGCAAGCGGATTCCAAGAATAGAACAGAGGAAAGAATATTATGTGCTCTCAGTTCTACCAATGGAAAGACAGGAGGCTACTGTTTTTTTTATTCATAATTGTAATTAGGGTTCAACATACACAAGAGTAAAGAATATTCAAGGCATGGGCAAAACAATTAGAAGGAAACAAATACCCTGTTGATTTGTAATCATGTTCTAGTGAATTAATAGGGAATGAATTATAATAAACAGGAATGAGAAAGAATACATAACTGTATGTAAATATATGATAATGTTCTACTTCTTTCACATGTTTACGCTATCAGTTTATCTTTTTATTAAACTTAAAACTGAATTTTTAGATACTA
Organism: Notechis scutatus; assembly: GCF_049901735.1. NCBI lineage: Eukaryota > Metazoa > Chordata > Lepidosauria > Squamata > Elapidae > Notechis > Notechis scutatus. Next base: position 264,303,960 of record NC_142009.1, on the reverse strand, counting down.
TCACAATCAAAAGGTGAAAAAGTGAAAATATTGTTCCCACACATTACCCTAATGGAGAACTTGGATAGACATGAAAATAGTCAACTTGGTGTACTGTTTAAGGTGCTATCCTAGAAACCAGGACACTGTGAGTTCTAGGCTTGCCTTAGATATGAATCAGCTGGGTGATTGGGTCAATCACTCTCTCAGTCCAACCTACGTTACATGACCCCCATCAAGGCATGCTGTCAATCCATATCATTGATTGCTAAAGTTGACCAAAACAGTTTCTTTCCAAGACTGAACAAGATAATTAGTACAATTTTTTTTTTTAAAAAAAAACTGCTTATAAATCAGAATATGTGTAATTCAGGGTTGAAATGAGAGGTCCTTGGTGCTCTGAGCTTGATTGCTTTCTTGCAGATATTTCATTACCCAAACTAAGCAACATCATTAGTGCTAGTCTAGACATCTGCAAAAAACAACAACAACAAAAAAAACATTTTGCATTCAAAATAGGAAGAACATTTTTTTTTATTTCCTTGGATGCTAATAGTTTTTCAGTTAAAACTCTAATTCATTCTGTTCATGTTTGTGAGACTTTTCATTGTGTCTTCTGAATCTAGTTGTTGTTCATGGATGTACTCTGCTTGTCTTCTGCCTATCCGTCCTACATAGTGGCTGCCACAGACCTTACACTGTGTATTTCATATGACTCCTGTTTTTCTTCTTGGGCTACTGGGTCTTTTGGTTTGCTTAAAATGTTCTATATAGCTTTAGTTGGTTTGTCTGCTGCAGCAATGCTTTGTAGATGTAGTAATCTATTGATTGTTTCTGAAAAGGCATGCTATTTCTTAATTGCATCTATGGACTGTGAGGGAAGGAAACGCTAGCCAGAGGAACAGAGTAAAACTGAGTTTATATGCTAGGTTTTATATGCTAGGTTTTAAATTATCTGAGTCTCAGGTTATAAAATTTGATAGTCATAAATGAAAGGCTTATTAACGTTTACATGGTCTAAAACCATGTGAATGTGGATGAATTGACTGATATCTAAATTTAATGCCTAGGAAGAAATCACAAAGAAGGTATTGAATCCCCTGCAATATTATTTTCAAACATCTATTTTATGCTGTCAATATCCAGAATATCAAACACTAATTTCCTAAAATGTGACATATGTAAAAAGCAGGGAACATTAAAAATTAGAATAATTCTTACCTTCACTCAGCCTGATGCACATTAGGTGATTGGTTGATATTAACTGGAAAGTAGGAAGGGACATGCAACATCTTTAGCTCCTTCAACACCCGAGATGGATCTTGACAGGCTTGAACACTGGGCCCTAACTAACAAAATGAAATTCAATGTAATCTTACACTTAGGGAAGAAAAACCAAAAGGACACATATAGATTAGGCGAAACCAGGCTTAATAGCAGTACCTGTGAGAGAGATTTTGGAGTCTTAGTGGACAGCCAATTAAATATGATTCCACAGTGTGCAGCAACAGCCAAAAAAGCCAATGCAATCCTAACTTGCATTAACAGAAGGATTCAATCAAGATCATGTGAGGTACTAATACCAGACTATAAAGCCTTAGTAAGACCACGCCTAAAATAGTGCATCCAATTTTGGTCACCAGACTATAAAAAGATGTTGAGACTTTAGAAGAGTGCAGAGAAGAGAAACAAAGATGATTGTTCATCTTTGAACCTCCAGTCCATCAAAGGGTAAAACATGAAGAACAATTACAGGCTAAAACATACGAAGAACGATTACAGGAACTAGGCATGGCTAGTCTAGTAAAGAGAAGGGAGACATGATAGTAGTATTCCAATATTTGAGGGGCTGTCAAGAAAGGAGTCAACATATTTTCCAAAGCACCTGAAGTCCAGACAAGGAATATTGAATGGAAATTGATCGAGGAGAGATTCAACCTAGAAAGAGAAATTTTCTGATAGTGAGAACAATCAACCAATGGAGCAACTTGTCTCCAAAAGTTGTGGGAGCTTCATCACTGGAAGGTTTCAAGAAGAGACTGGATTGCCATCTGTCAGAAATGTTGTAGGGTCTCCTGCTTGGGCAGGGGGTTGGACTAGATGACCTACAAGGTCCCTTCCAACTCTGTTCTGTTAAGCCTCTTATAGAAGAAAAAAATTGTTGACATATAAAATTAAATAACACACAAATATCTTCCAATCAATGTATTGCATAATCCAGCTTTACTCAGCTGCTATCTCAGTTCTATTTATGATATTATATTTTATTAGAAAAAAAATTAGATTCATGATCCAGACATTGGTTTAGAGGATAAAATAATACAGGGATATGCATTGCTTTTCAGCCATTACAATCGGAATAAGAGATTAGACAGTCACTTATCTGAAATGGTATAGATTCTCCTGCTTGAGCAGGGGGCTGAACTAGAAGACCTCCAAGGTTCTATTCTATTCTATTCTATTCTATTCTATTCTATTCTATTCTATTCTATTCTATTCTATTCTATTCGATTCGATTCGATTCGATTCGATTCGATTCGATTCTGACTTTGCCACTAGCCAAATTCACTGAAGTTGATAAGACCTGAAGTCCAGAATATTTGGAGGTCACAGAAATTAATGTAATCAGTGTATATCTGGTAAATTTGATTGATTCTTGCTTGTAGCACAAGTTATTCTTCCTTTGCTTTCTGACTGAGCTATAACTAGCAGCATCTGCTGGATGTATCTGGGACTACAGCCAAAAGGAATTTACCTGCTTGAATATTGGCACAAATATCAGCTGTTTTTGTAGTCCAAGAGAGCAAATTCTATTGAGTGCAGCTCTATAGATGAATTTGTACATGGATGATCACAGATGAATAGAGTCTCGAGGAGAGCCATTGCTAAGCCAACCTTTTAGACTCCTCTTTTCTTTGCTGCAAGGCCTGTCATTAAAAGCAATGCATTACACTTAGAATGCCAAGCTAAATGCACATCCCTGGTTTTATTTTCTTTTGTGGTGCTGGGACAAGGAAGAGAAGAAGAGAATGCCTTACTGACACCCAAGAGAACCAGTCAATAATGAAAGAGAAGGGGGCTGACAACTCCTAAAATCCTTTCCTTCACCCAGGTGATTTCCAATGTTATTTCCATAACAAAGGAGTCTGTTACCTTTATATGTTCTTGCTGGTTTCAGGAACTGCCCTTAACTCTAATTTTTAGGACTGTGAGAAGACATTTTAGAGCATACACTGACTGACGTGCACTTTTCAAAGCCATATTTATTAACTTCATCTCATTTTCTTCTGGAAGATGTCTTTTGCTTTTAACTGCCAGTCCAGGGCCTTGGGCTTGTGTGTGTGTGTGTGTGTGTGTGTGTGTGTGTGTGTGTGTGTGTGTGAGAGAGAGAGAGAGAGAGAGAGAGAGAGAGAGAGAGAGAGAGAGAGAAAAGAACTGAATGCTCCATCTCCTGTACATCTTCAGTAAAGTAAGATCCTCTTGAAGAGAACTAATCCCAAATAAATTCTGCGTCTGGCAAATGGGGAAACTGCTTTGCTGAAGCCAGTGCAAATGAAGCTACTGCATGCACTTTCCATCTATGCACAAGGCAACCCACAGACATCAGACCTGCTCTTGATCTCATGCCCAGTTGGACACACAACTAACACACATACACAGCGTATGTAGAATGCCTCAGAGAAAACTGTAGCTAACCAACTTATTAGTATTCCTCCCTTCTCTGTGTTTTACTTGCAGCAAAGGAAGGGCTGAGCAAAATGCAGTGAAAGAGGGACAGAGACAGAGCTGGCAATCATTTCAATGCAGGCGGCTGAATGCAAGGGGTGGGAGGGAGATGCAGCAAAGCAAGATTAATAACCTTGCCATAATCCCGGGCACCCAGCACAGAGCTGTCTCTGGTGACCACCCCGGCCCTCTCTTGATTGATCAGGTTCTGTGAGCGAGTGGCTGACAGTCCACCTGGTTTTTTTTTTCTTTCCCGGGGCGGGGGGGGGGGGGAGAGACGGCTGTCTTTCCTGTTCTTTGAATCGCTTGCCCAATTGGGAAGGTACGAGCGAGATGTACCATCTGCAGCAAAGATTGGAAGCTACCACTGACAGCTTTGCTCTCCCGCTCTGGAGAGCGAGCAGCTAGGTATACCGCGCAGACGGGGAGAATTTCTGTTCTCGGGCCACTGGTTTCTGTGCCTCTTTCACCTTCCTCCTTTTCCCGATTGCTTTGGAAACCTGGACATACTTTTTGCAAAGTCTCTTGGACACCTTTCCGTTGTTTTTTTTTCTCCCCCTCCCTTGAGCTGGATGATTAGTAAATGGACCATCTGAAAAACTCACTGATTATTGTGCTCCGAATCAACTTAAAAGATCCCCGGGGGAACTAGAGGGATTTTCATTTTCATTGGAGAAGTTTTCAGGAGCGACTATTGGACAGGTAAGTCCAAGATCTTCATTACCGTATTTTTTTTTTAATAATGTTCTTAATTTTTTTCTACTTCCCCCCATGTTGAATGGATAGCACTTGATCGCTCACTAAAGTTACCAGTCGGGTTAAGCGTTTGTATTGTAAAGTATCTATCTATCTATCTATCTATCTATCTATCTATCTATCTATCTATCTATCTATCTATCTATCTATCTATCTATCTATCTATCTATCATCTATCTATCTATCTATCATTGTGATAGCTGGTGATATATGGTGGATTAAAGCAGTATCTTGGAGGTTTGATGTGAAGGAATTCTGTGGCCTCTTTTTCTAGGCAAATAGAATATAATCTGTATCTCTCCCCATCACCCCCTCTTACCTATCAATAACTTTGATTGGAGTCCTTGTATTCACTCTCATCCCTCCCCCCTTGTGCATTTCAGCAGGCTCAGCTAAAATGAATATGTGGGTTCAGAAAGCAGCTCCGGATACTCTCCACTAATGCAGATTGATAACAAAATTGAAATTAGTCAGGGTTTCTCAACTGCTGCTTATCAGACAAATTTTCTCAAAGATGCATATGTTCTTGTACAGTTTTAGATTTATTTTTGATTCCATTTTTTTTCTGTAGTGTTATTTGCAGAGAAAGGGACTAATCTTACTCAAATTTCATAGCATTCGCTTTCTCCATCTTTCTTTGTGGTTGAAAAGTGAGATGTTTTAGTATGTGCACCTAATACCACCTGCCAAATTTCCTGTGATAGATCTGATGATTTAAGTTAAATTTTCAACAAGTTCTGGTGCTTGCTTCACTTACAGGTGTTGTCTCTGAGGAATCTGTAACTTAGTCTCCCTAACTTGCAATTATTCTTTTGGAGGTTAATGTGGATTGTAAGTGAGGTGCCATAAAAGGTTACTTCATTTGAGCATTTTGTTTAGCACAAAATATGACATTAGTTTTCCAAAGAAGTGAGAAGCATTCTATTAATTCTGAAACATGCTTTTTTAAAAGTAGAATTGTGGGAATGTCTTGTTTTTTTCCTTGTGCATAGATTTGGTTGTACGTCATGTGAGACAACTGACTACTGGATGTGGTATGATATATATGAACATGCAGAATGTCCACACATACAAGTATATTGCCTGGAATGATTATTACAGGCAACAAACAAATGCACATCTATCCATACAATAATGAAGTTGGATATCAATCTGTCAATCAAGGGAAAACTACTTGATAGCCAATTTAGTAAATCTGATCTATTCAGTGGCAAGGTTTATTTAAAGACTTTTTCACAGTAAAAAGTTAATAAAAAGACTCTGTTTGAAGACAAATTAAATTTTATGATGCTTTGATTGGCCTGGCTATCATTTCTATTGTGAAGGTTGACACAGTTTTTGCAGAATAGGATCAAAAGGGGAAGGAAAAGAAAGAAAGAGACCCTGTAAACAGAAATGCCTTTTCTTCTCATCCTCACAGTGCAACTTGCCAGCCTGCAGTTCCCATTGCTGCATTGCAATACTATAGTTTGGGGTTTAGATTTATTTTCTGACCATCTTTTTTTCCCCTTGTATATTGTACATTTTAGGCAGGTTGAAGAAAAGATTTAAAACATTTTATCATGAATATTTAAATCCTTTTATAGATCTGTAGTAAATTAAAGATTGGTTGATACCAGACATCTCATTTAGAATATTAATGGTCAGAAAGTAACCCATCAAATTTGGTTTATTTTTGCTTCCATCTATTGAGGCTGAGTTGTCTTGTATGAGTTTGGGAAGAGCTTTATGTTGTATGAAAAGAAAATAATGATTGTCCTGTCATAAATAGTTATCTGTACTTCTTATGTAATTCCCAGCAAGTTCTCTTAAACTTATTCCAAATCATAAGCATAAAATTTGTGAAAAACCAACCCAACTTGGAATATTGTTGATATTTATTCAACCAATTTACTATCCACCAAACCAAGCTTGATAGTATTAACAATCATGCAGCTTTATCTCAAGTTTTAGAGTACACTAGCTAAACTGTGAACATTTGCTGTAGCATTATTGCAATAAATAACTGAAAACCAACTATAACTCATTGTTATCTATGAACACGCACACACACACACAAATATTGCCAAGTGTATTTTTCCTATTATAGCAACACCAAAGCTGCTATAATTCATTCTGTGGGAAATGTATTGCTTGAAGAATTATATAAAAGTTCACCTTTTTGATAATCTTGTATTTGTAAATATGTTGCTATGGTAAGTCTATTCAATGATATAACCCAAAGTAGTATGACGCTGCAGTGAACATTTCTCAGCAACAATGCAAGCAAAATGAAGATCCCCAAATGAATAATCTAAATCTGATTTAATGAACAGCAGTTAAAGTACATTCAGAGTTGATCAGTCAGTCGGGTTTTTTGCCCATGACCCAATGACTTTTGCTTCAAAGAGGGCCTTGTGTACTTTATACATGAAATCTGCCATTTCTCTTGAACTCATTGGGATGACAAGTAACAAGGCTGTATTGGAAAGCTAAACAAGAAAAAATAAAATAAAAGATTGTTTATAAAAATGCAAATACTGTGGACTGATGCAATGCATGCCTTCAGCTTGCTGAGTCATCTTCTTAACATGGAATATTATCATTCTTTCAGGAGCTGGCATTGGAATAAGTCATGAATTCAATAGTTGTGATGAGCCAAAACAATTGTTTTGGGGTTTTAAAAATGACTAAATTGTAAGCAGTTGTCAGGCAAAATAATTTCACTCATACATTTTAGAAAATTCAACTCTTTGGTGCCGAAACAAATTGTGTAAATTTATGATTGCCCAATCAAATCATCAAAGGAAAGGGTTAGCTTTGGGATCTTTAAATGATAATCTTATACCTGTTGCTTGCTTATATTTAACATAGAATAATTTCTAATAGACATGGACATTCTTCCTGTATTCTGCTGCCAGACAGATGCTAATTTATCCATATTTCTTTTCTACAGCAGAATGAAGTTTAGCAGTGGGAATCCTTATGTAACTTTCTAGTTCCAGAAAATGTCAGTTTTCTAAACTCACCAGGAAAATATACTTGGGTTAGTAAAATTAATTTTGACCTCCCTGAATTTTCTCCTTCATAGAAGAGGAAAATAACTTGCTAATGCTATCCAGCTAGAATAAACAAGAAACAGATTATGTATAGGCTTTTCTTCTCCTGAAATTAACATTTATATGCAATTCCCACCCCTTTGTTCCCTTGCACCTTGCTTTATCATGAAAAAATCATTTCAGACATTAGACAGTTATGAAGGCACTATTTCCCTGCTATCAGGAAATGTCTTAAGAATGTGGATGTGCAACCTGAATCTTTTTATGTCAGTGGCAGAAAACCTATGCTCTAGTGTGCCTCAGATTGTAATCTAAGTCACCATGCAAAATACAATACTAATGAGTTGTACAGTGGTTAACATGTGACTCTAGTATGTTAGGAGGACCAAAGATAGACCTCTGATGAACTATAACTTCATCTCTACTCAATGGTATCAAAATTCTTAGTTACTGGAATTCCAGCAAAGAATACTGCACCCAGAAGATATTTGCTTAATCTGATATTTGACAGAATATACTAATCAACTAAACATAAATATTTTTGTATGGCTTCAATATTAAAAGATTCCAGAGATGTAGATGAAATCATAGGTCATGAGGACTTGAATTAAATTAAGTCATCATCATTTTAACACAAGCTCCTTCATTTTCGTATTTATTCACATTTTATGTCTTCATTCTTTGAAACTGTGTGACTGCAAAATGAATAGAGTACTAAGCTTTTCATAATGACTATTTCACAAAATTAATGAATGAGGGCAAGGAAGCTAGATATGACAAGCCCTGTGCTTGAATAATGTGCATTCAAATAGTGGATATGCTAAGAAAATAAACCATTATTTTCCTTGCAAAATTTCATGTTAAGAAATGTGCTAATCTACATAGTATCATTTTGTCCATTTCTTGAAAAATATGCCATTAATTTGGTACAAGCTGTGTATTAAAAGAGCATTTTACCTGTGGTTAGAATTAGACATATATGTATACATATGTACGTACTGTACCTTTTATTTATGCAGGAATGCATCTAGTGATGAAAAGAGAAGTAGAATAAAAGAAGTAGCATTTTAAAATCTTAAAAGTTGATCCAATGGCAATATTGTATAATGATCTAAATGCTGGAGGTTTCTGGATCTAAATGCTGGAGAAGCCTGCAGTATTATGTTAGACCTCGAAACTGCTCTACAAAAGTTTTCGGTATTATCACAGTATGCTAGAAGAAGCTCAATATCAAGTATTAAATACAGGCTTTGTTAGCCAGATGGTGAATACTGTGTGTTCCTTGCCTCATGTGCTTGTTTTAGAATAAGCCAATTTTTGTGCTGCTTAAATTCCAAGGGTACTTGGAAGAAAAAAAAACCACACATATACACACACACAATTTAAAAATCATGTCTAGCTTTTAACCATTGCTGTTTAGATTTGACTGTTTCTTCTGAGTTTGCTGTACTGTAATAGTGAATAAGTAGCTGATAGTTTGGGAATGGGAAAAGTGACACCAAGATTTTATTATTTTTTTAATATATTTTTTTTTAAACAAAAATACAAATCTCTATTTACATTAATAGTGTTCATGTCGTTATTAATACATACCTCTCCTTTTTTTACATAAACACCAGCTGTTATTTCTATCCTCCACCCATTTGTACCACCTATCCCAAACCCCATAATAGTCCGCATCATCTTTGCCTCTTAATTCTATTGTGAATTTATCCAATTCCGTACAATCCATGATTTTTTGTGTCAAGTCTTCTTCAGATGGTATCTTTTCCTCTTCCATCCCTGTGCGAAGGCTATTCTCACCGCAGTTATGATATGTATAATGATGTATCGGAAGATTTTATTCAGTTCATCCCTTCTTTCCATAAATCCCTAGCATAAATTCCAAGTCAGCTTATCCACATAGATTCCACAAATGGAAGGACTTCTGCTTATTGAATGAAAACGGGGATCAACTCAAAGCAATTGTACAGATTCAGGTGGGATCTATGTATCAAGGATTTCAGAAAGATTGGGTCCCCAGGCTACATATAGAAAATCTACCATCATAATTGGGTTATTATTACAAATTTTGCAAAGACTTGTCACCTGCTGAATAGAAATAGAAGAGAGAACAAGGGCATAATCACACTAAAATATTCATAAATATCAAACATTTAGAAAGAATGATTAAATGTCTCTGGATGAGTCAGGGACAATAGAACTTTAAAAACTGGCACTGATCATTTATTTTGCTTTTTTGCTAAGTCTATACAAGAGATACCTGAATTTTTGGTTTGGTAATAAGAAATATAAAAACAAATGCACAGCATATGTACAACAGGAAATCCAAACCTTAACAATAGAGACCAACCTGCTGTGCCACCTTCAGAGTTTCTCCTTATCTTATACTATTCTCATTAGACACGTTATTTTATGGAAGAATAGAATTTTTTGAAATTCTTGAGTTGGCTATTATGTAGGATTGCAGCTGAAAATTTCTCAATCAATCCAATGCAGTTGTGAGTGTTTCCCAATCTCTTTAAGTATTCCTCCAGATTTACCAATCCTTCATTGAGAGCTAGTGGGAAGACATTTGGGAGGGAAATTATTGAGGGAATGGGAGAATATGCTGTTCTGTGAACAGTTTGATAGTTTCTGGAAGTAAATCCATGGAGCTGAAAGGAGTTCAGGGTGTCATGAGTCATGATTTTCCAACCATACTAGGTATGTGCTTGGGTTGGGCCACACCGAGGGCATCTTGAATTACTTCTGGTTTGATTTTCATTTGGGAAATTGTCAATGTGATACCTGAATAGTGTAATTTATAATTTGCCCTGGTTTGGGGATTGGTGGAGAAGGAGGGACAGTATATTCCTCTTCTATCAAGAGAACTCTTGATTTCCCAAATGGTTCGAGTTTGCACATTCCTGATTTTAAGTTTCAGGAAAGCAAATTTCCAGTGAAACATTAGGGAAGAAATCCCAAAGGTAAGAACAGTTCAACAAAGGAAATAAATTACTGAAGGTAAGGTCAGAGCTCCGCTTTTCTGGATGTGCTGAAGTACAGACTAGCCTAGTATTTTTCCACCTCAGTAACTTTAAGTTGAAGTCTACACATCTTAAAGTTACTGAGTTTGAGAAACACTGATTTAAAGTAAATGGCATTATGTCACAGACAAGGGAGAGAGAATTTCTGATTTTCTCCCTGGGATATTTTTTTTGGGGGGGAGGAAGAAGCGGGGTAAATATGGTAAGATATATGGGGTAAATATGTGTTGTGGTTCGCTGGCAGCAGGTGCGGATGGCTGAGGTCTTGGAGAGCGAGGACTCAGATGAGGGGCCTGCGTGTGATGCAGGGATGGGGCCAGGACCATCAGGGAGTGGAATGCTGCCTTCGGAGATTGTGGAGGCTGGCAGCAGTGATGAAGAGGTCCCTGAGAAGCCTGTGCCCAGTGCGCGTGCACGCAGGGCTGCTTGAAGGAAAGAGCAGCTGCAGCAGCATGGGTGACTCGGGAGTAAGGCTGCAAGATAATGGCCCCTCCCTTAAGAGATAAAAGCCAGCTGAGAAACCGGAGTTCTTTGCAGGGAGCAAAGAAGTTTTTGCATTCAAGCCTTGTGGACATTCAGAATATCTTGGTGGGTGTTTGGAAACTCTTTGTGTTTGAAATATTTCTTAGTAACTTTATCTAGTGTTCTTGGCAGCCTTGCACAACTTTGGCAAGGCTCGTTCTTATCAGAGACAATTAATTTGAAACAGTCTTTTAACCATGAAAGAATTGAATAAGTAAAGAATCATTAAAAGGTTTTGCTGTTACTTTTGTTTCGTGTTTGTTTCCTTGAAACAAGGTTTGGGTCAGAACAATATATTAAGATATATGGGGTAAATATGCTAAGGTGTATACATTTATCTTTGTATATTTTGTGCCTCAAAATGGCAGAAAAAATTATACAGATTTCTGTGCATCACATAAACTGAAAACAATTTGGCAAATTTCAGCAACCTATTAATATTCAGCTCATGTAAACTTGAGTTGGACATTGTGCTATGGAGGGCATTTTTCTTCCAAATAAACAGTGGAAGTCCTGGATTAGCTAATCTCATTCTTAGGGGCAAATCCCTTTATTTTTTGGAGTGACTGTAGTGGAACAAAGTTTTATATTCATTGACTGATGTTGCATATTGCAGTGATTCTCTGGTTGGTAGTGAACCAACATCTCTTACACAGCAGACTTGGGCTATATTAAATAGTTTACCTATACTGAAATGTGTCTTTAGTGGATTTAATTAAAATGCAGAAGACCTATGCCTTCTACTGCACAGTATTTATTGTAAACTAAATGGAATAGTCTTTTTGATCAATACAGTCTCTCACTACTGCTTTCCTTTGGTTCAAGGTTTATTTCCTTTCAGCACATTTACTGGCTGTAATAGGAGATTTCAAGTCTTTCCTGTTTAACTAGAATTACATTGAACAAATAAAATTCTTTTTTGTTTTAATTAATTACAGATAATGGTGCACAGAGTACTTGGATTTACATGGACCTCCGAATCTGTTGTAGGCTGGATTTTATATCCTATTAATGGACAGTATTCATTGTAGAACATATTTAAGAGAAAGTAACAAACCTTTAACTGGACAGTCATTTTTCACAAAAAAAGAAAGTCTTTACCTCATATAACACTGCAGAGAACAAGGAGAAACATTGCTATCCTCAAGAATGCCTGAGATATTTATTCATGAACTAAGTAATAACATTAAAAGGTTGAAAATAAATATACGAGCACAAGTACTCAGGAGAAAGAAAGAAAAAAAAAACCAGAATGTGAAGTTCTAGATTGGCTGGATGCAGGCCAAGTTTTAGCTTATTCTTTTTTGATTCTATGACAATTCTATTTGGACTGCAAAGTGGGTCAGTGGGGAAATTTTAGAAAAAAAGTGAGACTATCATAGAGATTGAAGAGTTCTATGAGTGATTTAATAAGTGCAAATAAAATAATAATGATAGCAAAATATAAAGACCAGCAAAGAGAACTAGAATGACTATGGCAAAAGAAAGCAAAAGTAGTACTAATAGTAATAAATGCCTTGGGTGCAATTTCAGAACAACTAGAGCACCACTTGAACATGATTGGCGTTGACAAAATCACCATCAGTTAATTGCAAAAGCTTACATTCTATAACAATATCTTTAATACCATCAAACAACTGCTCATTCCAGGTCCTTGGGAAAGACTCGATAGGCCAGATCAAGTCTGGAACATCTGCCTGACTGTGCAACAAAGCATAATATATTAAAGATGTATATAATATCATCCTACTCTCAATTATTCTGCATGGCTCACAACAACACAACACAGACTAAAAAATTACAGTGAAATCAATAAGACACACAAGACAAAGATAAAAGTTGGCAAAAATAATGAAGCAAGATGTCTTACTGTCCCTTGCCAAAGGTCTGAATAAGGTTTTCAATATTTTTTTTTGAACAACAGCACAATGGGGTTCATATGGATCTTGTGGGAACCTCATTCTAGAGGGCAGGCACTGCTACAGAGAGAACACACACTTCTAGAATCCTGATGGATGGTATTGTTTAATCAATTGGTACTTGGAGTGTACCAAATTGGCCAGGCAGATGCTTGAGGAGATACTCGAGGAGCTTCCCTCAAGTAACCAGGCCCTATACCATTGGTGCCAATTTTGTTTCATTGTCCCTATGGTTATAGTTGAACACAGAGAAGGGGGGGGCTGTGTGAGTCTGTGCCAATGCATTTTTGGCAAACTGAATCCAGTTGTTGTTTCATAAAGCTACCTAAAAAAAAAAAAAAAAGATGCAATTACTTCTTAACTTTCTTTTCTGAAAAAAATTGCTCAAACTGAGAAAATAATGAATAAGATATCTCATTCCCATATTGCTATTTTTTTTTAAAAAAAAAACACCTAACAATATTTAAAATGTCAGGATGTAAGCAGATGCTAGGGCAATTTCAACTAATTATCTGTTAGCTTTCTCTCCCATTTTTCATTAAGGTTATCAAGATGATCTACATAATGCTTCCCCGCCATATCTCACTTTTCCTAAAAAAGCAACTGTGTCAATAAGGGCTGAGAAAATTACTAGCCCAAAGTCATTCCGTAAGTTTCTGTAGATGAGGGTGGATATGAACTTGGATTTCCCTGGTCTTGATCCAATAGTTTAACCTCTACATTATACTACTGTTTTGCCATTTGCAAGAAATCTGGTTCCATGTCGATAACTCTGGTTCCATCTGTGTGATTTATAGCTGAGGTCTTGTGTTTGTTTGCTTTCAATATCACTGTCCAAAATATACCTCTCAATCAGTCAGTCTTTTGTGGAGTGATGTTTAGCTGGATATAGCTGCAGGCAAGGATAAATAGCAGTAAACAATTATGGCTGCAGATGCTTAATTTCTAAGAAGCCCTGTATAAGCAAGTATGTGCCAATATATATTTTACACACACACAAATACACACACACACACACACACACACACACACACAGAGAGAGAGAGAGAGAGAGAGAGATGAGAACATTGGAAGAAATTAAGAAGTGATAATATTTATGGTAATAAAGGGTGGGCAAATGCCTGCACTGGTTAACCATGATTCTGAAGTGTTTTGGTAATATTCTATCTTACAGCAATCAGTACATTACCAGTAAAATGCACAGCTACAATCAGCATTTCACAGAAGGAAAAATTGATGCATAGAATCATAAAGTAAGAGACTACTTTAGCAGTTTATTAGTCCAACCCTTTGTTCAATGCAGAAGCCATTAACCAACTAGCGTCTGAAGACTTCCAAGGAAGAAGAAGTAGCCCCTTCATTCCATGGGTGACATCTTATACAATTACGAGTTATTTCCTGAGATCTAGTCTGAATCTATATCATTGTAATTTTAATACTGGTTTGATTTTTTCCCTTTGGGGCATGGAGAAAACACCTACACGTCTTTCTATATGTGACAACTTTAGTTATGAAGAATGCTATCATATTTCTCCCCACCTCTTTTCTTTAGACTAAACATACCTTGAGTCTTGTACATGTTGATTCATTATAGGGTTTGGTTTCTTATATATACCATTTCTCAAAAAAATTAATTTCAAGACCCTCATTCTCTTTATACCTCTTATCTGATCCTGCCCCAATTTGTTACTGTTCTTTTTAAATTGTGGTGCACATGAATGGATATAGTGTTAAAAGCAGTGTCTTGCAGAGTAATGCAGAATAATTATTTCTTATGATCTGGACTATGTACTCTTGATATACCTTGCAGGTCTCTAATTCGAGTGGCACTGCTAGCCTAAACAAAATAAAATTATTGAGAAATACTATAATGTTTATATCTATCTGGGTGAAGAAGTAACCAAGATGGCAAACTGCTAGAAGCTTTCTAAAAACTGGAAAACTGTCAAGGTTACTGCATGTACGTCTGAAGTCATTCAGGAATGAATGGTCCATTGAAGTTGAATGATTTGCAAAAAGAATTCATTGAAACTGGACAGATCAATCTGACTCAAAAAACCCTGATTGCTGTCCAGCATTATGGTGACCAGGAGAAACAAAAGATGCTATTTGCCATAATGTGAGTAGTAAAAATGAAACAGAAAAGAACAGGCTCAAAAAAAAAGGAGACAATTGGTAAATGCCATTTACATGAAAACTGCTGCAAGTAGCTCTGGATAAAATCACTGAATTAATTAACACACTGTGGATAGCATGGATTTCTTCATGCCGGTGGGAGGATTGGCAGTTGATTGTGTGATGAATCAACAGAAATGGTGGGAGAGATTATATTTGTTTAGGCAGTGGAAGGTATGAGGACACAATGCTCTGAGCATTGGGAAATTGACTGGGAAAATTGGCTAGTGGGTTCCCTGAGTCAGATGCCAAGCAGTTTAAAGATAGCAAGCTGATCCATTTGATGAGGGGCTTCCCTTGTAGACTTACAATAAATGTTTCTTGCATAGTTGGGGAGCTTCTTGAGTAGATCTAGTAAAGGAAGATGACACACAGTATATACATTTTCATTCACAATTAACCCAAATCACATTGGTAAAATATTTAAAATCTAATGAGAGCTCATCCCATCCATAGCATCACAGTGCCTGATTTTTTGCCACATATTTTTCAGCATTTTTTTCAGATCGAGAATGGTATTTTACATTGGAAAGGAGCAGAATTATATAAAATTCATTTGATTCACCTAAGTAATCCTGCAATGTGGGGCTAATGTACTGTACTTTAAAGGCAAGTCCTTATAGAGAAGGGCAGTATAATAAACTATGATTTATTGTTTCAATTTCCCTGGATTAATACAGGTGTGTTTCTCTTTTCCCTTCTCATCTCCCATCTCTCCCCAAAGTTAGCAAAATGACACTGCAGGGAAGAAAAAAAATGATAGGAAAAATGTATTCATGGGCTTACTACAGGCTAAAAAAGAGAACTGTATTTTTATAGAGATAAATGTCTATAGGCAAAGATATGAGTGGGGGAAAGCATCTGAAAATCCATGTACTTCACCTCCTCTCACCTGCCAGAAGAGCCAGATGTGACATCAAAGAGAAAGGAAGAAAGAAAAGACCCTTCCTTTGTATACTTAGTGAAGAGTAATGCTTTATTAGATTTTGGGGCTTGAGTGACAATTTTGTGAGACACAGAAGTCACATAAAAATGACAGTTGATTTTGTAGAGTATAGAAGCATGCAGAAATCCTTTATTTGTGTAAATGTATGCTGGCTGAGGAAGAGTTCTTGATTGCTCACTCTAGGTCACTTGAGTTCATGTGGAGTAGATGGATGAAAGGTAAAAGATGCAGAAAGAATTTGATGTGTTGATGCAATAGGAGAAAAAGGAGAGGTCAAAAAGGATTCTGTGCCTTTATTTATCTGAAGAATGAAGTACAGAATTGGGAGCATGTTTAATTTATTATTACATTTATTCCCATGTCACCAAACATATTTCACATTTGTCTCAATCTAGCAAACAATTAACAAGCTCTTCAGTGACTGCAAAATATCTTAAAGAGCCCTGCTTTGCCCTAGCCTGATTTAACTTAAAAAAATTTTTATCAGAAGTGATTATGGTATAGTGATTTGCAAATGAGTTGCTACTTGAGGAAGAGGCACCAAAAATATCTGACACTTATGTTGGAGCCCACAGGATTATATTTTAAGTCAATCATTTTCCTTTGAGGTATAACTTGCCTGGCATGAAAATGCCACATGTAGATAATGTGAAGGTTGCTCAGCGGGTATAGATTTTCAATCAAAAAGGAGCACAATGGAAACATTGAGAAGCCAGGATCTGTTGAGTGTAGGTGTTCATGGAACAGATCCTATTGGTAATTATGAACAGAGACAATATAGGGAAGGATGACAACAAGTTTAGGAGATAAATAATATAACATAACAGAAGAAGGTTATTTTACTGTTGGGAAAACTACTATAAGAAAAGGAAGAGAAAATCCTAATGGGCTCAGGAATTTCTCTGATCCATGACCTTGTTGTCTATGTGACAACAGACCTGGATTATATTATTGTTAAATGAGAAGACTGTTTCTCTCTTGAAGGTGTGTCTATCCAGGTTTCAGGTGTTACATGTTAAATATGCATGACACTGTATTTACATGTGTTACGTGATATGCAAAGTGGAGTCTGATGTCAGACTCCACTCATTGGCTCAGCCGCTGGTGGGAAGATTTGAATCCCGTCAGTGGCTGAATGAGTGGAGTCTGATGTCAGACTCTGCATATCATGTAACACATGTAAATACAGTGTCATGCATATTTAACAAAGGAGAGATTGTTGACTTTGGACCATTTCTTAGCATGGAAATAGACAATTTTTCAGTGACTAGATGACATGCTTAATAGTTTTTAAAGGTGTAACATGTTAGCCTTTCAAGATAGGGCAGAACAAGAAACAGACTCTAGAAATCTGACATCAACTGTTCTTTACTGAAATAGTCTATAGCAACACAATCTCAAAAGCCAGAGTGGGTTTTCCTCTTCCTCTCTTATACCAAAATTAATTAGAGAGGATAGGTTGAACTTCTTTTTCATGTTTTTGCTGTTTCTTGGACTCTTTGTAATCTTGTTATTTCTGCCTGGTTTCCCCATGGTCATCTCCTTGGCTCTTTACCTTATGCCACAATGGCTGGGATGGTAATACAAAGTAGATGCAGTAACATCACACATATAGGCATGGCCTGGATTTTACTTAGTTCAAAAGAGATGAGGCAATGCATTATTCATGTTTTTCTAAAACAATCTTATTGTACAGCTTGGAATAATAGAATCATAGGAGGCTTGGATGAGGTATTCTAGCCCAACCTTTGCCCAATATGAGATGGTCCTCATACCATCTCAATAAATTATTCTCCAATCTTTTCTTGGAAAATCTCCAGTGATAGAGAACTTACAACTCTGGGAGGCAAGCCATTCTACTGATTAATAGTTCCCACTGTCAGGAAAATCCTTCTTTCCAGGTTGGATCCTCTCTGACAAGCTTCCACCTATTGCTTCTTGTCCTATCCCAAATGCTATGGAGAATAAATCAATGTCTTCTTATCTATGGAGCTCTTCAAGCATGATAGCATTACTATCATGTCTCCCTTCAATCTTCTCTTCGTCAACCTAAACATACCTAGTTCCTTTAGCCATTCTTTATAGGATTTAGCCTCCAAACCCCTTATCAACTCTCTTCTGCACTCTTTCTAGGGCCTTTTTATTGCAGTGACCAAAACTGGATGCAGTGTTCCAAATATGGTCTCAACAGGACAGTATAGAATAGAATAGTACTTTCACTTCCCATGATCTTGATACCTCACAGGACTGTGTTGGATTTCTTTGACATCTACGGTACACTTCTGACACATACTTAAGTGGTAATCCATCAAGACACTTAAATCTGTCTTATAGGTACTGCTCTGGTTTTTCTTGCTAGCTGCAGGACTTCACTTTTCTCAGAGGTGGTATTCAGCAGGTTCTGACCAGTTCTGGAGAACCGGCAGTGGAAATTTTGAGTAGTTCAGAGAACTGGCAAATACCACCTCTGACTGGAGATTTTATGGTATCCTTCTCCTGCCATGCCCACCAAGCCATGCCCACAGAACCATTAGTAAAATAATTGAATCCCACCACTGTTTCTCATCACTGAACTACATTTTATTGGATACTGCCCAATGGTCAAGTCTGTTAACTCTCTTGATTTTGAGTCTATTTTCTGAAATGTTAGCATTTCCTCCCAGCTTTGTGTTATCTGCAATTTTAATGAATCCTTCAATACCCAAATCTAGGTTATTTATGAAGATGTTGAAGATTTGGGCCCAAGGCAGAACCTTGAGGAACTGCACTGCATATTTCCCTTCATGTACTACTACTATATTCGTGTCAGAAGCATCTACCATGGCACTTTTGCATTGAAAGGATTAACGAGTAACATCACCATTGCCCAGGAGACACTCAAGGGGGCTCCTTCTTTGTCCTTGTTATTTTCCCACAGAAGTGTCCTATTAGTATATTCACCACAATGCAGGCACCATAATGCATTGTCTATTTATCTACTTGCATTTGCATGCTTTTGAACTGCTAGGTTGACAATAGCTGAGACAAATTGATGGGAACTCATTCTGTCATGTGCCTTGCTCACAAGTTCTTGAACTGCCGAGTTGTCAACCTCTCAGCCCCCTTCCCTTCATGTAGATGAAGTTCCATTGCAGACTGACTGTGGTTGTTAAGCAAATTGAAGAGCCATCTGGTAATGATACTGTCTATCACACATTGTTTTCTCTTACCAAGAAGTAGGCTGTAGTCTACTTTATGAAATGCCTTTCTGGAATCTAGGTGTACGATATTTACAACATTTCAAGTTTTTCAACTTTTAGCTCACTTTGAGCCTTAGCCTTCCTAATTGTGTCCTTGCAGATTTGGACTATTTGCTGGTATTCTGCTTTAGTTACAAGCAACTGTTTCCATTTTTTTATACTTGTCCCTTTTGTCCCTCAGCTTGTCAAAGAGCTCTCTATGAAACCAAAATGTGTAACAAAAATATATAACAAAAGAAAGAGAGAGAGAGAGAGAGAGAGAGAGATCAGGTATATCTTGTTTTCTTTATCTGTATTGTTTTTGTTTGGGCCTTTATTACATTGCAAGGATAGTCTCCTAATTATTATTATTTTGCTCCTCCAAGTTACATGCTACTATCATTCCTCCTTTAGTGCTCCATTTTTTCTGTCGTTGTTCCTTCCTTTCTCTTTAGTTCAACGTTAGAGTAACTTCTACCTTTTCCAGGAATTCTTCATTTTAATGGGTGATTCTCAGAGTGGCTAGATGTGCCTATAGACCCTCCACTTTCTCGTTCTGCAATCTAACCAGTTGCAGGTGTAATAGGAATCCTCCATGGGCAGGAATACAATCATAATATACACCTTGAAGATCTTTCTCCATGTCTTTATTACTGTTAAGAGTTGTGTGGATCCAAATAGATATTCCCTCACAGACTTTCTGATTTAGATTCTTAGTTGTAAGATTCACTTGCTTTTAGCAGTGAGGCAGTTCCCAGACTGCTAGCTTGATCCAATGAGACAAACATTTCTCTATTGCTCTTAGTGATCTCCTTTTCACTCTCCCAGAATTCTCCAGTGGTATACAAATACTTGCAGTGAGGGCTGCAAACCCTCCTAGTGAGGCAAATAACTTTGTTAAGCCTATTTTATGATTTGAAAAGATATCACCAAAAAGATATCCATTTGTTGTTTCAATCTTTCGAATCTGTAGAGTTATTCACTATGCACAGAATCTTTTTAGAGTTCCTGGATATATTTGTATTTATCTATCCATTCTTATTCCTGTCTGAAATATAAGAATGAGAATAGCAATCTTGGAGCATGTCAGTATTTCAATGAAACTCCCCATGCAGCACTCAGAAGCATAGTTTTACCTATCAGCTAGTGTTGGTCAGTATAGTTCCTCAGCTGTTTTGAATTTTTCCATTCAAAGGGAGCATATTTTATTCCTGTATCTTTCTTTTCTTTTTGCTCTTTTAATAAGATTCTTTCTTGCTAAAGTTTTTTCTCAGCTTCTTTATGGTATTCAGATTTTTAGTATATTTAATATTGTGGAAACTGCAGTCCACATTTATAAGACCTATCCTTGAAGTTCCACGAAGTATCAAAAATATTGCCTTATGTTTAAAGACAGGTTTGTTAAGTCACATCATCAAGTGAGCTTTTGTACACATGCTTTCACAATAATTATTTAATTATGCCAGACTTCATAATAATCTAGTCCGTTGATGCTTGTGCTTATGCATGTAGTTTGTAGTGTTTGTAGTTTTCCCATTAGTGTTACATTCAATCAAACTCCATGTTATTAAGCAGGACAAGCTTTAAATGATTTATTGGCTTTATTAATCAACTAAAGCTTGACTCATAAATCAGGAGACTTTCCAGGTAGGGTTTCCAATGTTCAAGAAGTGAGCCTTTTCTTAGTTTTTGATCTAGTCTAGTATTAAAAGAACCCACATTTTAGGACAGATTATATGTGAAACGAACAGCTCATTTCTCATGCTAGATACACAATTAGTGGTCAGCTAGGTTTTGAGTTGGAGAGGAGATAACTCCAAAGAAAAATATCCCAGGTCTTCTAAGGGAAGAATTATACAGTATATTAGCAGAAAAGTGAAAGGTGATTCAAGAGAGGAATGATGGTTCATTTGGAATAGAAACTTAAAGTTCTTCACAGTGACATCTGATTGTCTAGCAACAAGCCTTTTCATACACTGATACATTTATGTAGGTTAAATTTCATTTTAGTCACTATTCTTACCTATGCAGATTCATCAACAAGTGAATACATATTCCAATTCATGCAGATTGGGATGCAATAGCCATCCGTTAAAAAAAAAAAAAGGTTATCCATCTTATTTTAGGGTACCAATAGTCACAAAGAAACTAGAATGAAAGTTTGATGTCTTCTCATAAATGGTCTAAATAGAATTTTTAATAGTAGCTTTTATACATATAAACTAATTCAGATGCTAGGTTTTAAGAGATGATACTAAAACATGGATTGTTGCTTTATTTTTAAACCAGACAAACCTTCACCTGCCATGTTTCTTCTTTTCATGTTACATATAAATGATAGAAAGGTCATGCTAGGGGAAAAAAATTGGCACCTACAAAAGAAGGCTTTTAGCCTGACTTTAATTTTTTCCTCTGCTCTCAGTATAATCATAATCTCACTCAAGGTCATTTTCTCCCCCTTTCCTTCCCTGTAGAAAGAAGAAAAAGGAAGAACATTCAAAACCAGTTAAAACAATACATTTGGAATTCCTGCCAGTAGAAATTCAAAGGACTTACAAGAAAAATAAAAGGAAGATTAATATAATGTGCAAAAGCACTCAAGTCGTTAAAAAGAAAGACATCATGGCAGGCATTTTTTAAGTCTATAACAAGGAAAAGAAATTAATAGTACGGTTTTTAAAAGACTGGGAAAGTCATAAGCAGATCAGGCCCATGCATGCCTGTTAGGGTTTTGGGGATTAACCCCTAGAAGAGTATTGCAGCAGTAGTCAAACCAGGCAGCCAAAGGAGAGCGGAAGGGCCCCAGAGTATACACACACTGAACACAAACACTGTTTGTAGTTTAAATAGTTTTTAATCCAGTTAGAGTTTAAGCATTGTCATTCAGTCCATTAAGTCATTCACAGTATTTCCATCCAGTAAGACTCACTAGTATAGTCCAAGTTAAGAGTCCTTGCAATATCTTTATCAGCCGATAAAGATATCTTCTCCTCCTCCGGTTTCACTCTCCAGAGAAACAAACGCTGGATATTCAGTAGAATTACGCAAACAATAACAGTTCAGTCACAGGCACTCACAGTCAGTAAACACAGTTAGTCACAGCAAAACACAGTTAGTCGCAGCAGCACACAGTTACAGCCAGCAAGCTTTCCTGCTTCTAATGCTTCCTTATATTGTAACTTCTAACCGCACCCTTAATCGGCTAATTGCCTGCTGCATTTTGCTTAAAGTGATAAGCACTTAAACCATGATATCTAAGTTTTATATATTTATTCACCCAAACCATATTTGGTATCAATGTTATACCTAACATACTCCCCTTTTGGGTGATATAAATATATAATACCTTTACAATCTAATCCCATATTTTTCACAACTCTCCTGGTGCTTACTGGCACCTTGGGCTTTAGTAAAATTATCAGCTAAATTGTCCTCCGACATACAGTACTCTAGCTGAATCATCTTACTTCTTACAGATTGTCTCACGTTTAGGTATCTTAGATCTGTATGCTTGCTCCTTGTTTTTATTCCAATATTTGTGGCCATTTGAATTGCTGCCTGATTATCTTCATGTATAATTATAGGATAATCTACAGTTATACCTATATCAATTAACATTTGTTTATACATTATTAACTCTGTACATAACAATGATAAACAGGAGAATTCTGCCTCCATAGTAGACAAACTTATATGCTGTTGTCTTATTGACTTCCAGCCTATTAATGTATTACCCAGCATTATGGCTGTTCCTGAAGTCGACTTTCTAGTGTCTCTTTCTGATGCAAAGCTAGCATCTGCATATGCACACAGAATTAAATCACCCTTTGGTTCTAAATACAATGAATAATTCATTGTCTTTTTAAGATATCTTAATATCCTCTTAGCTGCATTCCAGTGTCTTTCACATGGTGCAGAATTGAATCTAGCCAACTGATTCACGCAGTACGATATATCTGGTCTAGACCAATTACTAATATAACTCAAACTACCAATTAAAGATTGATAAATCACCTTATCAAACTCAGGGCTTTGTTCATCAGTGTTGCTAAACTCCTGACTCATTGGAGTCTTAGCTGGCTTACAAAGCTCCATCTTGTAATCTTTTAGCAATTTGCTTATCTTATCTTCCTGAGATATCTTAAAACCTTTCCGTGTTTTCTTTATATTCAAACCGAGATACTTCTTTATCTCCCCTAATTGCTTGATCTTTATTCTCTTTCCTAATGATGCTATTATTTTATTTGCTTCATCATTAGTTTCAGTTATCAATGCAATGTCATCTGTGAATAGTAATAATAATGATACTTTCCCATTTGTCTCCCTTTTAAACAGACATGGATCGGCTAAACCAGCTTTAAATCCTATATTGTCTAGTTCCTTTACAATATACTGGTTCCATTCATAGCCTGATTGTTTAAGACCATAGAGGCTTTTCTTTAACAACCAACAATCATTATTATCCTTATTTTCACTTTTAATACCAACAGGTTTATTCATATAAATAGTATGTTTTAATGGGCGTGCAAGTAAGCAGTTTCCACATCTAAATGGTTAACTATATAGTTTTTTACTAGCTGCCCACACTAAAGCTGCTCTCAAGGTTGCTGCCTTAAGACTAGGTGCAAACACCTCATCATAGTCATTAGCATTCTGCCTAAAACCTTGGGCTACTAACCTTGCCTTATGGATTAAATTACCATCTTTATCTGTTTTTACCTTAAAAATCCATTTGCAGCCAATGGATTTCTTTCCTACAGGTAATTTGGCATTCTCATATACCTTCATATCTCTTAATGAATTCATTTCCTTATTCATTGCTGCATACCATTTTTCTTTTTCCTTATTAGGATACTTTTAATTTCTTCAACAGAATTAGGAACTTGATTAATCTGGCACACTGTGTTAGCCTGGTACCTATCAGGCGGTCTAGATACACGTGTAGTTCTTCTGGGAATTACAGGGCTTACAGGAGGACTTTGTTGAACTACTATCTGTTCATCTTCCTCATCCTGTTCAGCTATTGAATCTGTTTCTTCCTTTATGGGCACTATTTCATCCTGTATTTGTCTCTTTACTTTATTTTTAAAGTTACAGGGATAACTAATGGGATTTCTATAGGATTCAATAATTACATCTTTATTGGCATCCTGTTCTAATTTCTCCCATCCTTCATGTTCTAGAAATTGGGCACTAGCACTACATAACACTTTAGATGTGCCTTTCTCCCAAAATCTATATGCCCTATGGTTTGCCTGATAACCAACGAAGAAAAATCTTTTAGCTCTATGTTGCCCTTTTTTTCTGAGTTGTGCAGGAATATGCACCCATGCTGGTGCACCAAATGTGTGCAGGTAACTTAGATCAGGTTTCCTGCCATGCCACCTGGTGAATGGAATTTCACCTGTTGTTGTATTAACAACGTTGTTCAATATGTTATTAGCACACATTGTAGCCTCCCCCCACAAAGAATCAGGTAACCCAGAATCATTTAACATTGTTCTAACCATTGCCTGTAGTGTTTGGCCTCTTCTTTCAATAAAAGCATTATGTTCTGGCCTGTATGGAGCAGACTTCTTATGCTCTATTCCAGCTATCTTAAGTCTGTTCTGGAATTTGTTATTAATAAATTCCGTGCCATTATCTGTCACCAGGGTTATCAGTTGACGTTTAGACTTTCTTTCAGCAAACCTAAGCCAATTGAAAAAATGTTGATATGTTTCAGTTTTGCTTTTCATTAAATAGCAAAACCCATATCTAGAATAATGGTCCATAATGCTCAGTATATATCTAGCACCCCCCATACTGGGTTTCTTTGGACCTATTATGTCTGCAAATACTACTTCTAAAGGTTCTTTTGTTTTGAAACCATTTAGCCTATTTGCAGGCAATACTTTGCTCTTATCTTCACAGCAAACATTACAACGCAAATATTTATCACAAGGTTTTAACCTTATTCCTTCAGATAACTCAACTGTACGTTTTAGCATTTTAAAATTTACATGCCCCAAACGCCTATGCAATAAATGGATACATTCTTCATGAGACTTTATATTATTAAATACAGTCTGAGCCTCCCCTTTCTTACTATTATCTAAGACATATAATGTTCCATTTAAAGCTGCAGTTACCCTTTTGTTATCTTTTTCAATTATGCAATTATTATCCTTAAAAAGTAATTACATAACCTAATTTATCTAATACCCTTACTGAAAGCAAATTAAACTTTAGTTGCGGTACATACAGCATTTTTTATATCCTGGTTTATGCACGGACAATGTGCAAAACCTTGACCTTTCGCTTTCAGGTTCCAGCCATTGGCAAGTGATATATGTTGAGAACTTGTAGACATTTTTATAAATTTTGTCTTATCTCTTGTGATGCAGTGGGATGCGCCACTGTCAACCACCCATAAATTATTCTTCACATCAGAGTTGCTAAACGTGGCTAGTTCAAATGCTTTCTTTGGCTTTTTTACATTCTGGCTTTTTCTCTTTTTGCAGAATCTTGCCAAATGTCCTCTGCTTCCACAATTAAAACACTTTTTTAATTGTGTATGCTGTTGAAGATAAATTCTCTTCTTCCAGGTGCTTTACTTTGCTAATCTGGTTTCTTTCAAGCTTTGAAGATAATTTCTCTTCTTTCTTATCTTCTCTCAGCTCGTCACGCTCACGCCTTCTTCTGGCTTCTTCTAGTAGCCTGCCTGTAATCTCGGTTAATGAGAGGCTTTCTTTTGGCAATACTTCTAACGAAGTCACATAGTCATCATAGCTTTGATCTAATGAAGATAATATTATGTAGACTTGTTGCAGTTCATTAAATATAAGCTCTTTTTCTTGCAAATCTTGAAAAATGCTCTTCATACAGTTTAAATGAACTAACATATCTCCATTCCTCTGAAGATGCGTTCGAAAAAGCTTCCGTGTAAGATTTATATGTGCTCCTACACTGTCCCGAACATAAATCTTCCTGAGGTTCTCCCAGCAGTTTGCAGCATTTTCTTCTCCACGAATATGGACAAGCTGCTGATCACAGAGAGTCAGTCCTATGATGCATAAAGCCTGCTCATTCTTCAGTTTAAAGTCTTGTAACTTTTCTTTATCATCATCATCAGCAGGATCCCATCTACTCACATCTGGTGGGTTTGCTATAATGTCCCACAAACCTTCTCTGCGTAGAAGTAAACTACATTTCATTGACCATGAAACATAGTTTGTTCCATCCAGCCTGGATATCATGGACAGTTGTGACAAATTTACTTGTGCCATTACTCTTCAGATATTTTGACTATTTTAAACTAATTAAAACAGTTTGTTTTTACAGTAATGTGCAACTCACACCAACTCTCTCTGCTATATCCTGGTTAGTTAGACTATGCTGCTGGGCCCATAACCAATGTTAGGGGTTTGGGGATTAACCCCTAGAAGAGTATTGCAGCAGTAGTCAAACCAGGCAGCCAAAGGAGAGCGGAAGGGCCCCAGAGTATACACACACTGAACACAAACACTGTTTGTAGTTTAAATAGTTTTTAATCCAGTTAGAGTTTAAGCATTGTCATTCAGTCCATTAAGTCATTCACAGTATTTCCATCCAGTAAGACTCACTAGTATAGTCCAAGTTAAGAGTCCTTGCAATATCTTTATCAGCCGATAAAGATATCTTCTCCTCCTCCGGTTTCACTCTCCAGAGAAACAAACGCTGGATATTCAGTAGAATTACGCAGTAAACAATAACAGTTCAGTCACAGGCACTCACAGTCAGTAAACACAGTTAGTCACAGCAAAACACAGTTAGTCGCAGCAGCACACAGTTACAGCCAGCAAGCTTTCCTGCTTCTAATGCTTCCTTATATTGTAACTTCTAACCGCACCCTTAATCGGCTAATTGCCTGCTGCATTTTGCTTAAAGTGATAAGCACTTAAACCATGATATCTAAGTTTTATATATTTATTCACCCAAACCATATTTGGTATCAATGTTATACCTAACAATGCCTATCAATTTTACTATTCTGCATCACACAGTGATCTATTGCTTTGGAAAACTCACAAGCCTGGATATTTTTTTTTTTGGGGGAGAGTAGCAGAACACAGTATTTAAGGCACACTGCTTATGATTTAGGAAGCAGCTGTCAGCCATCTAAAATGGTTGCACTGATAGTCTGATGAACAGCCCAGAAACCATCCCCAAGGGGCTGTTATTGCCAAAAGAGCTGGCTGCAAATTCCACAATTCAACTGTAAGCTGTGTGAAAAAGCATGGCTGTCTGTCAATCCTGAATCTCCCTGTATTCATTTTCAAAGGATGGCCTCAAATTCTAACATTGTGGGGGAAAGAAAAAAAAAATCTCTCTCTAAATTGTCATACCCTATTTGCTTCATCATGTTTCTCCACAGCTTCTTCCTTCATTGGAAACTCAGATCTGCTGTAGCCTTGCCAGAGTGAGCTCTTGTAATGTTTGCCCTTTTTCAAGGTACATAATATCCTAATTAAGGCACAGTGACCAATTGTTTTGAGTGTGGTCTCTTCTTAGATTAGTATTTATTTATCTATCTATCTATCTATCTATCTATTTATTTATTTATTTATTTATTTATTTATTTATTTATTTAAGTTTGTCAAGCATGTATGAGAAAACAAGTATAAGTACGAACATAACATATAAACATGTAAATATAAACTGGTATAAGTATATACATAATAAATGAGTACAAATAAATGGGAACAGTTGGATAGGGACAGTAGGCACGCTCATGCACTTATGCACGCTCCCTTATAGACCTCTTAGGAATGGAGTGAGGTCCATGGTTTAAGGTTAAATTTTTGCGGGTTTGAGGATGTAAGAACAGAGACAGGTAGTGAGTTCCAGGCATTGACCACTCTATTGCTGAAGTCGTATTTTCTGCAATCAAGTTGGGAGCGGTTTACTTTGAGTTTGTATCTATTGTTTGCCTGTGTATTATTGCGGTTGAAGCTGAATTAGTTGTTGACAGGTAGAACGTTGTAGCAGACAATTTTGTGTACTAAGCTTAGATCAGACCATAGGTGGTGTAGTTCTAGGTTGTCCAGGTCCAAAATTTCAAGCCTGGTAGCACAAGATATTCTATTGCAAGCAGAGGAGTGGAGTACTCTTCTCATGAAATACCTCTGGACCAGGGGTGGGATTCAAAAATTTTAACAACTGGTTCTGTGGGTGTGGCTTAGTTAGTAGGTGTGGCTTGGTGGTCATGTGACTGGCTGGGCATGACCAACTCAACATCATTCACATTGAGGCATGCATCTCCTTCCCTGGCCTCTCGTGACTGTGGGAATGCTGCAACAGTTGTAAGTGTGAAAAATGGTCACAAGTCACTTTTTTCAGTGCCATTGTAACTTTGAATGATCACTCCACACAAGCAAAGTACCAGCAAAGGAGGGGAAAAAAACCTCCAGAGAAGTTCCAGAGATTGGAAGTCTAGTCCTGCCAAGAATGTAATAAGGGTTAACGGAGAGGCAGTTTCTGTAAGCAACACCAGAATGTTTCCTTCCTGCCTTCCTTACAGGGTTAGGCCAGTAATTTCTTCTAACAACTGGTTCTCCAAACTGCTTAGAATGTTAACAACCAGTTCTAGCGAATAGGTACAAACTGGTAGAATCCCACCCCTGCTCTGGACTCACTCAATTGTATTACTGTCTTTTGTACAGTGTGGATTCCAGGCAGATTAGCTGTATTCGAAAATTGATCTGTATTCAAAAATAGAAGGTTTTGTATGACCTGGTTTGCAGTACAGTGTTACTGAAGAAGAATTTAAGGGTGTTACTGACAGTTCTATTTCCAATTCCCTTCCTAATGGTTCCAATTCCCTTCCTAAGCATAGAATTTGCTTCCCCCCCCATTAAATACACACCAACTTGGTATTTTCGTCAAACTTTCCACTACAATGCTAAAATCTCTTTTCTGTAGCTTATATCCTAATAATATATAGATGAAGCTTAAATATTGGTGTGTTCATAATTTTACACTGGTTTACACTGATTTATAGTAACATTTGTTGTACTGAAACTAGTTCAGTGAGCCAGGAGAGATCTTTCAGATCTCTTCACAACTTCTCTTTGATTTGATACCCCCTTTCCCAGTTGATTTCATTGGCAAACATGGTCAATTCATTGCAAACTCTGGTACCTTTATACACTAGTTAAAAAGCATCAGTCCAGACATTAATACCAAGGGATCACAATATGGCCTTGCTTAGCTTCTTCCCAATCTCTGCAGTTTCCTTTAAAAATAGTACCTATAAAAAAGCCCATAATCAAATTTTTAAGTGTTCATAGCAGAATCCATTCATAAAGATTATATTATGAGATGATCCTGCAATAGAAATGGAAAGGAAGTGTTCATTCAGTGCTGTTTACCCTGCACAATCATTGCTGTCCCCCCCAAAATGTTAAAGAATTACTTCGATGCTGCTGGCATGGAAATATATATATATTATCAATAGCCTAATATGATAGCCTGCTACATTAAAATGCCTTTTTTTTTTGTCTGCACATGCTCTGTACTTCCCTTCAATATCTTTCCATATTGAGTTGTAAACATTTTGGACAATGGGCCACAGTGGTTGTCTCCAAGAATATCATAGCTTATCTTTCCTCACCCTCAAGTGTCAGCTCCCATAACGTGGACATGATACTGTAAGTATTTTTCCAATTCATGTGGAAGATACTGTATTAAAGAAGATGACTGAAACACCTGGCAAGGGTTTAAAATTTAAACTGTGCTGTTATAAATACCATTCACTGATTAAAAAACAGCAAAATGTGGTAAAAAACACCTCTCTCATTGGTTACAGTCTAATTAAATCTTAGAAATTGTATTCTAAATGCAGTTATTCTTAAATTTTGCTAATGATACATTCATTTTTTCAGAATTATAACCCTGAGTATTCCCATACACTGGCCTTGTTCTATTATATTAAACCTTGTAATCTCTATATACACTTTTTTTTTTGTCCCATGAGAGAACCTGGTCTGCAAATATTTTTTTCCTATTAGAAAACATGTGTTTCTATTACTTGGAATCATTTTCTATTTGTTAATATTGTTTAAGTAACATAATCTTAGTATCATTAACTCATCACTGGATCAGAGAAGGACCAATTTAGCATCAAATCTCTCATTTAATAGTGCAAACAGAATAACTAATTGATTAAGATCTTGGAGTTGAGGGTAAGAGTGAATAAGGAAGTCACAATGGTGGATTTTTTAAGCATCATATAATGGGTGATATAATGGGTGTCTCTTATCCTCTGTGTATTGCAATAGTTCAGCATGATATTGTACCTGGATTCCAGGAAATATTATTCCTGCAGCAGGAGGAACATTTGCTTATCAAATTCAGTGCCTGCCTTACACCATTATATCAAATTTCTCCTATCCAAACATAAGGTAGTTTCTTAACAACAGATTACTTAATTAGGTACATGTTCCAATGTAGCTTAATTTGCTTGTAGGTGAGAACATCAATACATTAAAGATCAGAGAAACTTGGTTCATTACTTCAGACATGCATTTCATTTTCATCTATTTGTAGTAGAAATGTAATCCAAAATTGAAAAATATAACATGAATGACCGGATTGCTGGAAAAGCCATATATTTGTATCTTTGATAAACTTGCTCTGGTAAAAGAAGTCCATTTTGAGCTATGAGTCAATGAACAGAGTTAAAACAACTAATTATCTTCCAGGCTCAACTTCCTTCATCCATAATTAAGATATCAGTAGGCAAGGGATTTTGATCATTATTGTCCAACATACCTGGACAGTATTAGGTTGTCAGCTTCAGAAGGTGACAAAAAATGTTTCTTTCTTTTAAGTCATTTCACAATCTGAGAATGAGAGTCATGTTAAATCATGGATAAAAAAAAAATCAGAAGTTTGTTGTTTCTATGTAATCTGACATTCTGTGTCTCACAATACCCAATCAGATGCATTTGAGAAGTCAAACAATATATTTAAAGAATGCTGCATATATTTCAGGAGACTGTACACAGACATCAAGACTTGGAGCCACTATTTGCAACACATTTTGCTTAGCTATTTGGATACTTATTGCTCTGTGATAATATAATGGCTGATTTAACATCTGGGATAGAAAGTTTTGGTTCAAAAAATCTACTAAAAATAACCATTGTGAATGACTGCCCAGAAGTACGGCAAATAAATTCTACTTTGGAATAAAAACTGGGACACAACTGGTTGTTTAATCACCAGAAGCATCTAGTTTAAGGATAGCAGATTCAGGCTGCAAAAATCCATATAAGTATTAGAAAACAAAAATGGGTTAAACGTTTCTGTGGCTTGCTACTGCCATCTTGATTTTTTGTAGGCCAATCCTGGTAGACTCAATATAGGTGCTGATCGTAGTTGTCTCTGCTTGTTGCAGTTTGGATAGGAGAGGAAGAATAAGCTTATACTTGAATGTGCTTTTTTACCTTTTAAGTGTTGGACTATAGTAATGTCTGTCTGTCTGTCTGTCTGTCTGTCTATTTATCTGGTCACAAGGCAGCTATCTATCCAGAAGGCTGGAAACAGGGCAGAAAACTATTATAAACTTGCTAGGCTATATTCAAGGAACTGTATTAGATCCTTACCTAGGTAATCTTAGAACATGATTTTTTATAATATCTGAATGGGGAGGGGGCTTTCAAAATATGTAAAGGAATCTGCAACTGTTCACAATAAAAAACATAAGCAATTTATTATGCTTATGTTATACCTGAACCCTTTTCTATGGTTTTTCCCCTATTGCTTTTCATATATACAGTATCTATATTATATATCTATATATACTATGTGCATGTGTGTATAGCTATATAATATAGATCTTTTAAGAAGGTTAGAAATGAATATTTTGTATGAGTGAAGATCTTAAAAACCAAACTCAGTAGATGAAATACCCTCAAGGCAATTAACACCTGGGCAATTCTACTCATTAGATACACAGGTGGAATTGTGAACTTGACTCAAGCACTCAACAGGAAAACCAGAAAAAATAATGACAATGAATCATGTGCTTCATCTATGCAGCAATATTGGCAGAGTCCATCTACCAAAGAAAATAGGTGGGCAATATTGATAGACAATTGTGGAAAAATAAAGCAAACATAGTATCAATTGCAATAGGTGTTTTGTGTGCAATTCCAGAACAACTGGAGCAGCACTTGAACACCATTGGCATTAACAAAATCATCATCAGCCAATTGCAAAAGGCCAGCTTTACTTGAATTAGTTTACATCTACAGTGATATCTTTAATATAACCAAACAGCAACATCTGCTTAGCCAAGGTCCTTGGGAAAACTTAATAGATGTATATAAATGCCAAATTTAGTTTAAACAGCTGGATGACTATGCAATCAACCATAACAAACATTTCCCCCATCACTGGTAGTATTTGATCACATATCACAATAAATGAAAATAGTATTGCGTGTTTCATTCCATAAATAATCATCTTCCAGAATTGTTAAGTTTTATGACATTGACATCATATATGAAAACCTGGTCCACTCTGATTACTGCATTTCCAGCACTTTTCCCCCCCCTGATAATAAGAATTATGCATTTTGGCAATAAAAATCAGAGTAACATACTGACAAATGAACTTTTACAGCAATGTTATGGTACTCATATTTTCTCATCAACCACATCCCTTTTCCTGAAATAACAGCTTTGTACTTCCTTGAATGGCTTTTGAAGAGGGACATTTATTTTTTCTTATTTGAAAAATTCATTCCCTTGTATTTTTGAATGGAAAAGAAACATTTTCCTTCTTTTGTCAGTTAGGAAATCTCATTTGACATTTAGAGGGGACATGTTAAAATGTCAGATTGATAAGAGCTGCTATTACCATGAAAAGGTTGAAAAGGACAGTAGTCTTTTTTTAGCAATATACTTTTAATGTGACAGTTATGTAAAAGCAAATAGTGTGATGAGGAATTTTTCACTGTCAAAATGTTTTACAGAAACAGTAGTTTCTAATTGAATCAATCTTTTTCACCATGTGTTGGGATGATCAGGATTTGAGGAACAGCTATGCTAGAAAGTACAAAGAGTTAAACAAATACAGATAAAAATAGAAGATGTGGAAAAGAAAATAAAGAAAGGAAGAATATTTGCAAGTATAATTCTGCCAACACTACTGGTACCAAAGCTTTGACTGCATACATTGTATTATATATCAATTGTTACAGACGTAGCTATATTGTAAAAGTGGCAAAATTTCATTTGACCTCACACTTCCAATAGCATCTAGGAACACACAAGAAGGACTGCATTACCACTTGCTTGTTAAAGCTCTCTGAAGCAAGTTATCTGGTAACAGAAAGAAAACCTTTGTATTGTTGGGTCCCTTCCTTTAGACAGGATTTCACAGGAAGCTTTATCTGGTACTCATCTTTGTGAGCCTTTCTATTCTTCCTACAGTATGACTTTCAACCCTTTCAAGTTGTTTGTGAATTAATATTGATTCTTTTTTGACTTCTTGTTTAATTAATTTTGTCACTGTTTTATTTTTATGACTAAAATCAATTGTTCTGACAGATACTCCAAACAAAAGACTAGGGGTTTCTGAGGCCAACTTGTGCAAGAAAGATGGGTGGTTTGGTGATTCAGACTAGCTGACCCAGAAGCAGAGTTTTCCAAAGCAACTCCAGCTTTATGGCCAGCTACATGGGCAGACCTGAGCTAAGTGAGTATGCATTGTATTAGGGTCACTGAAGCCAGTTCATACCTATGAACCCATATTCTGAGGAGAATTCCTTTTATATAGTGTTACCTCATTAGGACAAGCAGCATGTTGGGGAGGAAATGGATTCAAAAAGTGGGAAGAATGTTAGATTTATAGCCAGAGGCTCAAATTTAAAAGCATTTTCCTTTCAGGGAGAAGTAAGGGTGTATGATGTGCTGTGGCACTGGAGAACACTTTATCTCCTCTTAGACTTGGCCACAAAAACATATCCATTTGGTGCTTGTTCTAGTGCTGGCCTCACAATTTCCCATAGGCTTCTTTTCAGCTTCAGAATAGGACAATCAGCCTGAGAGAATCAGGGAGTAATGAAGACATGGAAGTTACACTTTTAAAATGGCATTAGATTTAGCTCTTCATCTTGGTACAAGATGTGTGGGAATAGAGGCAGCAGGAGGAGCACATCATGTCAAAGTGGTGACTCTTCCCCTAGGCCTGTCAGAGATATAAATCATTCCCCCCATGCCTTCCAAGAGTTGTTCCGAAAGTTCTGTGTAGAGAGTATGTCCAGTTTTAAACAGATTTGAGTGAATAGCAACTGTAGCATGAAAGTGATTTTGCCATGCTACCAGATGCCTGTGTTCTTAATCGTGGAAGACTAAGCACACAAGCAATTGAGTAAATGGATCCATTTATGTAAGCAATTCCTTCTGCTTGGAAGAAACAAAACACCCACCCACCCTATATTCTGAAAGGCAACATAAAAATGAATAAGGTGAGTACCCTAAAAAGGTTGTTCATAATAAAATCCAGACTATATAAACAATTGAGAAATAAATTCAGAGATATTATTCTCATTTATTTGGGACTTATCTCTGAGGAGATGTGCATAGGGTCTCAAGCTAATAGATCTGTTGTCTTAAAAAACTTTCTTCAACAAGAAATCTTGAAGTCGTTATATAATTGTGTCATGTTTTCAGCTTTTATGGCTGTCAAGGCATCACATCCTCTACGATGTGAGTCATCCACTTAGTTGGCAGAGGGTGGAAAAATACTGCTTTTAATTTCTCCTGCAATTGACTATTCAGATGTGTGTCTAAAAACATTAAAGCTTCCAAATTGCCATTTGAACAGTTGGTGTGGGATTAATATAGTTACAAATTTATCATATATCATTTTCCTCCATGGAGATTCACAAATGTGCGTATTGACACTTACCTCTTTTGTCTCTTGAATTCTCGTTTGTTCACCCTGCAGCATCCTTTTGAGAGGAAGATATGCACGAAGTCCTCTATTAAATGTTCTAATAACAGGGCTTGTAAACCCCAGTTTTTCATCTAGTGAAGAAATGCATTAATCATTACAAGTTCTATTTCTCTGCTTTCATAATTTGTCTCATTGAAAAGCTGGGGAAGAAAGCATAGCATAGGATGAGAGAACAGCCAGCCCTTATCAGACAGGGGTGGGATTCTACACACCTATTCACTAGAACCGATTGTTACCATTCTAAGCAGTTCGGAGAACCGGTTGTTAGAAGAAATTACTGGCCTAATCCTGTAAGGAAGCCAGGAAGGAAACATTCTGGTGTTGCTTACAGAAACTGCCTCTCTGTTAACCCTTATTCCATTCTTGGCAGGACTAGACTTCCTGTCTCAGGAACTTCTCTGGAGTTATTTTTCCCTCCTTTGCTGGTACTTTGCTTGTGTGGAGTGATCATTCAAAGTTACAATGGCACTGAAAAAAGTGACTTGTGACCATTTTTCACACTTACGACTGCAGCATCCCCACAGTCATGAGAGGCGAGGTGAGGAGATGCATGCCTCAACGTGAGTGATATTGAGTTGGCCACACCAAGCCAGTCACATGACCACCAAGCCATGCCCACCAACTAAGCCATGCCCAAAGAACCAGTTGTTAAAAAATTTGAATCCCACCCCTGTTATCAGCACATTACTCTTCTAATCCAATAAAATTACATTTTACATCCTGGATGTTGAAGGAGGCCAGCAACTTATGGCTCCCAATGTTGTAGTGAATATATCTTGCAAAACTTAAAAACAGTCCCTTCCTGATCCTTCCTCCTATCCTTGGAAGTTATAAGGCTGTGTTCAGGGTGTGACAGGGGAAAATAACAGGCAGATTTTATATGCCACATAATTTTCCAACCTGTATTTTCTATCTGAGGGCTCCTAGTACAGCTGCTAAAATGGTATTTTGGAGTATATTAACAGAGACAATTGTCCAGAAAGCAATTATTCTATTCTCCACTACCTTGGTCAGATTTCATTTGGAGACTTGTTCTGAATGCCACAGGGGGAAAAATATATGACAAATTGGACCAATTCAGAGAATTGATTCCAGGTGCTAAAGATGGTTTAAACCAAGAATCATTCAGCCCTGTGGGGAACAGCTAAAAGACAAGCGTATGTTTAAAAGATGATTAAGAGTAGGGGAGATAAGACAGAAATATTTCAGAAAATCTAAGCATGATGAACCTACCATCATTATCATCTACTGATAAACGATCTTCATTGATGCAATTTTCTCAGCTGTATTGTTACATCATAGGTGTTTAGAGGAGACAAAACCAATTCTGAACTGTTGTCTGCCATAAAGCTGATTTGGGGAAATTTCTATTTGATGAAGAATTTATAAGGTCCTCGGAATTACATGATTCTCCCCTTCTAATTAAGTACCTGTTTAATTTATAAAGCCGATTATGCAAGAATTGGTCGTGTAAATTTGTTTGTATATTCACATTATGTTCCGTCTTTGTTGGATTTTTATTATGTTTTAATAGAGCACCATTACATTATTTTATTACATTGCTTTTGTAATCTTTTCACATAATTGATACTTGAATTATTTCTTCTTTCTTTTCAGTTTAATATCCAAGAGTAAGGCCATTAAAAAACCTGATCTTGAAATTAACTCATTTCAAAGATCTCCTGCAGTGAAATTATGGTAATGATGTGGCACTTGCACATTATAAAAAGTACTGGGCTAGTTTTTCAAGGCTGGGACTTGAAATTTAGGAAGGTTGCAAAGAATGGGGCAGTGAATGTAAGCCAAGGAATAAGACAAGGGCTAATGTAGAAGACTCAACATTTTCTATAAAGACTTTGGTTTTATTAGAAAGAATTCATAGACATGGGCAGACCCAGGGAGGGTCAATGGGGGAAAATGACAAAATAAAGGACATTAAAGTGTCACCACTCAAGCTTTCTCCCTTTTGACATGTGTCACATACATATAAGGGTTACAGCTTGCATCATAATAATTGGTGCACTTCTTTGACAAAACAATCAGATTGTGTGAATGCCTCTCTTTTTAGGACTCATTTTAGGAAGTAGAAGAGTGAGAAAGTACTTCAGAGCTTAGTTGCTGAATCAAGATATTTCGTTCTGTTTTGCTACCAGTATATAATTTAAAATGAAAGTCCATCTGGCTTAATGTTATGCTGTGTGATTTCAGGGTGAGGAATTTCATTCTGACAGGTAAATTTACCAGAATTATGCAAAAGGCCTACTATGCAGTTTTGAAGAGCTCCATCACTTAGCCGTATTTGAGAGACACTCTGCTGTCAGTACTCAAGCAAGCAAAGAGAGGTGTGGGGGAAGCAAAGCCAAATTGAAGCAATGAATATGCTGCATATAAAAACACCCTAAATCCAGAAAACATACTCTATTTTTTAATAAAAGAAAATTTCTCAGAATTTGTGAGCTATCTAGCCATGTTCATTAGAATATTTATGCAGATCATTTCTATCTGGTTGCAGGAAAGCTTAATAGAAAGTATTTGTAATGCCTGTTTTGATTCTTGAAATAGTGCTAAAATTTATTTTTAAAGTAGAAGTTGTAGCTCCCAGGTTGGGAATCTATCCCTCTATACCCTGTTATTTGTGGCTGAACCACTTCATCTTTTGCAATTGGCTGTGCAGAGTTGAGCTGCTGGGAAATATATTTCAGCAACATCTGGCGAACCATTAGTTCTTCTCAGCTCTTGCTGTATATGATTAAACCCCTTAACTGTTTGCAGTTTGGATCCTAAATCATCTTTCCTAAATAACCTATTTGGGAATTACTGAAATACTTCAGTAATGCCTGAACTTGAGTTGTAAATTTTCTACAAAATCACACTAATTTTCTCTAATTCACATTTCAGTTTCTGGATATGGGAGCCCAAGATCCACAAATGCATTCAATTTATACCTTCTTTGAAAACATGTTATTGAGTTTCTTACAGCTCTGGGATTTCCCGTTGCTTTCACATTTAAGTTCCAACTAGGTCCAATCTTGCTTAGCTGTTTTGAAATCAACCCAACTTAGAAGATGCTGTACCCTACTGCCTGATCAGGGTTATATCAGAACTTTTTCATGATTTGCCTGAGCTGCTTGTATTATACCAGTACCTTCATTTTATGCTTTGGCGTGCCTTAATTCTGGAAGTTACAGAATAACAGAATTATTTGGAGGAAGAAAGATGTAGTTTGATGTCAAGTCTCATTTGGCTTGGTTCTCTTGGAGCTACACAAATATCTCCAGGAAGACCTTCAAAGAGCATTCACCTCAATCAGTGATCCAGCCTAGTTGCTGAATTGATTGTTATGAAACTTAGTAGACTGAAAATCTAGGGGAGACAAGCAGAACTGTTAATTAGCTTCATTGAAGCTCCTTCAGCTAGATATTCTTTTTCCCTCTTCCCTGAAGTAGCACACCTGACACTGAGCTGCACTACATCTGAGTACTTCTTGTTGTTCCCTTCTATCCCACCCCATGCTGGGCTGCTGGTTGCCTTGTTATAGCAACTCTTTCTGCTCTGTGGCAAACCTCCTTCACCAGGCGTGTTTTCTCTGAGCCTGTCAAGTGTCAAGATGCTGAAGCAAGTTTGAAAAGAGTTCTAGAGTCCCTAGTGGTGAGCGTGGAGGAAAACAAATGGCTCTTTCTTTCCCTTTCATTCCTCCCAAAGTGTCTGCAAGAGAAGACAGCAGCTGCACAGACATGAATGCTAACAAGCGGCTGGGAGGGCATCAAACACTTTTGTTGGTTCTGTTTACTAATTCTGACATGGTGGTTTTTGCCACTTTGGATTCTGAGCTGCTGTTTGGTGTCACATTTGCAATAAGTTTCCTCAGCAGGGCTCTTTTGTCCTTTGAGTTTGTAGAGAAAATAGAAAAAGAATGTCTTTATATGAAAAGGAAACAGTTTGATGCAAGCACAATGCCGGTAAACATGTTGCTTCCTGACGCTTGTATGCCTTGTTTCATCCTTTCCCCTTAACCTTCAGCCTTCTCAAATATTAAAAGTTGGAATAGTGGTCTCCTAAATATGTGGACTTATGATTTCAACTGAGTTGAACAGAATTGTCTTCTAAATATGTATGCAATTATCACTATAATGTGTAACATCAGCCCCTCACTTGCTCCTTCAGTCTACTTGGAGCCTTTGAAAGTCACCTGTGGGAGAAAATATTAATTAAAATCATTTGAGCAAACCTCAATAAGTCTATATTCATTCTTAAAAACCTGCCACTTCAGAAGGGAGAGGGAAAAAAGAGATGGGGGAGAGGGGTCCAAGGTCACCCTATTGATTTTGTGCCTAAAGCAGGACTAGAAGTTATGGTCTCTAACCATTATCCCAAACTGGCTGCTTATGCTATGTATAATTAAATGGATAGATATCATGAGGAATCTAAATATTTCAAGAAACGTTATATGGTTATAACATGGGTATATGAACAATAAGCATTTGTGATTAAATACCTCCATCTTGTATCATTGTGTACATAGCTAAAATGGTATATACAGTAGCTATCACTTGATGTCCCATTGAGATAGGATAAAGAGTGGTTACATTAAGTAAACAGTATTCTTTACTCAATAAGCGCTCAGGGAATTTAACTGTCACAGCATCTGCAAGGGATTAATTGTAGAGTCTTAAATATAAATATTGCTCACTGATTAATCCACTTCTAGCTGGATAAGTAAGTTTTGGGTTGTATCTTGATAAGTTTTCCTTTAACATAGTTTTTTTTATAAATATGAAGAACATATAAGTGAAGAACAAAACACATATTATTTGAGGTCTTTCAAATACACACACAATACAAACACACACACACATGCACACACTAATCTCCTATTTGACCACTATTTATGTGTTTATTCTAACTTCAAATGGCTAAAAAACTTTATTTTCTCTCTCTCTCTCTCTCTCTCTCTCTCTCTCTCTCTTTCTTTCTTTCTTTCTTTCTTTCTTTCTCAGTGTCCAGGTTTTATAAATGTACATTATTACCTAAAAGACCAATGCTTTAATTGTTCTTATTTTGGCTTTACCCTTCATGCTCCTGTCATTGCTGGGATGAATCACCTCCTGACATCTCCAGCACACTCTTTCTGTGTACCTGTTAATTCTCCCAAGAGAACAAAACTCTCTAACTTCTTTTTATTTTCTTCTCAGTTAACTTCAAGCATGCTAGTTGCCATTACATTTCTCATCTTAATGTTTAATGTTTGTTCCTATTACATTCATACCAAGCTTTTCTAAAATTGCCCATAATTTCAATGAACAAAATGATGTAATTTGCATAGTTTATTATGGAACAGTCTTCCTTTGGCGATTTGGTTGACACCATAATTTTTGGCCTTTTGAAAATTAATAAATTATTATAGGTGCTGTTCTGATCATATTTAAGGAATGGTCACCACTGCACTTATTCTCTCATGGTAGAACTTTGCTTGTATCTGGATTTTATACTACTGTATTTTTCTAATTTATGATATAAAAGAATGGAGTTGTTTTTTGAGTCTGGCAGTATAAAATAAAATAAAACAAAATAAACAAGCAAGCAAGGTAGCTCACTAAAACTGCTAGAGCTTTAATTTCATTTTTTTTTTAAAAAATAGTTGTCCTCTCTTCTAATTCATCCAGTCATACTGGTAAACAGTAACTAAGCTAAACAAAGAGCCAGTCTGGTGTAGTGGCTAGACATCAGGCTAGAAACTATGAGACTGTGAGTTTTAGTCCCACCTTAGGCATGAAGCCAACTAGGTGATATTAAACCAGTCATTTTTCTCAGTCCTAGGAAGCAGGTAATGGCAAATCAATTGGCAATCTTGCCAAGAAAACTTCAGGGACTTGTCCTGATAATCACCAGGAATCAACACTGACTTGAAAGCATATAAAGAATCAGCTAAACAAAACTTTACTTTTATTTATTTATTTGTCAAGCATGCATTAGATAACAGATATAAATATAAGATACAAATAAAAAGGATAAACAAAATAAAAAGGAAACATTAGGACAGGGATGGTAGGCACGTTGGTACGCTTACAGATCTCTTAGGAATGGGGTGAGATCAACTGTTGACAGACTAAGGTTAAAGTTTTTTGGGTTTGGGAAAGAAATTAGAGAGTCAAATAGTGTATTCCAGGGTTTGACCACTCTTTTGCTGAAGTCATATTTCCTGCAGACAATGTACCTCTCCTTTCCTATTCTGAACTTCCCTACTTCTCCAGGTTTATTTCTTATAATCACTTGATGTACATTGCTAAAAGTTCCTCAAAAATATAACCAGGTCTCTATATTCTGGTACAATCTATGCAATCACAGGCCTTCCTTGATCAGAAAATCAAAGGTAATTATACTTATACTTTTTTGACCATTCAATTATCCATTTTATTTAAGCTATTTGATCCTGAACTTCAAAAAAAAAACAAAAAACCAACAGATTGGTTGCTTCTTTGAGAAACTCACATAGTTTGGGCATGTGATATGAACAGATGATGAATTGCAAAATATGATTAAGCACAACAAGTTTGAAAGTCATAGAAGGGAAGACAACAGATACCGTATTTGCCGGCGTATAAGACGACTGGGCGTATAAGACGAGCCCCAACATTTCCACTCAAAATATAGTTTTTGTTATATACTCGCCGTATAAGACGACCCCCCACTTGGAGGCATGCTTTTCAAGGCAAAAAGTCGTCTCATACGCCGGCAAATACGGTAAGTTGTAACACTTGGGGTATTCTGGATATAATTCTTGATTGACACCCCAACCCCTTTCCCCCAAACTTACAAAGCCACCAAAATGCTTTAGAGAGGCAGCTTCGCCTTTCTCAGGCTGGCACTCAATTCCTCTCCCTTTCTTTGTGACAGCCCCAGCGTGCGTGCCATCGGGACTCCAAGGGTGGGGGATGGACAGCTGCCAACTCTCTCTCTCTCTCTGTGTGTGTGTGTGTGTGTGTGGTGTGGAGGGTAATTCCGGCTATCTCTGGCCTCCGCTCGGTTTTAAAGTCACTTGGCCGGTTCCCAAGTCGCAAGCGCGCGCTGGCCGGGAGACGCGGCGCCGGGTGGAAGCTCGGTGCAGGGGAGGCAGATCTTTCTCTCTAAGCGGGGAGGGAGGAGGGGACAAGAGGAGGGACGGGACGGGACAGGGGGCGGGAGGAGGGCGCTCGCCTTCTTCCACCGCCACGGACCCTTTTCTTCCCAAGGGGACCCTGGAAAGAGGCTCGGGAGCCGGGTGGCCCTGCCCAGCGGGTCCCATCAGGAACTTCCTGAGGACACCCCCCGCCCCAAGCACAGCCCTCCCGGTCTTTCAAAGAGGGAGGGAGAAGCGGGAGGAGCAAATTGCCGCCCCGCCCCGCTGCCCAGAAGGAGGGCGCCACAGTCCACCCCACCACCTTCTCCCCCCACTCCCTGGGCCATTACGCGGCTCGGGGCTGGCTGGGCGAGCGGCCCCGCCAGAGACCCTCCGGCTCCACCCCCACCCCACCTCCAGATTGGCCTCCGCAGCGCCCGAGCCGGGCGGAGGGTGGGTGGGTGGGTGGGAGGAGGAGGAAGAGAGACTCGGCTGGGCTTGAAGGGGCTTCGCAAGTTGCGGAGCTCCGCCCCGTCGCTCTTGCACCGAGTGACAATGTATGATTACAGCGTATAAGACGACCCCCCACTTGGAGGCATGTTTTTTAGGGCAAAAAGTCGTCTTATACGCCGGCAAATACGGTAAGATAAATGGACTGAGTGAAGGTGATTATAGAATGTCCTTTGAAGAGCTAAAATTTACTGTTGAAAAGATGGTTGCTTGAAGTCACCAGGAGTTGAGTCTGACTTCATGCATGGCTCCTAACAAATTTTTCCCACGTGTTAATTTAAATAAGTGCTTCAAGCAGTAATTACCAATATAATTTATATTGCTGGGTTCTTATAGATGGATAATACAGCCTATTATCCTATTTCTTTTTAAATGTAGCACTGAAGAACCTTACTTAGCTATTGTGCAGCACTCAGCTGCATTGTTGGAATCTTCCTTGAAAAGCGTAAAGATTTCCAGAAAGGCATACAGCTGGATGAAGACATGTCATAGCATGTCTTCATTTTTTTCTCTCTCTTGCTGCTTTGCTTTGAGTGAAAAAGAGCTGAAGTGTTAACAATGGAATTTTGCACGCATTAAAGAAAAATGACCTGACCTGACTGTATGTATAATAATTGGGGGGGGAAATCCTGATTTATCTCAGCATGAGGTTCTTGGCCATTTTGTAACAGGCAGTAAGGTTCAGTCTTTGATGGGCACTTCTTAGTGTGTGTGTGTGTGTGTGTGTGTGTGTGCTTTTTTTCTTTAAGAAATCAGGTACAAGCATAACATACATTTTGAAAAGAATATACAAAAGTGAGATGATGTGGCATTATGTTTAATGGAAATGTACACATGTATAGAGATGCAGAAATTTTAGAGGAATGTTCCAGTTGTGAACACTTAGATAAGATGAGGAAAACAAAGATGAGGAAACAACAAACATATTAGTGTAGCAGAGTATATTGACTACCATGTATGGCAAAAGATCTGGATAATGTCATCCTG
The DNA here is from genome assembly GCF_049901735.1 of Notechis scutatus. NCBI lineage: Eukaryota > Metazoa > Chordata > Lepidosauria > Squamata > Elapidae > Notechis > Notechis scutatus. The sequence continues at coordinate 264,260,069 of NC_142009.1, read as the reverse complement.
ATCTCTATTACTGATGTTTTATGGAAAAGCAACACAGTAATAATGGATGATTTCAGCTAACAGAACTTGGGAGGTCTGAATGTGGCCCTTCTGAGCTTCATTTTTGCTGGCAGAGGACTGTAGAAGATACCCCTAGCCTTGCCCAGGCTACCACAGGTGCCCCCCAAAATGAGGGATGCCGAGCTGGCCATAGAGATCAAGCACAACCCTGATGTGGCCCTCATTGAAATCAAGTTTGACACCCCTGCCCTAGAGCATGTCCCAAGGATAGCAACTAAGATAATAAGGAGACTGAATGGAAAAAAATACAGTATCTACAAAGAATTGTTAGATATAAGTGTTAAATATGTTTACTGTAGAGGACAAAAGGCTGAGAAGATGACAATAGTTTCAAATATCTGTAGTCTTGTCATGTGGGTTAGAATTGATCAGAATTGTTCCAGAAGATAAAACGAGAAACAATGGCTTTACACAACCACTTCATAATGGTAAGCTCTGTACAACAATGCAATAGACTTCTTTTAGAGATGCTGAACTCTCCTTTACTGAAAAACTAAGGCTGGACATCTAATTTGGGGCTGCTACAGTGCTGGATTTCTGGGCAGGGGCTGCTAATCCTTATATTCTACAATATTATGTTTCCTTGTTATGTCCGCTGCAGAAAAGAAAAGAGAAATACCAATGACTTCAGATTTGGTTTTTTATTGTTGTTATTATTGTTGAGAATTGTATAGTGGAATTTGTATAACCTTAAATTGCAATATTTTAGTAGATTGCCTGTAAGATAATTCCTAGCATTACCCTGCCACAATTCCCTCTTTCCATCACCTGTCTTCATATAACATGAAATAGGAGCATAAAGATGGCTTTGACTTGGAACGTGTCAATTTAAAATCCAGGAAGTTTTATAAAAATTGAATCTTCTAAAAGTGGTGACTGATAGTTTTCTCAGGTTATCCTTGAGATTCTTTTATTATTATTATTTAAAAGCCCAGTAAAACCAGTCATTATGATTCCTTTTTATTTGTTCATTCATTTGTTCCCTTTCTGTCACTCACTGAAATTATCCCCAAGACATGCTTTAGAAGCTTATCTCTCACTTGTGTGTCATTTTTATCTTCACTGATGTTTTTGGGGAATCCTGTTGCTCAGCTTAGAATGGAATCTTAAGGAAATGAATTTTGTAAGTTTTGTTCAAATTCCTAATATTAATGACTAGTTGAACCAATCAGATGATTGTGTGAAGGAAAGAAGAATGTGGGAATCATGAATGCTTAATGCAATTTATTTAAATTCCCATAGTAAAATGCTAAGTATCAAGTTTCATTTTGCTCTTTATTTTTTGCACTAGTTTGCCATTAAAAATATCTACAAATTGTGTATTCATTTTCATGGACATTTCTATAAATGTGTGCATGATGTTGTGCCATTTTCAATAATATCTACATTTTAGTACAAGATAATTTTAAAAATACAAGGTTAGAAAGCATTTTGCTTGCTAATAATATTATTTCATTTTGTCTACCCATATGCAGACCTGAACTATTTATGTCATTTGCATATTGATATCACACGAATTATGAAAATGAATACAAACAATGCTATTTTGTCATTTATATAATGACATTATTACACAAATGAAGTAAATCCCTACTCAACAGTGGAACAGATCACGTCCCCCATACACAAATGCACAAACACACACACATGTACAAATAATACTTAATATTATGATATAGTATATTCGAATATGCATATCTATTGAGTGCATGTAATCTAGTATTCAGCATTTCTTTTTTCAGATATAAACTATACCATGACTTAAAAATATAAAAGCTGTGGTGGCACAGTGATTAGAATGCAGCACTACAGGCTATTTCTGCTGATCCCTGGCCGCCAGCAGTTTGGCAGTTTGGGTCTCACCAGCTCAAGGTTGACTCAACCTTCCATTCTTCAGAGGTGGGTAAAATGAGGAGCCAAATTGTTGGGGGCAATATGCTTACTCTGTAAAGCACTTAGAGAGGTCTGTAAAGCACTGTGAAGCGATATATAAATCTAAGTGCTATTGCTATTAAGAAGAACCCTGCAGAAATGACTCAGCATATAACTTTCTTCTGTTATATAAAATTATTGCCATATAATGGCAAAAATATGGACAGCCTAATCAAATTACTAAAAAACAACAAAGATAATGAATACTACAAAGTTTGGAACTGTTGCTACCGTATGAATGGTTAAAGAAAAAGCAACATTTAACAACTGAATAAGTTATGAAACTATGAAGAACGTGCATTTAATCATAAAGTATTCTGTGAAAATAAAACATTAAAAGAACGAGGAAGGTATTGTAACAAGGTAGACCATGTCAATGTTATGGGGTAAAAGAAAAAAAAGAAAAGTGTAACCAATGCTCAATACCTGCTGCAAAATGTATGTATGTACTGTATATATATTTGTTTATATGTTTGTTTGTTTCTTTTTTAATGTTTTAAATATATGAAACTTAAATAAACTTTATTTTAAAATTAAAAAAATAATAATGGCAAAAATAATTTCTTTCCCTTTCTGATATTAATATCATTGGCACACTTTCTATTTTTAAAAAAGAAAAGTTAAGATCCAGAAATTTTCACAATGGTTAATTTGTATTTTATCTCTCTGAACTAGCATGTTCCAGTGATACTGCTGATTTTTTATTTTTTATTTGGTTTTGCGGGGAAAAAAAACACTAATAAAATAGAGGTGCTACACTTTATAAAAAAAAAAAGGGAAGATGATAGTAAATGATGCTTCCATTTTTACCCATTGACATATCCATTTGTTATACTGATTTTTCTCTGTGTATTTTACAGTGGGGTCAAGAAGTAGTAACTAAAGAGCTAATCAGCTTCTATATCTTTGTCACTGTCCATCTAAGAGTGTTCATAGTTTGTAATAGTGTGGCCCTGCACCTTCTTATTATAACTCCAGCTGAATTCAGTGGGATTTATTCTCTGGAAAATGTATATGAAGTAATTTCCTCATTTACAAAAAGCAATTGCTTTGTAGATTTTTTTTTTTTTAAACATATACTTAACTCTGCCTAAGATTTTCTCACCGTCAGGCCATGAATATCTTTGCTTAACTGAGATTGTATGAAGAGATTTGCCTCTAGTTGCTATAAGCAGTTCTCCTAGGAACCTCAAGATTGAACTATTTGGTTGCTGCCCCAGCTCTTTGGAATGCATTCCTGAAAGCTGAGTAGTCAAATATCATTATTATATACTTTAAAAGCCCTTAACAGCCCAACTTTTTGTGCATACTTACAACAGAATGAAATCTTGCTTTACTTGTTTCTTTTAATTGGTATTTTTAATGATTTTAATGTCTCAATTTTACATTGGTTTTTATTGTATATTGCCGAGGGATTTTGGTAATTGGTAGTATATCAGTAAGAAACGAACAAAAAACCCTATAAGACAAAAAAAAATGGTCATTTGGGTTTGTTTGATTTAGCTTAAGGGAGTCTTTTAAAGGTATTTTGAAAATGATTTCAGAAAAAATGGCAATTGAATAAATGATCGACTATCTATCAGATGTGAATGCAGAGTCAGGGGAATCGTAAATTGGCATTGGGTAGATATGCTTTTGATGCTATTTATTTTCTGCTGAGAAGTAGAACACTATATTTATTTTGTATGGAGATCTACCTAGGGAAGGTACTTGTGGTGGCTACAAACAATTAAGCTGGATCATATATACTGGATACAAATCTATTAATATTAATTGCTTTAGTTGCATTTCTTCATAATAATCATCTGGGGATTCTGGGGCTGTTAAAGTATAGGAAATGAAATGCAAACTGGGAAATCAACTATTTCACATCTCTAGCATCTATACTCCTTTGACATACTGAGTTAACTGGAAGCTCAACATAGGAATCCTTAAATGTGATTATGGGAAAATAAATAGATAAGCTGTAGTTTCTTCCCCAAACTGTGTTAATTGTGACAAACCACTTGCTTATTTTTTTTAAAAAGTGTCTTAATAAATATTGTTTTATCTGTTTTTTGTGTTTGTGTGGCCTTCAGTAGTCTCTTAGAAATTGTTTTGACATTGTCTGTATCAAGGCCATTAAAAAGCTGAATCAAATTAGAAACATCATTGTTGTGCTGAAATTATTTAGTATAGTTATTTGTAGCAGCAATAGTAATGTCAATCTAAAGCCAAAATATTTCCATGCTATAACTTAAGCTTTTGTGGAAGTTCGAACATTACATTTATTATAAGAGTTAGGACAACTGTTTATTTTTCCTCCGAACTTTTATTGCTTGTGTGAAAAACACTGATGCATGCTGTGAGAGGAAAGAAAGAAGTAATGCTAGGATCCAGCGAAAGTAAACAAATTATAGTTAAAAAAAAAAAAAAGAATGGCCCAAATTGTTCCTCTTTTGAGAAAACAACACTTTTAGATAGTAAGTAGGGCTGTTTTGAAGTTGGACCACTGCCCAGGAGATTGAATCTCAATGGAGAACTGAGAATAAGTGGAGAAAAACCTGGAAAGAAAGAATATCTGGGAAACAGCCTAGAATTTTGAGGAAATAATGGTGCTGAACATTTGTCAGCAAAGAGTAAAATTTACTGGCATGTGCTTTGCCTCTCAGACTTTAGCTTTTCTGTCCTAACCAAACCCTAGCTTCTATTTTTCAAATAATACCCATCTGATGAGTGGAAATTTGACTGGCCATCGGTTCTTCTTATACCTGTACTTCAGGTAAATTGTTTCATTAATTTTGTTACTTCAATTATTTTTGAATATGATCAAGTAGCCAGAAATGTAGGATTTTATGTGTTTTTTTTAAACATGTTTAGTCTGTAACTGGAAAAAAAACACTAAGTAAATAGAAGAAACTATTTTAAAGATGTTTGTTGAGTTGGTATGACCATGTGATGCCTGCTCAAATTACTGAGATTTCAGCATAAGTTGATGGTTGTGAACAGAGGTGGTATTCAGCAGGTTCTGATCAGTTATGGAGAACTGGTAGTGGAAATTTTGAGTAATTCAGAGAACCGGTAAATACCACCCCTGACTGGAGATTTTACAGTATCCTTCGCCTGCCATGCCCATGAAGCCACACCCACAGAACCGGTAGTAAAAAAATATTGAATCCCACAAATGGTCACGAATTGGACTGGGTAAGCACAAGGACATGCTTACCCTCTGTTCCCTTTACTTATTTATTCCTTACCTTGCTTACTAATGTGAGTACATAGTCTTCCTAGGGTAAGTAATAATTTCTGTTCATCTCAGATCACAGCCTGCTTATCACATTGGGAAAGTAGTTCTCAAATATCTCTGGGCGGTTTGTGCTGAAACGGAATCTGGGTCTGGGGTATTGTAATGTGTATTAATTGTTGACTGATTCATATTGATCTCTTCTGTTGGAGTACTCAGTAAAGTAAGTAAAATATAAAGGCCAGGAACTGATTGGTCAAACAGAAATATTAGGTTGCCACAGTGATGGCTGAATGAGGCTATGAATGACTAATGTGGAGTGGATAGCCTCTGTATGAGTCTCTCTCTGTACTTATTTTTCAGGAGTAAAAAAAAAATAAGTAGAAAAGATGAGAAATCTCTTAGTTTGCTGCACACAAGTGTTCTCTCTGCTCAGCTGAGTTTTCAAATTTAGAAGATCTAACAATAGAACAAAACGCTATGGGTTTTCCCCCCTCCCATTGCTTTAAACATTGCTAGAATGACTTACTATATTGTGCAAACTCAAAGGTAGGATTTGTGCATACACCAAAAAGGAATATATTTAACCAAGAGATGATAATTGCAAAATTGAAAGTTTCCCCAAAAAGCTGTCCATGGAAAATGTGGAAAAGCTTATTCTCTTTTTCACATTTATAGAATGATTCATGGGTAAGGCAATAACGTCCGTTCAACATAATTTTACTGTAAATGCATCACTGATTGCAATAATAAGTTGCATGTATTGATTAACTTGTCAATGAAACAGATGTGCATGTGTAAAGATATGTATTGTTACAAGAAAAAGAAAGACAGACAAACAGAAAGATTGATTATAATCAATATGCAAGTACATATATTTGTAAATCAGTTCACAGATATGCTCAATTCTACCAAGGAGCAAGGAGAAGATGTATGTTAAAAACTTAGCAAATATTGAATAGATAGTGTGTCAATGTGTAACAGTGTAAAAATAAAAAAAATAGGAAAATTGTGAATCTCTAATACATTATTGATGCTCCGCAAAAAAGATTGTAATTAGTAGCAGATACACTAGTAAATTGCTAAGAAAGTGAAGATGTAATTTCACACTTTATGACCTCATAGCTTGATGATGAAAATTCTGGTCTAAGGCCAGTTCCAGTCAGTGTTGATCTGGAACAAGGGGTCCGTCCCTCAACCTCTGCTTTGTGGGAACTTTGGGGGGCTTCTATTTAACACCTACATGAAAATCAGGGTGAAATCATCTATCACCATAGGATGAGATATCAGTACGCTGATGATACCCAGCTGTTCATCTCTGCTTGTGATGAGTTAAGCAATTCCATGACTGCCCTTGGTGCCCATGGTTCCTAGAGGCTATTGGATCTGGATGGGGAACAACAGTTAAAACTAAAACTTAGCAAGACAGTGTAGCTTTGGGTTCTTGGTTCTTGGAAAATTATCACTGGTTGTAAATTTATTTATTTATTTATTTGATTTATATTGCTGCCTATTCACCCATGGCAACTCAAGGCAGCTTACACAATGTAAAATCATGTTTAAAACAAAAAATAAAAATAAAAACAAAAAGAACAAAAAAGAATCAAATAAATTAGTAAAGTACAATAGAACAAAATTTGGGAAAAACAAAACAAAACAAAAACAAAAACCAAGTCCCCCCACTGACAACAGCGGGCTACACTAGCCATTTGATGGGTTCCATCCCTCTCTGGGTTCTTCAGGCCCACTGGCAAAACCAGGTCTTCAGTGTCTTTCGGAATAGTATTAATGAGGGGGGCATTCTAATCTCTGGGGGAATGATGTTCCAGAGAAATGGAGCTATGATAGAAAAGACTCTTCTTCTAGGTCCCACCTGGTGTATCTCCCTCAGGGGTGGGACCCGCAGCATTCCCTGCCTCCTCGCTCTAATGGGTCGGGTAGATGTCACTGGCAAGAGATGTTTCCTCAGATAACCCAGATCCAAGCCATGAAGGGCTTTAAAGGTGACAACCAGCACCTTGAATTGCACCTGGAAGCAAATTGGCAATCAATGCAGCTCCTGCAGGAGAGGTGATACATGTGCACACTGGGGTCAGCTCCTGCAGGAGAGGTGATACATGTGCACACTGGTCACTTCCTGTCTTGATTATTGCAACATGCTGTACATGGGGCTGCCCTTGAAGAGCATGCAGAAGCTCCAGTTGGTGCAAAATGCAGCGGCCCACATGGTTATGCTCTTCAAGGGCAGCCCCATGTACAGCATGTTGCAATAATCAAGACAGGAAGTGACCAGGGCATGAGTGACTGTGAGTAGGGACCGCTGATCCAGGAAAGGGCATAACTGGTGCACAACCCGCAGTTGCGACAAGCCCGTCCTGGCCACGACCGCCAACTGCTCTTCGAACAGGAATCATGAGTCCAGGAGAATCCCCAGATTACGCACAGGGTCTGTTTGGGGTAGTGCCACCCCATCCAAGACTAAAGGTGGTAATTCTGCCTGAACCAATGAACCCCAGACCCATAGCCACTCGGTCTTGCATGGGTTTAGTTTCAACACATTGCTCCCCATCCAGCCCCTAACAGCTTTCAAGGCATTGCAAGAGGGAGGACACAGCAACACTTAACTCATCACAGGCCGAGACATACAACTGAGTATCATCAGCATATTGGTGATACCTCAGTCCATGGTGACGGATGATCTCACCCAGTGGTTTCATATAAATGTTGAATAGGAGCGGAGAGAGTACCGAGCCCTGCAGAACCCCGTAAAGCAGTGGGCAAGGGTTGGATCTCTCCCTTCCTATCAACACTGACTGAGAGCGGCCGCAGAGGAAGGAAGTGAACCAAGACAGTACAAGGCCTCCCACTCCCATCCCCTGAAGCCATCCCAGGAGAATCCCATGGTCAATGGTATCAAAAGCCACCGAGAGGTCAAGTAGAGCAAGGATGGATGCACTACCCTAATCCCGCTTCTGCCAGAGATCATCCAAAAGTGCAACCAATGCTGTTTCTGTCCCAAATCCAGGCCTGAATCCTGACTGGTAGGGGTCAAGATAATCTGTTTCATCCAGAAACCTCTGGAGCTGCTGCATGACCACCTTCTCAACAACCTTCCCCAAAAAGGGAAGATTGGAGACAGGGAAGGTTGGAGAAATTATCCAACTAGGTGGAGTCCATCGATGGCTTCTTAAGAAGAGGGCGGACCACAGCCTCCTTAAAGTACTGGGGCACCATCCCCTCCTGTAGAGAAGCATTAATCACCACCAGAGTCCACCCGCCTGTCACCTCCTGGGAAGCTTTCACAATCCAGGAGGGACATGGATCTAAAATACAGGTGCTCACACGCAAACTCCCTAGGATCCTGTCCACTTCCTCAGGAGCAACAGGGTCAAACCATTCCCAGGTAACAGGGCAAGAACCTGCCTCAGAAGCTTCCACAGGATCAGCAACCACGCTGGCATCTAACTGGGAATGAAGTTGAGCGATTTTGTCTTCTAGAAAATCCGCAAATTCCTCAGCATGCCCCTTCAGGTGGACCTCAATCTCCTCCTTCCCTAAAAGGAGATGGCTCACCTTAAAGAGGGTCGTGGGCAGATGCAATTAGTGTGGATAAGTATTTACACTTCGCCTCATGAATTGCCACAAGGTAGGTCTTAGTAGCTGCTCTTACCCGTGTTTGATCCAGTTCATCTCCTGTCTTCTGCCAGCGGCGCTCTAGACGTCTCCTCATGTGTTTCATCCCTCTCAATTCCTCTGTATACCATGGGGCACAGAGAGGTCTACGGGTGAGGAGAGGTCACAAGGATGCAATCCTGTCCAGAGCCTCAGTCACCTTCCTATTCCAAACAATGACTAAGAGCTCGGCTGGACTGCATAATAGATCTATAACCCCCAGCTCCTTCTGGAACCTATCTAGGTCCATTAGTCGATGGGGGCACAGCAATCTAATAGGTCCTGCCTCCCTGCAGGGGGATGCAGCTTTTGAGAAACTCATTGCCACCAGACTGTGATCTGACCATGACAAGGGGACCAAGGAGAGGTCTACCAATTCCAGGTCACATAGACACTGCTCTGACAAGAACCAAATCGGGAGTGTGACAACTATTACTAGTCGGGCTCTGGATAATCTGGGACAGGCCCAAGGAAATCATGGTTTTATAAAATCTCGGGCTACCTCCGACCCCGACCCCAGAGAAGGCATGTTGAAATCCCCCAGAACTGTAAGCCTGGGGAATTCCACTGCCAGTCCTGCGGTGAGGTCTAGGAGCCCAGGTAGGGAAACTGCCATGCAGCAGGGAGGCTGGTATAGCAGCAGCAATCCCACCTGATCCCTTGAGCCCAATCTAAGAAAAAGGGTCTCACAGACGGAGACTTGTTGAACAGCGTCTCTGGAGGCTACTAGAAATTCTCTGATAACAACAGCCACACCTCCTCCCTGGCCCTGAGGTCTAGACTGGTGCCATGCTTGATAAACCATTGGGCACATTTCTGCAAGAGGAATGCCTCCCTCTGGGCTCAGCCAAGTTTCAGTTATACAAGCCAGGTCAGCCTTCTCTTCGAGGATCAAATCGGCAATAAGGCTAGTCTTATTGCAAGCTGATCTCACATTTAAAAGCAGCAGTCTAAGACCAGGGCTTGCACTGCCCAGATAGACGTGATGCATAATTTGGGGATTCTCCTGGATTTATGATTCCAGCTCAAGGAGCAAGTGGTAGCTGTGGCCAGGAGGGCCTTTGCCCAACCATGCTGTGTGTTACCAGCTCTGCCCATTCCTCAATCAACAAACCTTTCTCACAATCACCCAAGCCATGGTTATCTCCTTGTTGGATTATTGTAATCATTTTACTCTTGAAAAAATATCTGGAAAGTTTGGTTGATCCAGAGACAGCAGCCCACGCTGTTCAGTGTAAGCCTAGGTCTGCCATGTGTCACCACTTCTGCAGGGCTGCACTGGTTTCTGATTTACTTCTAGATACAATTCAAGGCACTTTTAGTCACCTTTAAAGTCCTGCATGGCTTTGGGCAGGGTATTTGAAAGATTCCCCGTCCCCTGTTACATCTACTTGGCCTACCGTAGGTTTAAAAAAGTACATCTGATAGATTTTCAGTGAAGGGCCTTCTCTGCAGTAACTCTTCTCTGGAATATCATTCCTCCAAAAATAAGATTGGTTTTCTTCTTGTACTTTTCTAGAAAACAGCAAACACTTGGGCACCCCAGGTTCATTTGTCAATCAAGTGGCTTGCATGATTGTGTTTGTTGCCATCACGGGGATGGAAGTTTCTGGGGGGGGCTTATATTTGTCAATCAAGTGGCTTGCATGATTGTGTTTATTGCCATCATGGGGATGGAAGTTTTGGGGGGCTTATATTGTTGATTTTTAAGGTTGTATGCCACCTAGAATCATCAGGGATTTATATAGGAAGCCATATAAATCTATTTAATAAATAAATAAACTCAATAAAAATAAATTTAATAACTAGGTTATAAATAAACAGATCAACAATAAGTTCAGGGCAAAACACAGGGCAGATGTATGTGCCAGATACCTATGAAAAGATTTGGACTTTCAATATACCTGATTATTGCCCATGATGACTAGGGTATAGATATTTAAAGCTGAACAACTAAAAGAGCTTGAAGAGCTTGAAGAGCCTATGAAGACATTTTCCATGATCATGTGGCCAGCATGGCTATATGCCAAAGGCACACAGAATGATATTACTTTACCAGAATGATATTACTTTGAAGTGGTATCAATTAATCATCTTATATTTGCATGCTGTCGAACTGCTAGATGGGCAGGAAATGGGGCAAAGAACAGGAGATTAGGAGGATCTAAATAATATCTTTCAATAGCTGGAATAGTTTTTGGACCTTCTACATTTAGAGATACCCAATATCTAATCAAAGTAAATAATGTAGAATTTTGGATTAGGTTTTTGATAAACAATAATTTAATGGCCAGATTGGTTAGACTATAAATCTTTTCAACTTTTTCCAGCATGGACAGTAACAGTAAAAGTTATGGGTATGCAGTTCAAAATATTTGAAGGTCATCAGTACTTCTATTCCCTGGACTAGCTGGATTAAAATGCTGATTCCTCAGCCCCCTCATGCTTTTATTATTCATAATTTGGAACTCCAATATTTGCAGAGAATTTTTTATAAAGAAAGTTTTGTACAGATTCCTAGATCCTCCCTTGTTAGGTTCTACTTACAAAATCAGGACTGCTTCTGCCTGTTCAGTTTTGGATTTTAGTACCCCTGCAGATGGAAATTATTTTCCTTTCATTTTCTTAGAAGCATAATTTGTCATGCCGAAAACAACTATGTACTGTAATTTTCATGCATTCTACCCATATGGATGTTTAAGAAATAATTCCAAGCTTTATGATGAAACCAAGTTATCTGAAAGGCTTCTTTACATATCAAGAATAATGGAAAAACTGCATTTTGGGGTTTTAACTACATTAAAATATCTATAGGTCAAGTTTGTTTCTTACTGTCTAGTTTATTTTGGGTTACTTTATTTTATACCTTGTTCTTTAATAAGTTGCTGGAATAGCTTTCAATAAATAAAATTGAAAATGGAGCACCAATATTAAAATAGCATAACATAAACCCATTCAGCAGAATGAAAGCAAATAGAACATACACAGCAACCTACTGTAATTGAAAATTATACATCATTTTACTAACTGTCCAACTAGATACAAGGTATCTCTGCATCTGGAAGGTACGGCAATATTCATAGTAGGTGAGGAAAATGAGGTTAGTTAGGAAAGAGATTTATGCTGAGATGCTATCAAGACATATATACCAAGCAAGCTGGATACGTAAGTGATTTATACAGTACTGCAGTATTGGACTCTATAAAAGTGGGGGCCTTCTAAACAGAAGAGAATTTTGTATTGGGCTGTGGATAATTATGCATGCTTGAAAATTGAAATGTTATGGCTGCATTCTTCTGTTGATCCACTCCAGAGCACATACCATATTTGTTTCAGAGATATATTTTTGGATGGGCAGGTTTATCCATTAGCTAATACAGCTGAGTGTTCATCAACATACAGAATAGGTCAGTAGGGTTTTCAAGGGACTAGAACATTTTGTGCCCAATAATCATGTACATGAGGTGGAAAACATTTCTGATTTGAGCATATTAATTCCAGATATTTTGTCAAAGCATTCCAGGTCAATTGTGCTTAAGAAGAAACAAGGTTTCATTCATTTTTGCTGTTCCAGGGATCTGTCTCAACAAAATCCAAACAAATCCCAGAGTGATTTATGAGGCAAGTAAAATAAGTTTCCTATGTGCTGCCTCTTTCTTGATCCCAGCAGCACCTTCCTGAGGCCTACCTGTTTCCCTGCTCTCCCTAGTATCTTCCCTTCCATCCTGCTCATATTTTGGTTTGAGATGAAAAATCCTGAATGCAACTGTTGACACACAGAATGTTCATTAACCATCTTGCACATCCTTGAATACAATGTAGTTCTTAGATACATTTTTAATTTTGGTTCAGATTCAGGTAAAACATCACCCTCTGCTTTTCTCAGAAGGGGGTGGGACACACTTGTAACTATAGAAGTACTCACATCAGAGAGAAACAGTAACTTTTTATTTGATCCTATCCCTTTCAACTTCAGGGTCAAGGTTTGTGCAGAAATGCAATTTCTACAGTTCCTTATAACTTTTAGCTTCTAGCCAACAAACAAACATCAAAGGAAGCCTGGCTGAATAAAAGAAAGGGGGGTGGGGAAACCCAACCCCAGTTTTATAGTACTTTTCTAGGGAAATTATACCAGCTCACTTTTGACTGACAGATTTAATTTGCTGAGTCTAGCTTCATTCTTCCAATTGAATAATCCAACTGAAGGTCTTGAGGAATGCTTTAGACATTTATTCACCAGCATTCAAGAGAGTTCTTCATACACTGAAACTAGGACCAGAAATGGTCAAATGCACAAAGCTCTTCTTTTAGTAGTCTGATATCCTGCTTCCTTCCCTACATTTCCTCATCTTCTCTATTAGTGTGTGTGTGTGTGTATTCTGAGGTTTTCGCGGGTATTTGTATGTGGATCTTTGGTTATTCGGGTTTTCTCCCATGTAAAATTGGAAGTATCTAGGCGACGTTTCGATGAAATCTCATTCATCATCTTCAGGCTTGCGTCTTCGGCTTTGTGCTTCTCAGAGTTTTGTTCGGGTATTATTCAGCTTTGTTCGGGTATTTTCCCACATCAGTATAGTTGTACTTTTAAAGTTGTAGCATTATTATGTAGCATATAATGTAGCATCATTACAGTTGTGCTTTTAAAGTTTATATATATATATATATATATATATATATATATATATATATATATATATATATATATATATATATATATATATATATATATATATATATATATATATATATATTAATGTATATATACTCTTTTGTTAAAATTGTCAGTTTGCTAAAACTCATGTACCTTCTGGTTGCAAAGATTCAGGACTTCTTGTTGCTTCACCGCATTTGAGATCTCTGTTGGATTTAGTTTCTTGGGGACCCCTAGCCAATAATAATCTAGGACTGGGAGTGGGTCAGTAAGGAGTGGGAGTGGGTCAGTAAGTTCCTAATGCTGTGTTGCCCTAGGCAGAGTGTCCTAGCAAATAGCTTCCTTCATTTCAAATGACTGGGTGCCCCAGATAAGAGCCTTTTTGAAACTGCAAAGATTTTTTGCAGGTTTTACAAACTGATCTTTGAATTGGACCTAAAAAGAGTAAAGTACAAACAGATATCTAATTACACCTGCCTGACCTGTGCAATATCCTGAGAAACAGGATTTAGGCAAAGTTGGCTGCAAAAGGCTTTGTAATTGGTGGGGAGAGAAACTAAATGAATGAACTCCAGAGAAAAACTGTCCAGCAAGCTTTTGTTAAGAAACAGCCTGCCCATTCCTATTATGTATGGACAATCAGAAGAAAGCAAATGGGCTAAATAACCATAGATATTAAAAACAAACAAATGAAAGTAGCAAAATAAAAACAGGAAGAAAAGAATAGAAAGCTGCAGACTTCTCAGAGAATGAGGAAGAAGACCAGTAAAGAAATAAACAACAAAATATTTTGTTGAAAAAATATCAAATTGATACATCATAGCTAATATTCATTGTGACTGAATATTGCATGCAATCCTGATATATTTGCCAAATTGATTTTTTTCCTGAAAGAAAGTGTTATGAGTCAAAAAAGTGTTATGTGAGTCATTTCTCCCCCAAAATGAATCTATTGACCAATTAAATTGACTCAGTATAATTTGAGAGCAGCTGTGAGCTGTCAATGCCCCAACAAACATTGCCACCAAGTTCCAATTTTTTTTTAAGCAAGGACAGTGATTGTATACATGCTAGAGTTATTAAATTTAAATCAGATGTAGCTTCTATCTTGGATCTGACTATGTGTTGGCAGGTGGCCCTTTACGTGCCTTATCAATCACAACTGTGAATGTTCATTTGCAAAAATTATGGACATTAAGCAATTTCATTTCCCCATATTATTTCTGTCTATCCTGAACAATTATGTATTAACTCACTTACCTTATAAAGAAAGGAGAACTGATAATTTTATTTTAAATTAAATGTTTATAAATTATAATATTCAAAAATATGTCAAAATTCTTATACCTTTGTCTAGCTGACACAAAAAAATCACACTAAGAACATTAATCACACCTTCTGATAATACAGATTATTATTTAAATATAGTCACCGTTGCAATGATTCTATATCTTTTAGCTTATAAAATGCTTCAAATTCTAACTTTATCACACATTGCAAAGATTTTTAGTTGGGATAAGATCCATCTGCATGTCATACATTTCTTCAAAATATACTATATCCTGAAACTAATCTGCCCCACTGCATCTTTTTATGAACATGAAATGTAACAACATTTATGAGCATGTGTGTATGCAGCTGTGCCTTTGAGTGGTTGACAAACCATCACAAATTCTTCATGCATGTATTCAATGTTTGTTTTGCATGCAATCATGCAGGCCTTTTTTCCCTCTTGTTTATCATCCAATTTGATTAATGTGCTTAATGATGCACGTTTAATTCTTGCTGAAGCCAATATTTAAAAGAAAAGGGAATTTATCATGTTTAGTGATTAAGTGTGAAGTTTAAAAAAAATGGAAAATGCTACAATTCCTTTTCACTTTGACTTTTTATTACACAAAAAATAGCCCATTGTGGTTACAATGAAACAGATAAATTTTCAATGTACATTAAGATTTTTGTTAAGTGTACATCATCTTGACAGCACCCAGTCCTTCTTAAAATCTATATTGTTTATTAACATAATATGCACATTTAATAATACTATATATTGTATTCTGAAGAATACTCAACTGTGTGAAAATATAGAGTCAATTCAGGCTATATCTCCAAACCTAAGAACTGACATAATAACCACTGAAATAAAAGGTCAGTTGTGAGTAAAACTTGGTGGGTTTTTTGTTTTTTGTTTTTGTTTTTGTAAACTAAATGCAGGAAAGTTAAACAATTTTATTCCGCCCCCCCTCCCCCCATTTTGACAATTCTGTTGTTAACAGCTGTAATGTTCCAATAATTATGAGGGGGGAAAATCAGTTCCAGTTCAAACTTATTTAGGTTTTGAACTTCAGACAAGTACAAATAAAAGACTAAAATGTATAATGTGTTTCAATAGGGAAAAGAAAAAGAAAAAAGAGAGGAAATGATGGTTAAATGAAAATAAAGCTATTGGGACTTAACAATATCTTTATAGTGTCATTACTTTAGTTTTTTTTTTTTAGTGTTATTAATTTCCAAGTGCAATGCAAACTTACAATATAACATTTATAACCTTGACCTGAGACTAGAATATTTATATAGCCTTTTAAAGCTTCTTCTTAATGTCCTTGTCAACTGATCTTAGATTCTCCATTGTAGCATTCTGTTTCAGGAAAATTATTTGGAAAAAGACTTTGTTTGCATTGAAACTGTTTTCAGCAAAAGACATTTCTGTTCTCTGGGGGATCTTTTTTATTTCAAAATGATTGATGATTTTAAACACTCATTATATAGGAATGAGAACTTTGAGATATATTACATGTGGCTATTCTTTTCATATTTTGTTGCCTTTTCAAATGTTTCATCTGCAGTTTTCTTAGACAAGCTGTTATTATTTGAGTTAAAGATGCAATAGAAAGATAGACTGGAGACCTATAGAATGAGCACAAATGTACTACAGAGTAGTTTTTTCCCCCCAGTACACAACAGTAAATTCAGGACACACAGAGAGAGGCAAATGGGCTGAAAGCAAGATGCAGTGTGACATTACATTCCGACACTGTAGGAATGACCTTGGGAAATACAAAGTAGCTCCACAGCCTAGGCAACAGTCATGGAAAAAGATATCTCAGACCACAGAATGAAAAGAATCATCTCAGAAGAGACCTCTCAAATTTTCTGGAAAGGTAGTCCTTGACTTACGACCTACAATTGAGCCCCAAAGTTTCCATTGCTAGCCAAGAAAGTCGTTAAATGAGTTGTACCCAATTTTGCAATCTTTCTTGTCACCGTTGTTAAGTGAATTAGTGCAAGTTTTAAGTTAGTAACACGGATATTAAGTGAATCTGGCTTCCCCACTGATGTTGCTTGTCAGAAGGTTGCTAAAATGGGACCACATGACCTCTTACTAAACACGGCTAACTTTAACATCATATTTGTCTGTGAAACATGGCTTATCACATCTCTCCCTTACTCCATTACCTCAATAATAGACTATCAAGTTTACTGATCAGATCGTGAAATCTGTAGAGGAGGTGGTGTTGCTATCTTCTATGAAAAGTCCTTACATCTAAAAAACATCCGTTACCCCGGAGCCTGCTCTTCCTGAGACCATCATCTGTGAACTGTCCTTAAATATCACATTTTGGTTCTTACTACGTTACAGAGCCCCTGATTATGACATCAAACATGTAAAAAAGCTAAATTCACCACTAACATGGGCAACATCCTGCCCACACGCTTTTATCTTTCATGGTGACTTCAATCTATCTCATATTAACTATACCCTAAACAAATGTAAAACTGAACCCATACATGCAACCTTCTACAATGCTGTAACAAATCTGGGACTGGAACAACTAGTAACTAACAATACTAGACTTAACAACTGCCTCGATCTCATCTTCTGCAGTAGTTTGAATTCAATTTATGGAATACAAATTAAAGAACCCTTTTTCAACAGTGACCACAACATGATTGACTTTTGTCTCAACATACGTCCACACAAAGATTATCACAATGACGTAATCCCCAATTATAACTTCAAAAAAGTCAACTATGATCTTATAGACAACGATCTCTCATCCCTTGATTGGCAATTTCTATTCACTGGATGAGTATTGAAGACCATTGCAACATATTTTTACTTGAAGTCAAAAGAGTCATCAAACTATATGTACCAATAACAACTCCCAAATCCAGAAAAAAACAGATTACCCATAACAATAAGGAAGCTTCAATCCAAAGAGAAATCCCTTTGGCAGAAAAACAAATCTGGTCACGTTGCCAACTTCAAAAGCCGATGCAAAAATTTATGCCACCGGATAAAGACTGAATGCACAAATTATCACATTAAACAAGAGGAAAACCTTCTATGCACCAATTCCACCCGTGCTTTCTACAATTTTGTAAACAACAAACTAAAAGACTCAAGGCCCATCCCACCCCTGAAAGGACGTAATGGTAAAGAATACGAAGACAACGCAATTAAAGCCAACCTCTTTAACACATTCTTTGGTTCAGTATTTGTAAATAGCAATGGATCGTGGGCAGTATTTCCTAGGAGAACCACAGACAACTACAATGATCTAATACATATCGATTTTACAGAAGACAATGTTGAAAAAGCACTACACAATCTAAAACCATCTCTATCTATTGGACCAGACAGAATATGTGCCTACTTCTTTAAAAAAAGCTATCCACAGCCATAGCCGAACCTCTAAGCATAATCTTTGAAAAATCTTTCAGGATCAGCTCCTTGCCTAACCTATGATCACAAGCCATGGTCATCCCCATCTTCAAAAAGGGAGACCCCAGCCTAGTTGAAAATTACTGACCAATCTCTTTATGCTGCATCACCTGCAAAATCATGGAATCAATTATTAACCAATCCATTATCCTCCACTTAGAGACAAACAACCTACTTTCTAATAAAGAATTTGGTTTCAGAAAAAAACTATCCTGTAATCTGCAACTCTTACACTGCAAAAATATATGGACTCGATCAGGGCAAAGCAATAGTCTCAATTTACATAGACTTCTGTAAAGCCTTTGATTCAGTGGTACATGACAAGCTACTACTAAAACTAAAATCTTATGGTATCTCTGGACACCTGCATAACTGGATAGAAGCATTCCTGTCAAACAGACAAGAAATGGTCAAAATTGGGAGCGTCCTATCAAATTCTGCACCTGTCAACAGTGGTGTCCCCCAAGGCAGTGTTCTAGGACCAACTCTCTTCATACTCTACATAAATGACCTCTGTGATCATATTAAGAGCAACTGCGTTCTCTTTGCTGATGATGTAAAGCTATTCAACACCACAGAAAATATTGCTATCCTTCAAAAAGACCTCGACTATGTATCAGAATGGTCAAACAAATGGCAACTTCAAATCTCAACAAATAAATGCTCTGTCTTACATATTGGCAAAAAAAATCAGAAAATAAAATACAAGCTGAATAGTCAAGACCTTGTTGATGATCCAAACTTTGCAATGACCTTGGAGTACTCATCTCTAATGATCTAAGTGCTAGAGCCCACTGTAACTACATAGCCAAAAAGGCATTAAGAGTTGTTAACCTAATCCTATGTAGTTTTTTCTCTGGTAATATCACACTACTAACTAGAGCATACAAAACATTTGCTAGACCAATACTCGAATACAGCTCATCAGTCTGGAACCCACATTACGTATCTGATATTAGCACAGTTGAGAAAGTCCAGAAATATTTCACAAGAAGAGTTCTTCACTCCTCCATATATTGTACAATGAAGCCCATGTTCCAGGAATAAACATTTTACAGGAGCTAATATTAAAGTTTGGGATATAATCTTAAGAACTATAATGTTTTAAACAATCAACACAACATAGTGATAACTTAATAAGTAATTTGCTTTCCTGTGAATAACAATTTTTTAAAATCATCTCTTGAATTTTGAAGATTCAGTTAGGTCTGTAATTAAAAACTTTAGAGCAAAGAGATAATTTGAACCTACCTTTTATTAAGATGTCATAACATTTGTATCAATTGAGCACTGTCTAGCTAAAAAATAAAATAAAATCCTCTTTTTTGCTCTAAATGATAAATAGTTATATTGCTTGCTTAATCTCTTAAAGAGGAAAGGATTTCAGGTGAATTCTGTTGGAAATGTTGAATGAGAATCCAAAAACCCACTGTGTTGTTGTTTTTTTGTGAGCATCTATCACAGTAATGCCTGCTTTGATAAAGGCTCTCTTGATTTTCTTTTACTAACAATTTTTTGCTGAAATCAATATGTATCAGTCTAATATCACTGAAGTGCTGTGTAGACTTTTCATCACAATGTAAGGCAATACTACACAGCAGGCATCTTTCCTCTAGTATGCCAGTAACCCAGTATGTACTGTTTACGTTCATCACTCTCTGTGTTCAGTCCATGGTTATTAAGAGTGTTCATGCTGAGTGGCATCTGGCACGTGTATGTACAAGAAGATGAGTAGTGAACTAAAAGATTGAAACTGGGGGGGCTGAATTTTTTATGAGCATTTTAAACTGAATCTGTTTAAAGCACCCATCACAAAGTTATTCTTCCATCTGTTTTTAGGTTTCCTTAAAGTAGAACCCCAGTTTTAGCTGGTTATTTGTTTGGGGGTTTTGATTTATCAAACATTATTGGGGAAGAAAATGCTGTGTTTACTATTGGAAATAATCTAAATGTGAGGTAACTGTGGTATATCGGAGTTATCTGCCCATGCCAATCATTTTGTTTTTCATGGCTTATTTGGTACATGACATTTTAATTTACATTATTGGAATGTATATATATATATTCCTTAAGTTTTCTTAAGTTTTCATGGGTATTTACATGTATGGTATTCAGCTTTGTTCGGGTATTTTCCCACATCATTATAGTTGTGCTTTTAAAGTTGTAGCAACGTTTCGGCAGAATCTCATCTGCCATCATCAGGCTTCTGTATTGTGATCCTGTTGTTTGGCTTCGTGTTCGTGGTCGTGCCACATCTTCATGGTGGGCGTCCGTTCGCTTCATGTATGGGTCAGAGAGGTTTGAAGCGGCTAGTGATGCAGCTGCGGTACGGCTTCTGGTCCATGGTCGTGTCTCATCATCTGTGTGGGTGTGAATCTGCTTTCTACGTGGAAGTGTGGTGGTAGCATCTTGTGTGGCCCTCGTGGGTGTGGGTCTGGTGTCATTGTTCATGTTACATACTCGTTTGTTGGTGAGGGCGGGTTTCCAAATGGCTGGTAGGCGGGAGGTATCATCTCGTTTATTCATGCTGTGTGGGCGTTTTTCTATCTTTATGGATTCTCTGATTATTCTGTTGTTGAAGTGTTCAGTTTGGGCAATAGTTCTGGTATTTTTAAAGTCAATCTCATGTCCTACCCCTCTCACCTGTCATCGCAAACTTCTACATGGAACACTTTGAAACACAAGCTCTAGAAAAATATGATCACAAACCCAAACTCTGGCTCAGATACGTAGATGACACCTTCATAATCTGGCCACATGGCAAAGAAAAACTGAACAACTTCCTCACACACCTCAACAGTATACACCCCAAAATACCATTCACCATGGAAACAGAAGCCAACAATCAACTTCCCTTCCTAGATGTCTTAGTATACAAAAAATCCAATGGCTCCCTAGGACACACCATGTACCAGAAGAAAACATATACAAACCACTATCTACACGTACTCTCACACCACCACCTAGCACAGATCAATTCCGTAGCCGAGACACTCATCTCCAGAACAAAATGCTTAGCTGACAAACAACACCTAAAAACCGAACTACATACTCTCACTAATGTACTAACAGCCAATGGATTCAAAAGAAAGAAGATTACCCACCTAATCCAAAAAGAAATCCCAACCAAAATCCAAGACAGAGAACAAGAGAACGGCAAAGCCCTCCTCCCATATATAAAAGGCACTACAGACAAAATCAGCAAGATCCTCCAAAAACACAACATTAAAACAGCATTCTGCACAAACAGAAAAATATCCACCATCCTAAGAAACCCTAAAGACAAAATCGAGTTAGAAAACCAAGGAGTAGACGAAATTCCCTTGCACCGCCTGCTCCAACACATACATCGGACAAACCAACAGAAGAATAAGTGCACGCATTGAAGAACACAAGAACTCAATCAAAAAAGAAGAACCGACCTCTTCCCTGGTCCAACACCTCAAAGCCACAGGACATGAGATTGACTTTAAAAATACCAGAACTATTGCCCAAACTGAACACTTCAACAACAGGATAATCAGAGAAGCCATAGAGATAGAAAAACGCCCACACAGCATGAATAAACGAGATGATACCTCCCTCCTACCAGCCATCTGGAAACCCGCCCTCATTAAAAACAAGTACCTAACATGAAGAAGGACACCAGACCCACACCCACGAGGACCACACAAGATGCTACCACCACACTTCCACATAGAAAGCAGACTTACACCCACACAGATGATGAGACACGACCATGGACCAGAAGCCGTACCGCAGCTGCATCACTAGCCGCTTCAAACCCCTCTGACGCATACATGAAGCGAACGGACGCCCACCATGAAGATGTGGCACGACCACGAACACGAAGCCAAACAACAGGATCACAGCTCACCAGCTCAAATCCCCCGGCAACTAAGACTAACCTGAGCACAACCAAGCCCCCACCTGAACAGAACACACCCCCAGCCAATCAGAACACAGCCAACCCCCCAACCAATCAGAACACAGCCAAGACCCCACCCAATCAAGTCACACCCCCACTAGCAGTTAAAAGAAACAAGAAGCTGCAAGCTCACATTATTCTGAGAAGCACAAAGCCGAAGACACAAGCCTGAAGATGATAAATGAGACTTCATCGAAACGTCACCTAGATACTTCCAATTTTACGTGGGAGAAAACCTGAATAACCAAAGATCCACATACAAATACTCACGAAAACCTCAGAAAACATATATATATATATATATATATATATATATATATATATATATATATATATATATATATATATATTCTTAAGTTTTCGCGGGTATTTATTTGTATGGTATTCAGCTTTGTTCAGGTATTTTCCCACGTCATTGCAGTTGTGCTTTTAAAATATGATTAAAATATGATTAAACAAATATACAAAGTGTTAGAACTACAGTTATTTACATAATGACCCAAGTGTGTTTACTTTATTGTTTTTGTTGTTGTGTGATATTTAGAAATATCACATAAGAGATCCTGTATGGAGCTAGAACAGAATTCCAGAAAGACAACCATCAGTTCAGCTTCCACCGATCTGGGCTTTATTGCAAAGTGGCTAGATGGAAAATTCTCCTCAGTACAAAATACATGAAAGCCTACTTGCAGTTTACTAAAAAGCACCTGACAGACTCTCATACTATGAGGAACAAGATTCTCTGATCTGATGCAACAAAAATTGAATTCTTTCAGTTCAATTCTAAACATTATGTCTGGAGGAAACTAGGTACTGCTCATCACCTGCCCAATACCACCCCAAAACTGAAGCATGGTGGTGGTAGCATCATGCTTTGATGGTGTTTTTCAGCAGCAGGGACTGGGAGACTGGTCAAGGATGAGGGAAAGCTGAATGCAAAATACAGGGATATCCTCAATGAAAACCTGTTCCACAGTGCTCAGGACCTCAGACTGAGCTGAAGGTTCACTTTCCAACCTGACAACGCAACCAAGACAACGCAGGAGTGGCTTAGGGACAACTCTGTGAATGTGCTAGAGTGGCCCAGACAGAGCCCTGACTTGAAACCTATTGAACATCTCTGGAGAGACTTGAAAATCACTGTTCACCAATGGTTATCATCCAAGCTGACTGAGCTTGAGAGGATTTGCAAAGCAGAATGGCAGAAAATCCCTCAATCCAGGTGTCCAAAGTTTGTCCTGTCAAAAAGACCCAAGGCTGTAATTTCTGCCAAAGGTGTTTTAACAAAGTACTGAGTGAAGGGCCTGAATACTTATGCCAATGATATTTCATTTTTTTCTTTTTAGTAATTTACATATATTTCTAAAATTCTGTTTTTACTTTGTCATTATGGGGTACTGAGAGTAGATTAATGAGAAAAAAAATGAATTTCAACAACTGCAGAATCAGGCTGCATTATAACATATTTGACAACATTTTGATATTGCATTTCCCTTTATTGCATTGCTTGATACATCTTTATGACAGAACTGCTGATCAATCAGGAGTTTTATGACAGTCCTAGTTTGATTCAGAGGATCCCACTTTACTACACAGAGTCCCAGAAATAATTTGAAGTAACTCATTTCCATTTGAAACTATGGAAGTGGTCCATCTGATTTACAATTATACTTTTTAGTGATAGTAGATAAGACAGCAAGTTTAAATATCTCAGGGTTACAGTATTAAAAACTTTTAAAAACTTATTTTTACACTGAGATACTTCCACAGGGGATTTCTAAATTTCAGCCAAAAGAATGAACAACATTAAGAACATTATGTAACAGATTTTTAAAAGAATGGCTTTATGGTATTTTTCAGAAGGGCTCTGACAGTCCACCTTTTTTTTAGTTTCCTAATGCTTTTCTGTGTTTGCTTAAATATATTTGAATTGGTATTGACTCTTACAGTACACAAATGATATATGTAATATAAAGTAAAACATTCAGCATGTTTGTGCAATAAAAACAATATTCTATTATGAACTATTGAAAATAAACAATACCTTAATGCATCTGAGCATTAAAATAGTTAATTTCATATTCTGATCAGCTAATTAATTTTGGAAATATCATTAACAAGGATAAAGAGACATGCCTCAATAGGATTCCCATCTTTATGAAAACAAAACAAAACCATGTCAAGATGGACCATGTCAAGATGATTCCAAAAAGGTGCTTTGGAGTAAGATCTGAATGTAGCATCTGACTTCAGTTACACTCACACACACATACACACACACACACACACACACACACACACACACACACACACACACACACTCTTCTATAAATTGGTGGCGTACCAGACTCCCTTGTGCAAAATTCCACTTAGGATCACTTCCATTAAAAATATTTCAACTGTGCACATACACACATACCTGCTGTTATTATGTGTTTTAACCTTGCAATTGGTGCCCCTCTTATACAGCATCATCAAAACATATTTTGCACATAAATTTGTGGCAGCCCTGCCTTCCCATTGTATAAATACAAAGAGAAATAAAACATGTATCCTTTACCAAGTTTTGGTTTGAGGCAAAGTAAGCACATCCAGTCTATGTTTTATTATTTTTCCCAATAACAGTAAAAAAAGTAATTATTTTCCTTTCTGTTTAAATAAAAGCATTTAGATGATTTGCCATTTCCTATGTTGCATGGCTTAACAGTGGAAGCAGCAAGGAATTGAATTTTTTTCTTTTTAAACATCCTTTAGGGTATCAGTGTAAAAATAATATGAGTGAATATTCATTCCACCTAATTAGTTTGTCCCTTGGAGCTAAACATTTCTTACAAAAGCTAATATTAGGCATGGAAGTGAATATGGTGTAAAAGTGAAAACAAATTTGTTCTTTTACTTCATTGGGAAAAAAGAGCAAGATCAGTCACACTCTGAATGCAGCATATCCTAACCAAAACAGGTTACCTTGATGGCCATTCTAACTCCAAAAGGAATAAACCAAAAGAAATAAGCTGCAAATAAAAAACACTGAAAAGTGTTCTACCATTATTAAGATGAAAGCAGTTTTGGAAAGATTAAACATTCCTTGATAAACAATTGAATTATTTATTTATTTATTTAAGTTGTTTATTCACCACTCTTCATGCTGTCACATGACTCTGTGTGGCTTACAATCTGACAAAACTATAATATAAAAGATTGAAACAGTTAAACAATAAATATATTAAAATTGTCAAGAAATAATTAAGATAATGGGAGGTTTACAATAGAGTGGAGTGAGATCTTTTGTTTAATCTAGTAACCAGCTCCAGGATGACACTACCTTATCTGGACCCCAGGCCAACTGGCAGAACCACATTTTAATGCCTTTATGGAAAACCAAGAAGGTGGGCAGATCTTACTTGAAAGAATATGATGTTGCTAGACTAGAGGGTGGACACTGGGCACCATGGCAGAAAATGTTCTTCTCCTGCATACCATCAGCCAAAATTCTGTGACTTATGGGTTTGCAGTATGTCCCTTCTCCTGGCATGAGTGGGGTGCACCAATCTCATTGGGGTGAGTTGGTTCCATAAAGGACTTAATTACCATAAAGGACTTAATTACCAAAACCTTGAATTGGAATCAGAAGCAAACTGGTAGCCAGTGCAGCTCACATAAGTAAGAAGTTACAAGAGCCATCTAGGGGCCCCAAGAACTATCCACACAGCTGTATTCTGAACCAGTTATAGCTTACAATTACTCTTCAAGGATAATCCTAGGTCGATTGCATTGCAGTAGTCCAAGCAATAGATCACTAAGGTTGTATAATATTAGTAGAATTTTGGATCAGGCCAGATTTATATCAAAATTGAGTTCTTCAATGTTTATTATGCAAAGAGATATATTAAGCCTAATCAGTATATTTAGGTGTGAATAAATAGCTTTCCTTATTTATTTATCTATCAAAAATAATTATATTAGCAGTGTCAGCACTTCCCATTTTTCTCCCATAATGCTTCAATTTGATATTGTTTCTTAAGAAGTCTTAATATAATGTATTAGGAGGCCAATCTGTCCAGTCCCTTCAAGAACTATTCAGCAACATAGGTGCTTATCATATAAGATACCCTTAAATAAATGAGCAGACAGTCTCATTTCTTATCCACTGAACAATACTGTTAACATTTCAGCTAGCTAGATTCTAATCCATATCTTCATGATAAGCAGAATACATTTTTAAAGCAATTGCAGATGTTATGGCATGACAATCTCCTGGCTGATTGCACAGTGAAAGTGTGATGTAATCTAGTTCCACAATAGATATTCCTCATCTCCCTGATCATGTAAATGACATTGGGACATATCCATGCAAAATTTATCTCACGAAATAATTTAACATTTTATTAGAAGAAATCTTTTTTAACAAGACCTCCTCAGAGTTGTTTTTTTTTTTGTCTCCTCTAGCCAAAAATGAAGCAAGAGTTCCCTTAGGGCGGATACATTTCCTGCTTGCTCCAATACAGTACAAGACATTTTGAATGTCAGGAATAAACAACTGAATCTTCAACCCACCTCTAAACTGTTGGGAAGATAACTTCAAACATAGTATTTCTTAGCTTCATCAAAAGTTTTGTTTTGCCCCCTCTACTGGAGCAAATAGGGTAGTTCAGCCTACCTACTATGCTTCATTCCATTTTACATAACTGAATCTGTTCCAACTGGCTGATGAATGCTCCAGTAGGCAGGCTCCCCTAGTCCAGTAAGCAGGCTTCCCTAGCTTTGCCTTTTATATATATTTACATGCTGTGCTGCTGGGCAGTCTGCCATGAAATGCTGAACTTCTCTATTCAAACAGAGGGATGGTGAAATGCTAGACTTTTCCTTTTTATACCAATACAACTAATTACATGGGAAGCAACTTTTCAATCAAATAAATAACTTACCAATAATATAGCATCATGCCATTATGAAATAACATCTGCCCACAGGAACACCCCATCCCATGCAAGCAATAACCCTTGTAATGAACCTCACATCTTTCAAATGCCTACACCTAGGGTTTTACCTAGCAGGGTAAGAAAACTTCTATAAATGAAAACCAAGTTCAGAAAACTTACCAGGCAATAGTTCATTTTAATTGTTTGATGCTTATGTTTGATAAAATGCCTAAATGCTTATAAAAATATATGATTCATAAATGTGGCAGAAAGTAAACTCTGAAGGGGAAAAATTCTCTATGAAACACTTCCACATGTTTTTTTCCCTCAGTTTAATTAATAAGTTCTTTTTACATAACTATTCTTTCTAAATGTCCTGGTTACATCCTAAGGCTGGATGCAAACATGCTAATAATGAGAAAATATGTGGCTATGCATCACATTTGAAATAATTGTATATGAAACCATAATAATGTAGAAAACAGTTTGTGTGTGTTTGTGTGTGTAATAATATAAGCCAGTGTTCACAGTTGAAAGAGAATAATATTTTAATTAGTGTCAATATGTGTTATGTATAGAATTATGTATATACACATAATCATATATATTTGGTCATCAGCAATGACATCAAATTAATTTATAATGAATTTCTATGAAGAAGATTTGCATCTTCCATCAAAATGGGTAACATACAACATGAATGATAGCTTGAAACACTCCTCCCACCATAAATTCTGTACTTGTTTATTTTCAATCTCCCTTCTACTTTTCTCACTTTACAATTTTAACTTCTCTCTACTCAACATTCTGCAAATTAAGATCTGTCTTACAAAACCCTGACTACAAGAATTAAATATACACTAAAAAAGAAAAACAAAATGATCATTGGGAGAGTTCTTATCCGGTAGGCTTATGAGCTGATCTGACTTTGAGAGTGTTTTTAAGTTGAGTTTTTTTTCTTCTGAAACTCTGAACTGACCTTTTTTTCAAATACTATCTGGATTTTTTTTTGGCTAAATAATAATATGGCTGACTAAGCATTTTAAGCTGTCATTATCTGGGAGCATTTTTAATATCACTTTAATGTAACCAAATAAACAATAAAAATCCTTTAAAAAAAGAGAATCTTTTAAAATAAAGTCATTTTGCTGATTTTTTTCAGAATTAAATACCTGATTAAATGAGCTATCAGGGTAATATCAAAGGATTTAAAGAACAAAACCATAAATATTTTTCCTATGATAGCCTATGGGCTGAAGGAAGGAGTAGGAGAGAAAAATCTCATTATATGGGACTGACTCCTGTGTTGATAGATTTTTCCCATTGTAATTCTTTTAATGTGGATGATGATATAAAGATCAGCAAATGTTTTTAATGCTGAGTACTGCTCATTTAATTTGAAAATTCTTTGTCATAAAAGAACATAATCAAAGAGGTTGGTTCATAAGTAAGAAGAAAAAAAAAGTTTATAGTTTACAGAGGTTTTTTTTTTAAAAAAAATGCTGCACTTTCTGGTCTTCCTGGTTTGAGTTACTGCTGTCATCTGATTTCCCAAAATCAAACTCGAATCATTTTTTCTTGTTATAAACAAAGCTAAGTTGCCTAGCCCACTTACTAGGGAATATTCATAGCTCATATTCCCACAGATAGAGGGCTTATTTATCTTATGGACCAATCTGCTACACCCTCCATTTGGAAGTAGGGAAACAGAAAAAAATGTTCCTCTTAAAACAAAAGGAGATCCTGATAAAAAAAAAACCTGTAGACTGTGAGAGGAAAACACAAATTTCTCACTAAAAATATTATCTGTTCCTACAGAAGTAGAAGCAATAGCAATAGCACTAAGACTTATATACTGCTTCACAGTGCCTTCCAGCCCCCTCTAAGCAGTTTACAGAGTCAGCATATTGCCCCCAACAATCTGGCTCCTCGTTTTACTGACCTTGGAAGGATGGAAGGTTGAGTCAATCTTGAGCCTGGTGAGATTTGATCTGCCAAACTACTGGCAGCTGGTGATCAGCAGAAATAGCCTGCAGTACTGTTTTCTAACCACTGTGCCACAGCAGCTCCTGAAACAATTGTTTCCTCTATTTTTATTACCTGGACTTTCTTCAGCTTTGGAGGGAACTTTCCATTATAGTTTAATGGACTATATAGTTATAGTTCCATTATAGTTATAGCTTGTGGAAAGATAGTGAAACCCACTGTTTTCCCTTTCTCTGTGATGCTAAGTCACATTCTATTGGCTTTTATAGTCTTCCACAGCAAACAGATTGGGCTGTCTCTCAAGGGCAGAAGGAAATACCATGTCTACACATATCTGGTCCAGAGGTCACATTATATAAATTACTTCAATTGTTTCATGTTGATCTTTTGGTGGTCACCTGAAAGATAGATGGTAGAAGCAGGACTTACAAAGCTACTCTATCAAAGCATGAGGAAAGACCAGTGTGTGAAGAACCAGATATATTTTCAGGTAAAACGTTTGAGACCACTAGTCAACACCCAGGCATTCTGCTACAGTTTTATACACCTTAGAGCTTTCCCCGAGTAATGTTGATATGGTTGGGGATAAACATTAATTTAACATCAGTATAACTGAAGGAAACTTAAGTATGTTTCATTCATGCTCTGAGTATTAGCTAAAGACAGTATCATTGGGGCAGGACATGCCTATACCATGGCTACGTAAGGTTCATGTGACAAAATAAAGATTAAATATAATTTACGCTCACTATCAGGTGTGGATACAGTTTTTTTATTTTGTTTTGCAATCTTGTTCATTTTCACTAAATCTATCTGGTTTTATCTTTTATTTCATGTGCAAGTGACTGGACTTTCAAGGCATATGGACTTAATGCTTTGGTGAAGAACCTTTATCTATCTATTCATGAGTGTATGAATGCAGACTTTGGCACTTACGTTGTCTGCATACAAGGGCACCCTTCTGTTCAATGAACCAGTGAATTGAATGAGAAATAAACAACAGGGTGAGTGCTCTCTCTGTCTTTCCTCTGTTGGAATCAAAGGATTCCAGCTGCTTTTAGATAAGTAAACCAGATTACATACTGAGAATAATTAGGAAAAAATTTATTTAATTATTTCATGGCATCATTGCAATTGCATGGAAACTATTGTGCCCTCTGTTTTTTTATAAAGGCAAAAGAAATTCATTTTAAAATCCCCAGTGCTGGAACAACCAGCAGAAAAATTGGGGGAAAATTTTAACATGAAAAAAATCATTTATTCACTCACTCACATACTCACTCATTCTTTTCTCTTTTTAACCATTTTCCACTCCCTAAATTATCAAGATGGCCAAAAATGGCCAAAATAATTTCTTCTTGACAGCTTCAGATGTGTTGAATCAGTCTGTGAAACAAATCATATAAAACACTCACTAGATCACTTTCGTAGCACTGAGCTTTGACTGGAGGAAAGTCCCTTTGCAGCATTTAAGAACTGGCAATGCAAATTCTGAAAGAGAAAGTTTGATGGTGAGGAGAATAAGGTTTGCTTTTCCAAATCATTGGAAGGAATATATGGACGCTGGGTTTAAGATATTTTTTGGGTGGTTGGAGGAAGAAAGAAAGTGTTGGTTACTATAGCAACTTGGGCTGTATTCTAAATAAATTTAAAATTCCAGATGTTTAGATCCATGTGGTCTGTGAGTATGAGGGTGTGTGGGTGTTTGTATGTATCTTTTCACTGCAGAAGTGATGCTAGCTTGAAGTTATTATCTCATTTTCAAAAGGCATACCTCAATCTTCAGATATTCTGGTACCCTGTAATGTTATAATTGTCTTGGCATTTGAACATTCATTTCATTCTGGGAAAAAGAAAGAAAAGGTCACTTATGCATCTTTATGCACTAAAGAGAAAGCCCCATGTCTTTGTCTTGATTAAATGAATCCCCCAAAATTGGTCATGCCATAATTTGATGGCTATATGACTATATATGATAATATTATCTATACTAAAGATATAAACAAGAAGTCTCTGGAAGTCTGAAGGGGTACATTGCACAAATTATCAGAAATGAATCATGGCTGATAGGATATAATTGAATTATGTTGGGCATTTCTTATTGTTCTTTCTGTTATATTGGTAAACTGTGAAGGAATAAATCCCTTTGTTTGATTTAGTAACTACTAAGGTATGACTTTACTTCCATGAGAAAGTCAAATCCCATCTTATGATCACTTAAGATGAAGCAATTGGAGAGCAAAATAAAAAAAAAAGTGTTTCCCTTTAGATAGGTAAGTGAGGTTTCTGCAGATAGCAAAGAAATTCTTGAGAAAGTTTCATTAATAATTTGGAGAACAAGTCAAGGACAAAATGTCTGACTTTGTTAGAAGAGATTATTCTAATATCGTTATTTCACTTTATAGATAAAACATGCCTGAAAGAAAGTTACAAAACTTGCATGTTTGTAAAATATAATGACACTGTCTTTATCATCCATTTGGTGCCAATCACAGTTCCAGACCTCTTGTATATATATTTTTGGAAGATTTTTACTATATCTGTCAGGTTAAATGTGAAAATTAGGAAGTGATAGTTTCACCCTTATTTCAATACAAGGCCTCCTGTTTGGATGAAAAAGACATCTTGAGATGTTGGCACAACGGTTCAGTTTGGGGACCACTTCCTTGCTATCCATTTGTTGAAATTACTTATTCGTAATTTTAACCCATGGTTATAATTACTTATAATGAAGGCAAGTTAAGTTCATTTCTTTTTTTTTGTTTGTTTGATATCCTTTTATATATTGGAAGAATTATTTCACCTCAACAGTCGTTTTTCAGGCTAAACCTACCAGATCTTTAACTATATATCATGGTTTCCAGATCCCTTAACATTTGATAGTCTTCTGAACTTAATCCAATTTCTCATTATTCTTTTTGAACTCTGCTGTGTAGACTTAGACATAGTATTTCAGGAGAGATGTGACCAGGGGAGAATTTCACTCAATATTTCTCATCATTTTGATTTTTATGCTTCCATTAATATATCCCAAGATAGTGTTACCTTTTCATCAGTTTCATCACACTCATGTCTAACTTGCAATTAACAAAGACACAGAGATCCTTTTCCACCCAGATCTTTTTGAATTTAGATGTGCTCTCTCTCTCTCACTCACATACACATGTAACTGTGGTTTAGTGGGTTTATTAATATTATCCAGCAAGCTTAGTTCACAGAGCAAGGGCCCAATAGTCCACAAAGCACTTGAAAGTTGGTCAAACAAAATAACCCCATAGGACAAATTCGAGATAGAGAAACACCCCCATAACATGAATAGATGGGACGATACCTCCCGCCTACCAGACATATGGAAGCTAGCCCTCACCAACAAATGAGTCCCAGCCACGAAAACCAACACCAGACCCGAAACAACACGGGACACCACCACCAATCCCCCTCATCAGACCCAGGCCCAAGCCCATCCTATAAACGAAGGACAACCACCATCCAGAAAACAGACCATGGCTGCCTCGCCAGCTGTCGCACCCCCGACCCCAAAACCAAACAAGCTGACACACACCAAGAACACAGACCCAGACCCCAAACTCGAAGCCAGACTAAAACCCAGAATGCTACATCACAGCCACCCTCTCAGGATATCACATCAGAAAACTCAGGAAATTATACCACAAGAACTCAAGAAGTTGCAACACAGCAAATGACCCAGGATATCACAGCACAAGACCAAGGATACCACAGCAATAAGTCTCACAAGGTCATCACACAACCCATTAGCCAAGCCATTACTACACAGGACGCTAATGGAAAAGAGATCAAAACACAAACGACCCAGGAGATTACAACACAGGACCCAGGATACCACAACAAAAGAACTCTCAAGCCCATCACACAACCCATTACCCAAGCCATTAAAACACGAGAGGCTAATGGAAAAAAGATCACTACAAAACAAACGACCCAGGAGATTACAGCACAAGATCCAGGATATCTCCACAACAAAACTCACAAGGTCATCATACATTATACCAACATCAACTCCATCAACCAATCAAGAGGCAGCAGCACAGCCAACCATCCCAGCACACCAGCCCCCACCACCAGTATTTATAAAGAGATGGCAGCTCCGATCACCCACTGCTTGCACTGGCACAAAGCCGAAAGCACCAGCCTGAGGATGGCAAGTAGGACCTCACCGAAACGTCACCAAGATACTCTTAATCTTACATGGGAAAAGACCCAAACACACCTAGTGTACCCGTGAAAATCTACAAATATATATATATATATGTATGGTATCCAGCTTTGTTCGGGTATTTTCCCACATTATTATAGTTGTGCTTTTAAAGTTGTGTGTGTGTGTGTGTGTGTGTGTGTTTTGTTTTCTGAGGTTTTCACGGGTATTTGTATGTGGATCTTTGGTTATTCGGGTTTTCTCCCACGTAAGATTGGAAGTATCTAGGCAACGTTTCGATGAAGTCTCATTCATCATCTTCAGGCTTCTGTCTTCAGCTCTGTGCTTCTCAGAGTGATGTGAGCTTGCAGCTGCTTCTTCCTTTTAACTGCTAGTGGGGGTGTGACTTGATTGGGTGGGGGCTTGGCTGTGTTCTGATTGGGTGGGGTGTGTTCTCATTGGTTGGGGTTTGGCTGTGTTCTGATTGGTTGGGGGTTGGCCATGTTCTGATTGGCTGGTGGTGTGTTCTGTTCAGGTGGGGGCTTGGTTGTGCTCAGGTTGGTCTTAGTTACTGGGGGATTTGAGCTGTTGAGCTGTGATCTTGCTGTTTGGCTTCGAGTTCATGGTCGTGCTGCATCTTCATGGTGGGGGTCAGTTCGCTTCATGTATGGCTCAGAGGGGTTTGAAGTGGGTAGTGATGCAGCTGCAGTGCGGCTTCTGGTCTGTGGTCGTGTCTCATCTTCTGTGTGGGTGTGAGTCTGCTTTTTACATGGAAGTGTGGTGGTGGCATCTTGTGTGGCCCTCGTGGGTGTGGGTCTGGTGTCATTCTTCATGTTAGGTACTCGTCTGTTCATGAGGGCGGGTTTCCAAATGGCTGGTAGGTGGGAGGTGTCATCTCTTTTATTCATGCTGTGTGGGCGTTTTTCTATCTCTATGGCTTCTCTGATTATTCTGTTGTTGAAGTGTTCGGTTTTGGCGATAGTTCTGGTATTTTTAAAGTCAATCTCATGTCCTGTGGCTTTGAGGTGTTGGACCAGGGAAGAGGGTAAAAGTCTGACTCACAGATGAACACTATACAGAAGCCTGATGATGGCAGATGAGATTCTGCCGAAACGTTGCTACAATTTTAAAAGCACAACTACAATGACGTGTATGTATGTATGTATGTATGTATGTATGTATGTATGTATGTATGTATGTGTATATATATATATATATATATATATATATATATATATATATATATATATATATATTCACTACTACAATTATAACGTATCTTCTTTTGCCCTTAATTGTTTAATTGATCTTTGATCTATCCATTTGTACCAACAGTTCCAGCTGTCGTAATACATTGATGTGTCTTTTCTTTTTAATGCCAAAGTTAATTTGTCCATCTCTGCACAACTTTATATTTTTTGAATAATCATTTCCTCTGATGGAATATGAGGTTGTTTCCAACATTGTGCAAAGGCCAGTCTGGCCGCTGTCAAAATATGTACTTTACTTTTTTGGGGAATTGTTTATTAAAGATCCCTAATAGAAAGAGTTTTGGTTTGAATTCAATCTGTTCTATTGTCATTTCCTCCAACCATTTTCTAATTTTCTGCCAATATTTTTGAGCCTCTGTACAAGACCACCACACATGGAAGAATGTTCCCTCCTTTTTTTTTTGTTTTTGCATTTCCAGCAATTCGGACTCATGTTGGGCTGCATTTTCGCTAATCTCGAGGGGGGAAGGTGCCATCTGTAAAACATTTTATAGGCATTTTCCTTGTAGGCTGCCGATTTTGTGATTTTATTATTTCTACTCCAGACCTTCTCCCACTCTATTAAGGTGATACTACATCCTATATTCCTACTCCAGGCTATCATATTCCCTTTGAAAATTTCTTCCTCTAATTCTGCCTCTAGTAAGTAATTATAAAATTTTGTTATATTTTTTTTAATCTGGGCCTAATAGAATTTTATCTAGTTGCTGAAGTTTATTATTGATTCCAAATTCTTTCTTATCCTGTTTGTATCTACTCTGAACTTGAAGATATGCCCATCTATCAATTTGTACTCCCTGGTCCTGAAGATCTTGCCACAATCTCAAATTTCCTTGCGCATCCAATAAATCCTTGTATTTAATCATTTTAGTAATGTCCAGATTATTTGGGTGGATCATCTCTTCCATTGTTGAAATCCAGATTGGTATCTATAAATAATGTTTTTTTCCTTATTTTCTTCCAATTAGTCACTAATGCATCTCTAATTAGGAGTTTGTGAAAGTATTTCTGGGTGGTTTTTCCGATGTCCCTCTTTTCTTGAGTAGTCAGGCTGACCTCCCCTGTTCCTCCCTTGTCTCTGCTTCCTCATGTGATCTCAGATGAGGTGCAAAAGGCAGTTCCTTCTCCTCTTTGTTGACTATCTGCCACTGCCAACTTTCCCCAGCTAAAGCTTCAGATTACAGATTAACAGAGTTGGAAGGGACTTTGTAAATCCAACCCCTTGCCCAGGCAGGAGATCCTACATCTTGTTTGTTTTGTTGCTGTTCATTGTAGTAGGCCTATGCAAGTGTTCATAGAAATTCCAATTAAAAATCTATTGGAGGATTAATAGGCCTGTACAATAGTTAACCTTTGGAAGATGAATATGACATTTCTTCTTCTTCAGTATTCTATCTAGGACCTTGCGAAGTTTTGCTGAGACTGGTTACATTATCTTTTCTGCTAATACTTTTTTATTATTAAATCTATAGTTTTCTCTTTGCTTTGTGGGAAAACAATAACTATTTAGAACTCCATTTCCCAAATACAAAATACAGATTAAGGTGTTTGCTTCTTCTCCATCATCCAGTAACAATTTGCAACTCATCTATGCCCTTGTTGGGCTTCTTTTTATTTCTAACATACAAAAATAATAATTTTTGGTGTTGTTATAATTTTAAATAGCTGTTTTCAGCATGACCACTTTTTGTGCTTTAGTTTTTTTTTACTTTTCCTAATGTTTCTAAAGACAGTTATCACTTGGCCAATAAAGAATTCTATTCTGTGCTGTGCTGTGCTGTGCTGTGCTATGCTATGCTATG
Organism: Notechis scutatus; assembly: GCF_049901735.1. NCBI lineage: Eukaryota > Metazoa > Chordata > Lepidosauria > Squamata > Elapidae > Notechis > Notechis scutatus. Next base: position 264,223,725 of record NC_142009.1, on the reverse strand, counting down.
CTATGCTATTCTAGTATTGATGACTGATTATGTGCAACCTAGTCAATGTTGATTCTTAGCACCTTCCCAACATAGATGAGTGCATTCTTAATCTTCTTTCATGTCCTAAATGTGTTCCCTTTCTCTTCAGGATTTTAGAGAGCTCTTTATGTATCAACACTGGCCTTTTAAGATCATTTTCATTTTTCTTGTAGAATGTGATAAATCAATATAGGTATAGACTTACAATAATATAAAATTACTTAAAAATTACTCCCAATTACTTAAAAGACTGCATTCTTTAACATACTCTGTATGGTCCAGAACAATTCTTCTTACCTAAGTGTAGGGAAATTGCTGAAGAAATTTTATTTCATTCATAGTCTTATTAGTTCAAGAATTCTATCTTGTTATTTGACTAGGGATAAGGGGTACACAGGCTGTTGTCCCAAATCTTCATGTATTTCCACCAAACCTAAACTGTGTTGACTGGATATGCTTCAAAAATAAATTAATACTAAAATTGCAAAAGCTACTGTGTCATAGATTAGTTAGGAATGATCACATAACACAAGGAATGTTTCAATTAATTATATTTAATTTCCTCTGAATTTGAAAGCATTTTTAATTCAAACATAGTTAGCTTGGTCCTACATCTTTTGATTTATTTTGTACCTAAAAGAATGAATGAATAAGGAAACACGGAGAAAATCAGGGGTGGGATTCTACCAGTTCGCACCTATTCACTAGAACCGGTTGTTAACATTCTAAGCAGTTCGGAGAACCAGTTGTTAGAAGAAATTACTGGCCTAATCCTATAAGGAAGACAGGAAGGAAACATTCTGGTGTTGCTTACAGAAACTGCCTCTCCGTTAACCCTTATTACATTCTTGGCAGAACTAGACTTCCTGTCTCAGGAATGTCTCTGGAGTTTTTTCCCGCTCCTTTGCTGGTACTTTGCTTGTGTGGAGTGACCTTTCAAAGTTACAATGGCACTGAAAAAAGTGACTTATGACCATTTTTCACATTTACGACTGTTGCAGCATCCCCACAGTCATGAGAGACCAGGCGAGGAGATGCGTGCCTCGATGTGAGTGATGTTGAGTTGGCCATGCCCAGCCAGTCACATGAGCACCAACTAAGCCATGCCCACAGAACCAGTTGCTAAAAATTTGAATCCCACCCCGGAGAAAATGTACCAATGGAAGAGAATGTTTGTAGTTCAGGGCTGAACTGTGGGGTCCTTGGTGTACTCTGAGATTGATTGTTTTCTTGCTTGCATTGAAGATGCTACCTAGTTGAATAATGAAACATCTACAAGAAACAAGCAAGTTCAGAGAGCACCAAGGTCCCCACATGGGAACAGCACCTGGTATACACTAAATCAGTGTTTGTTGCTTTCACATGCAAGATTCATTTAGTGATCTTAAGTGTGCATAAATGTCCCCATTTTGTTCTCCAGCCCCAGCACCTGTGATGATTTATTAAAATGTCCCAAAAAATAGGATTGTACAGAAACCTGTCAAAAAGATACTTGAATAGTATGTGACATTCTAAAACAACCTTCCAAACACCTTTGGACTTTATTCAAGAAGTATCAAAGCTCACCTTTCCTAAGTTACATTTCTGGTGTTTCATGCACAAGTCATTCCCAGGATGGTACTTGGAAGCAAAAGAAGTGTCTCCTTTCCTCAGTGAGATTCTTACCTTATTTAGCCTGCAGCTTCAGCCTGGTGGTTGTACAATGGGATTGGGAAGAAAACACCATCTTTCCCCCCTTCTTTTCTTTAAGTTCCTAGGGAAGTGAATAGAAAGGCTTCTTTCCTTGATGAGATTCCTCTCTTATTTGACAAGTAGCTCCAGCTTGAAAAATATGCATATTTTGATTAATGACCACTTAAGTGTTGTATATAATGGACCAAGTAGATGAAGATGGGAACATGTCAAACAAGAAAGTACAATAGTATAAAGTGCTCCTGTATTCTGTACAATGTCCTAGTATGTTTTGTATATTACTTAACCTTTATGGAATTACAGCATAGGTATTCCTAGTGCGAAAGAATGCAGTGATAAAAGTGAGTATACTGAATTTCACAAACTTTTGATACCCTTGGCACACATTTTTTAAAAACATTTAAAACTGCAAAGCATAAGCCATGTCTTGTAGCAATAGCATTTATTACAGTAATCACATATTTTCTTTTAATACCTTTGTTGCTGGTGCAGCTGCCCATAGAAACTATTTTGTATATCATATACCATTTTTGGTTTAACTTTTAAAGTTTCAAACTGAACTTCCAAAGTGGTGTCAACCTTTTTTCAATCTAGATTTAGTGTGGCTAGAACAAAATGGGAAGCTATTGTTTTAAATATAATGCCATCCCATTATACAAAAGAAATACATGAAGAATTGAGTATCTCTACATTATGTATTATGTATTAATTGATGTTTCTGACAAAAAAAGACATTTAAAATATTCCAATGATTGTGAGCTGTTTCCAGGCAGATATAAAATTACAATGCTTGCTTTCAACCTATTCCTGGATGAAACTACAAAATATTAACCAGTCATCCTTTCTATGTTTTCAAAAAGGATGACTTGATAAAGAACATTGTAAAATTTTGTGCTGAGAATCAAGAATAAGAGCAATGATTTTAAAAATAAAAAATAAAATATAAAACTGAAAAGAAAGTAATTGGAATTTGTTATGCAGTGCACAAAGGGTACAACTCGCTTAAAGATGCTGTTAACATTTTAATATGTGATGTTGTTACTCATCTCAGAAGAATTTTGTGATTTTACAACAATGGAGTACAAAATAGTATTTGAAATATGAGAAAACCAGATTTTTCAGACTATAGAATATATCATTTTTATAATTGTGGACTAGAAAGCTACACGAATAGTGCCTATCAATTTTCAAGAATTTTTTTTTCCGAAGAACCATATCAAGAGTATATTTATGGTTAATTCATGGCATTTCTGAAGTTGGAGAAAATGTATGCAATTAATTTGTGTACAAAAAGAATCGCAAGGTAGACTTGGAAAAAGAAAAAGAGAGATCAGTTTTATTTCAGAAAGAATGGAATGCTGTTTCAGAAATTATAGAGTACTGATTAACTTAACTTTAAAGATTTTATAGAGTAATGTAAATTTTTTATGAAAGATGTTCATCTTACAGATCTCTTTGGAAAACCTGTTTCAAAGAACCTGAGTTGTATATATGAGTCAATGATGAAATGGCATGAAAATGAGAAAACTCCAAATAAGATATGGATCAGCTGTAAAAGAACTTGATAGTATTATGATCAGTAATTTTACCCAAGCATTTTATGTCCTGTTATAAAATAAGACTGGGAGGAAGCACAGATCGTTGGTTAAAAAAAAGATTCCACTATTTAATCATTTCACTAAAAATATAATTTCAATTGCTAATCTCAAAAAAAGTACTCCAGTAGAAAAACTCATTTCTTTATGAAGAACTTAGATCATAGAATAACAGAGTTAGAAGGAACCTTGGAAATAATCTAGTCTAACCCCCTTCTTGAGCAGAAGAGTCTATTCCAAATATTAGCCTCTACCTAGGATCGAACTCACAGCCTCCTGGTTGTGAGGTGAGAGCTCCATCTCTAGGCCACCAGAACTACTTGTGGTGACAGAACTTTTTTCTGTTTTCATGAGAGAAATATTGATAATTGTTTTATAAATATACATTTTCATTAAATTGTTGCCTTGAACTACAAGGTGGGCATCATATAAAAGCAAGCAAACAAAAAATTTATAGTGATTTGACATGTTCCCAGTTTTTTGTAAAACTTAAAAAAAATGACACTATTTTTTCCAGAAATTATTCTGTTGTAACAAATAGGAATGGTCCTTCAAGACTCATTAAAGCTTTATAAAATGGGTTAATAGTTTGATTACATAAACAAATGTAAGCAAAAAGGTACTTCTTTTCTTCCTGTAACTACATGAAATGGGTAATGTTTAGGAAGTATCCTGTGTTATGCCAGGCAACTTTTCATGTTACTTGGTTGGAGATAAGTAGCCTTGGAGATAAGATATAATGGAAATTGAAGTCCAAAGTACCTGGAGGTCACCGGGCTGCTTGACCTGTTGGCATGCATGTTAAGACCTAAATTGATCTGCCAATCTATCTAGCAGTTGATTATTGATCTACTGCTGCACCTCCTAACCACCTCCTTCTATAGAGAAGATTTCTTTGTAAAATAGAATTTCTCTATCTGCACAGGTTTCAGGTGTGTTATGTAAATCAGAACCAATTGCTTTCAGCTATAATTTGCCCTGTTAGTCCTTCAAAATGAGAAATATCAACGTATTTAATAATTAGGATATATCAAGTTGTCCTTAAGAAACTTATTATTTTAAAAAAGATGAAAGTAGGAGTTTTCAAACTTTGCATTGTCATGGACCACTAAATTTCAGATAGGACTGACTTTTTTAAAACACCTGGATATAAAAAATTAAGGTATCTGCTCTAAATAATATTATTTAACTGAAACAATTGAAAAGTGAAAGAAACACATTGATTTTGGAAGATCTGGCAGAAAAAAACAACATTTTGCATATAATCTATATTCTATAATTCTCTTTGAGCTGGAAACTTTTTACTGAAATATTATAACACGTGGGTTCTAGTTGCTTTTCTCAAAGAACTGATGACATAAGGAGAAATACCTTGCTATCCCTAATAAATGCTGAGGATGAAAGCATGACTGGGAGAAAAAAAATCCTCTTAACCACCATCTCTCTCTCTCATTTTATAGTTCATTGGGTAGAAAGTTAGATAATTGAAACATTTTTAAAACCTTCACTAGTTAATAGACATCAATTACAATATAAATTTACTAGCCACATTAGTGTTTAGAACTGTGTTGATGTAATACAGTATAATTTATAACATTCTGCTGGACTGAATATAGCAAAGTACACATCAAATTTATTTATTTATTTATTTATTTGATTTGCCAATTGTTTACAAGATAATAAGTATAAGTGTATACATAGTTGTGAATACATGAAATGGGTACATATAAGAAAAATAAAAGAATAAGAGAAACAATAGGACAGGGACGGTAGGCACGATGGTGCGCTTATGCACGCCCCCTACAGACCTCTTAGGAAAGGGGTGAGGTCAATAGTAGACAGTCTAAGGTTAAAGTTTTTGGGGTTTGCGGAAGAGACTATAGAGTCGGGTAGAGTATTCCAGACATTGACCACTCTATTGCTGAAGTCGTATTTCCTGCAATCAAGTTTGGTGCGGTTTACTTTGAGTTTGTATCTATTGTGTGCTCTTGTGTTGTTATGGTTGAAGCTGAAGTATTCATTGACAGGTAGGACATTGCAATGTATGATTTTATATACCATGCTTAGGTCAGACCGAAGACGGCGTAATTCAAGGTTTTCTAGTTTGAGAATTTCAAGTCTGGTGGCATAAGGTATTCTACAACGAGTAGAAGAGTGGAGAACTCTTCTTGTGAAATATTTCTGGACTTTCTCAATTGTGCTAATATCAGATACGTAATGAGGGTTCCAGACTGATGAACTGTATTCGAGTATTGGTCTAGCAAATGTTTTGTATGCTCTGGTTAGTAGTGTGATATTACCAGAGAAAAAACTACGTAGGATTAGGTTAACAACTCTTAATGCCTTTTTGGCTATGTAGTTGCAGTGGGCTCTAGCACTTAGATCATTAGAGGTGAGTATTCCAAGGTCCTTTACAGAGCTTGGGTCATCAACAAGATCTTGACTATTCAGCTTGAATTTTATTTTCTGATTTTTTTTGCCAATATGTAAGACAGAGCATTTATTTGTTGAGATTTGGGTTGCCATTTGTTTGACCATTCAGATACATAGTCAAGGTCTTTTTGTAAGGTAGCAGTATTGTCTGTGGTATTGAACAGCTTTACATCATCAGCGAAGAGAACGCAATTGCTCTTAATATGATCACAGAGGTCGTTTATGTAGAGTATAAAGAGAGTTGGTCCTAGAACACTGCCCTGGGGGACACCACTATTGACAGGTACTGGATTTGATAGAACGCTCCCGATTTTGACCATTTGTTGTCTGTTTGACAGGAATGCTTCTATCCAGTTATTCAGTTGTCCAGAGATACCATAGGATTTTATTTTTAGGAGTAGTTTGTCGTGTACCACTGAATCAAAGGCTTTACAGAAGTCTATGTAGATTGCGTCAATTGCTTTGCCCTGGTCGAGTTGTGTCGTCCATATGTTTTTGCAGTGTAAGAGTTGCAGATTACAGGATAGTTTTTTCTGAAACCAAATTGTTTATTGGAGAGTAGGTTGTTTGACTCTAAGTGGAGGATGATGGATTGGTTAATAATTGATTCCATGACTTTACAGGTGACGCAGCATAAGGAGATTGGCCTGTAATTTTCAACTAGGCTTGGGTCTCCCTTTTTGAAGATGGGGATGACTGTGGCTTGTGACCATAGGTTAGGCAAGGAGCTGGTCCTGAAAGATTTTTCAAAGATTATGCTTAGAGGTTTGGCTATGGCAGTGGATAGCTTTCTTAAGAAGTAGGCACATATTCCATCCGGTCCAATAGATAGAGATGGTTTTAGATTGCGTAGTGATTTTTCGACATTGTCTTCTGTGAAATCGATATGTATTAGATCATTGTTGTTATCTGTGGTACGGCTAGGAAATACTGGGCATGATCCGTTGCTGTTTACAAATACTGAGCCGAAGAATGTGTTAAAGATGTTGGCTTTAATGGTGTCGTCGTTGCAGTCTTTACCATCAGGTCCTATCAAGGGAGGGATGGACCTTGAGTCTTTTAGTTTGTTGTTTACAAAATTGTAAAAAGCTCGGGTGGAATTGGTGCTTAGAAGGTTTTCCTCTTGTTTAATGTGATAATTGGTGCATTCAGTCTTTATCTGGTGGCATAAATTTTTGTATCAGTTTTTGAAATTGGCAACGTGACCAGATTTGTTTTTTCGCCAGAGTGATCTCTTTTTGGATTGAAGTTTCCTTATTGATATGGGTAATCTGCTTTTTTGTTTTGTTTTGGGAGTTGTTGTTGGAACATATAGTTTGATGACTCTTTTGACTTCAAGTAAAAATATGTTATAATGGTCTTCAACGGTATTGCATCCAGTGAATAGAGATTGCCAATCAAAGGATGAGAGATCGTTGTCTATAAGATCATAGTTGCCTTTTTGAAGTTACACTAGGGGATTACATCATTGTGGTGATTTTTGTGTGGATGTATGTTGAGACAAAAGTCGATCATATTGTGGTCACTACTGGAAAAGGGTTCTTTAGTTTGTATTCCGTAAATTAGGTTCAAACTGTTGCAGAAGATGAGATCGAGGCAGTTGTTTAGTCTAGTGTTGTTGATTACTAGTTGTTCCAGTCCCAGATTTGTAATAGCATTGTAGAAGGTTGTGTGTATGATTTCAGTTCTACAATCATTTAGGGTCCAGTTAATATGAGGTAGATTAAATCACCAAGAAGGATAAAAGGGTATGGGCAGGATGCAGCCCATGTTAGTAATGTATTTAGCTTGTTTACATGTTCGATGTCATAATCAGGTGTTCTGTAACATAGTAAGAATCGAATTGTGATATTTGAGGATAGTTCACAGATGATGGTTTCAGGAAGGGCAAGCTCCTGGGTAACTTGGATATTTTTTAGATGTAAGGATTTTTTATAGAATATAGCAACACCACCTCCTCGACGATTTTCACGATCTGATCTGTAAACATGATAGTCTCTTACTGTGGTAATGGAGTCGGGGAGAGATGCATTGAGCCATGTTTCACAGACAAATATAATGTCGAAGTTAGCCATATTTAGGAGGAAGAGAAATTCAGGTATTTTATTCACGAGGCTTCTTGCATTGAGTAGTTTGCATTTAAGGCCGGCAGTAGTTGGAATTGAGGTAGTTGGGGGCGTGCGTGCCTAGTCTTGGGTGATGGTGGATGGGTTGAGGTAGGGTTGTGGTTGAGGGTAAAAGCTGAGTATTGGGTTGCGTGGCTTACTTTTGATACAGTCAGCATGGTAGTCAATGTACAGGTCCTTCTCTCCATTGTCTAGACGGTTTTTGAGTTCGATGCGGAGTACACGGGAGCGGGCACGTTGCTGTATGGTTAGGTCAGGGCGGCAACGGAGGTTCTTATGGTTGGTGTTGGTTTTGGCGAGTGAGTTTATAGTATAAATGAATTTACGTTTGCTTGATTCATTTTTGCAAATGACCCTGCACAAGCGTGGGGCCACAGAGCTGTCTCTATTTTTGAGCTCTCGGTCAATGCGGGAAATGTCAAGTATTTCATCAGCGGAGATGGTTGATGCTTGATAATTTCTGATGATGTTTCGGACAGTTGTGATGTCCTCATTGACATTGGTGTCTTCTAGACCAAATAAGATGGCGTTTGGACGTTTCCGTTCACGCTCAACTGCTTCTCTGATGAGGATTGGGATATCAATATTTGTCTGGGTTGTGTTTATTTGTGGATTGGGTTTTGGATTGGATTGTGGTTGATTGGTAGAGATGTGGTTTGTAGCTATTGGATGTTCAGGTTTTTGTCTTTTTTTTCAAGGTTGGATATTCTTTCTTTTACGGCGTCCAGGGATTTAAAAAATGTAAATCCTAAGTAAGTACATCAAGTTCTGCTAAAATGAATTCATGGTGTTATCTTTAATAGTGTTTAAGTACCAATATTACAACTAAGGTATAAACCCATACTTTTCTTGCTCTACCTGAACAAGCTGATTGTTCAAAATATAGTCCTAACAGAGTTCGAGTCTTGCCTATGCATTCAAAACCCAATCTTCATTAAATGTACTCTGGATTCTTCTTCTGATATAAGCCAAACTAGCCAGACTAAGCAGGAAAAGTATGAGTTTTTGGCTGACCTGAATCAGTTCTCAAGAATCAGATCAAACACCAGAAACTATCTTAGGGATCTATGGGCATTTGAGAACCCAACAAATCAACTGTATGAAGAAGCATCTCCAAACAGAGGGAAAATGGAACCTCTACTTGAAGGTGATGCAACAAAGTTACGTTAATATTTTCCCTCTTTCCCTTTTTCAAATGTAGAGTTTTGTTTCAAAACTCCCAAAGTGTTAACAGGAAAATAATTATGCTTGTACAAAATGGCAAAATTCCAAATGAAATGGAGTAATTTCAACAGGTATTGAAACAGGAATTGTGTCATCCTTGTAACAAATTGACTTCTTGGGATTGGAATTGATTTAGTAGGAACTGTGGTAACTCTGAGTCTGAAGAGCTCAGTCCCCATGGGATCTCTTAGCAGGGATCTCTTCCAGCTCCCTTGCAATGCATCTTAAACAAGCTTGACAATCTGTTTGCCAGAAAGCAGGGGAGACTTGGAGACGTTTAGGCAGGGGTGGGATTCTACCAGTTTGGACCAGTTCTATAGAACTGGTTGTTACGATTCTGTGCAGTTCGGAGAACCGGCAAATCGCGCCACTGACTGGCCCTTCCCCCCCTCCTGTCGGATTTCTGCTTTCTAGCTAATCTAAATCGCTGTTATACTGCTTTGCTTTCGTCCAGGAGATTTCCGTGAAGCCCAGTCAGGGGTGGTATTCAGAGGATTGGGGGATGGGGAAAGAAGTGGCCTGAGAGCAGAGCCGAACCTTCCTTAGGACTGAAGCTTCTATTTTTCAGTGCAGACTCAGGCACCAGATTGCAGAAAGGTAGATCTGTGAGTTAATCTATGATTCTGCAAGCAACTCAATCTGCTTTGCCTTACTTTGGGTAAAGTTGCATATATATATATATATATATATATATATATATATATATATATATATATATATATATATATATATATATTCTTAAGTTTTCATGGGTACTTACATGTATGGTATTCAGCTTTGTTCGGGTATTTTCCCATGTCATTATAGTTGTGCTTTTAAAGTTGTAGCAACGTTTCGGCAGAATCTCATCTGCCATCATCAGGCTTCTGTATTGTGTTTGTCTGTGAGTCAGACTTTTACAGTTGCTTCAGTTTTAAATTTGGGGCTAGCCTACTGCTGTGCCAGAATGGTTTTTTTCTTCATCCTGATTGGTTGGGAGTCTTGGTCAGTGTTTATAGGTCTTGGAGTTTGCTGTGTTCTGCTTGATTGGTGTTTCTAATATCTTCTGTCTGTTTTGTGGCTTTTTTTGTCTTGGTTGGCTGGCAACATTGTGTTCCTGTATTGGAGGCTTTTAGTGCAGCTTGGCTCCAAGTAAATGGATGGCTATCATTTGTTAGGAAGCTAGGTTTCATCTGGGTGCCTGGTTGGGGTGTATTTGAGCTGGAGGTATCAGGGGGGATCTGTTTGTGCCCAGGTGTTTGCCTGGCTTGTGGTGTGGATATTTTTTTGTTTGTGAGTGCAGGCTTCCAAATAATTGACAGTCTGGTGGAATCATCTCATATATATATATATGAAATATATATATATATATTTCTTAAGTTTTCGCGGGTACTTACATGTATGGTATTCAGCTTTGTTCAGGTATTTTCCCACGTCATTATAGTTGTGCTTTTAAAGTTGTAGCAACGTTTCAGCAGAATCCCAAGCCGTTACCACACAGGAGGCTAATGAGAAAGAGATCAAAACACAAACAACCCAGGAGATTACAATGCAGGACCAAGGATACCACAACAAAAGAACTCGCAAGCCCCTCACACAACCCATTACCCAAGCCGTTAAAACACGAGAGGCTAATGGAAAAAAGATCACTACAAAACAAACGACCCAGGAGATTACAGCACAAGATCCAGGATATTTCCACAACAAAACTCACAAGGCCATCACACAGCCCATTATACCAACATCAACTCCATCAACCAATCAAGAGGCAGCAGCACAGGCAACCAGCCCAGCACTCCAGCCCCCCAGTATATACAGAGAGACGGCAGCTCCGATCACACACTGCTTGCACTGGCACGAAGCCGAAAGCACCAGTCTGAGGATGGCGAGTGGGACCTTGCCGAAACGTCGCCAAGATAGTCTTAATCTTACACAGGAAAAGACCCAAACCACCTAGACCTACATATATACATATACATACATACATACATATATATACATACATACATACATACATACATACATACATACACAATATTTACATAAATATTTACAATATTTACGTACAAGCCACACCCACCCAGTCACATGACCACCAAGCCACACCCACAAATTAGGCCATGCCCACAGAACCGGTTGTTAAGAACTTTGAATCCCACCCCTGGGTTTAGGGGGCTTCTTTTGTTAGGCTCTACTCAGAGATGGTATTCAGCAGGTTCTGACCAGTTCTGGAGAATTGGTAGCAGAAATTTTGAGTAGTGTGGAGAACTGGCAAATACCACTTCTGACTGGAGATTTTACAATATCCTTCCCCTGCCACACCCACCAAGCCATGCCCACAGAACCGGTAATAAAAAAAATTGAATCCCACCACTGGCTCTCCTACTCCTCTCTTTTCAAACCTTTTTTTAGTTAAATTCTTCATTGGCTTCTGTAACTCCTGCTTTTTCCTAGTTTCCCATGGCTTTATCATGTGTACAATCTTATATTTGCCCATTACAATCAGGTGCCTGAAATCAATACTTTCCTTTCCCTCTTTTGAAGTTCCACTGGGATGGAAAACTTTTTAACTCATAGATAGTATCTGTGCTATGGTAATGGGGAAGAGATTTTCTGTTTTGCTTGTTTCAAAATGCCTTTTCTTTTTGTTTGTCCCTCTCTTCCTTCCTCCCTCTTTCTCTCTCTTCCTCTCCTCCCTCTTTCTCTTCCCCTCTTTCCCTCCCTCCCTTCCCTTCCTGTTTTTATATTTCCACAGATGGAGTTTTAATTTTTGTTTGACTTTGCTCAAGTCTATTTTTTTCCCATTCATTTTTTGCATCCTTCATTCTATTCCCTCTTCTACTTCCTTATGAGTTCTAGGATGGCTAACAGTGAAAAGTTGGGAAAGCAAGTGACAGAATATACAACTGACATAATGAACTTCATGACTCAGATACTTGTATCTAGTGTTGAGATTGAAATATGAAAAGCTCAGGTTTGTGTCGTGATGTGCAACAATTGTTTCATCATTGGAATATCTATTTCAGTCATTTTTTTCAACACTGGATACCTTTGAGTCATCCAGCTGTGATGCTAACTTATTTTTGACATCTGATAACTTAGCCTAACACCTTTAACATGTCTTGGCTTGTCTCACCAATCCTAAATTGTCTACAAAGAGATGCTTTGTCTCCCTCCAACTGGAATTCATGTCATGTATGCTGCTACTAATTTGTTCTTCCAGTTAAGTTTTAATCCCATCTTTAAGCTGATTGTCCTAGGTTGATATCCATTTCTTGGATGCTACCACTCTGCTTTCCAGTATCATTTTAATCAAATTTCAATATGATCCTCAACAGGATAACCCTTCTGATGTTTTTCCTACACTTTCCCCTTGCCTATGGACCTGCAATAGTTCCTCTTTCCTTCCCAAGGCACTTCCAGTGGTAGCATATTACTAGCTGAGAAGTACTAGTCTTTTGACCTTTTTGCTTTTCCAAAAGGCCCCAAAAGCGTCTCCTTCATGCAGAAACACTGGCTGGAAATGCAAACTATGCTTATATTGCAGATATAAATGTGGCAAAATTCAATGTTAACCTAGGGTAACCAGTAAGTCTAGAAGTAGTCTAACAGTGTTGCTGAAAACTGTAAGCACCTCCTCTGCTACATTTTGATATGCTTCTGCAGTTTATTCTTCCCCTTAAATGTTTATAGCTGTTCATGCTTCAGGGGAAAAATTATAACCATCATCTTTGACTTAACAATTGAAACCTGAAGGGAATTATTCTACTCCAGTAGTGAAGAAATTTGGTTTCTATATAAAGAACATACAGTGTATGTTATGCCATTGAAACAAATAGCAAGCCTGACATGACTTGAGGATACTTGGATGCTTGGAAAGGTTAGGACCAAATAATATCATAGGATGTTTCTATAGCACTTTGTGATTCTCTCTTTCTCTCCCCCCTCCCTCCTCTGTCTCTCCCTCTTTCTCTCTCTGTAATTTTCCTGTCTAGTTTTTTCAAAAAGTATCCTAACATTCAGTATGGAGTTTTCAAAAGTGATAAGAATATGTGGTTTAGAGAATAGCCAAAGTATTCCAACAAAGGTACTGGTGAGCCTTTGCATTGTGACCTAACTCAAGTATGCAGGATTCTGTGAGGATAAAGCAATTGATACTTAACTTTAAAATATATACCATTTCATTAAAAGAGGAGAAGATAAAAGGTTTACTACTGATAAGTTTTATTATCCTTCCATATTATACTTAGTAGAAGAACAGGCAGAGTTAAGTGTATAATCAGTTCAGAATCATTACATTACCACAAATGGTACAAGTGCAAGTCCAACAACTCTTGAATTCCATTGAATCTTGTCTGGTGCCAATTTAGTGTTGAATTGTATTTGAATAGATTCTTGTGTACAGACTTGAGCAATAAACCTTTCAAATTACAACTTAACATATGGTCCTGGTCCTTTCTGCCTGACACTATCAATGGATAATTTGTTAAAAGGAAAGTGAATCTTGATGAAAGGAAACATATTCCATTCTTCCTATTTATTTTCATGGTGCCTACACAAATGAATTGTAACAGGGAAAGTGCTTTATGGAATGTAATAGCTAATGGAACAAAATTATCTGTTTTTGAGCTTGGAACCTAAACAGACCTGGTTAACAGTTGGAAGGTAAACTTCTAGGAAATTTCTGGTCTGTAGACTAGAGAGGGAAGTTAAAAAAACATTTCCAAGGGCAACGATAAATCACTTCTATAGTACTATCAAGAATTTAACTCAACTTCAAGGCATCTTTATTTTTATTTTATTTTATTAATATATATTTTAAAAAACCTAGCCAAAAAGAAACGAGAAAAACAAAACACACATACACACACGCACATATACACAGACACAGACAAAAGAAGAAGCTAGAAAAGAGTTTTACAAGCTGTATAAAATTGAATAAAAATTTGAAAGGATCATTAGATAAGTGATCAAACCCATAGATAAGTGATCAAACCCATTATTAAAATCAAGTCAATATTTAATATTTAAGAAATATGATAATAATCATCAGTCAGAATAAACAGTTAACTAAGTAGCTATCTATGTTAAAAAATGCTACCCTTATTTAAAATAACCAAGAGCTAATATATTCAAATCTGTGTTAAGAGAAGTCAAACTTTAATGCAATATGAATCCATAAACAATTATAGTGCATGAACATTTTCTAAGTTAATTTAAATTCTATATCAGAATTATTTTTCAATTATATTACTTTGCCATTGATGAATTATTATAGCTTAATTTGCCATTGTTCTGAAGCAGGAATGATATGGGAGTTTTAGTAAAAACAACAACAATATAATGTAGCTGTTATGTACATAACTAAATCCATAAACTTTGTACAAATATAAGATTTCCATAAGATTTCTGGTCTGCAGCAGGCAAGACCTTCTCAAGCTTTCTTAGAAGCTTGGCACATGAATAGTAGTTTAAGTGCATAAGCAATGCAGACTAAGTATATAAATTATTACCTTCTTTCCAAGTGTCAAATCCCATATACTTTAATTAAAGAGAGCAATAAAACATGATAGGAAAAGAAAGGTTTTTTTTTACTCTAGAAATTAATATCAGTTCCTGGATTCTACTGGTTTATACTAATAAAACTGGTGGAAATTAGAACTGAACTTGAATTTCTTGTACAGTAGGTTACAATAGTAGACTACTAGTAATTCAACTACTGTTGAATGTGAGTTAGAGATGTCCAGGTTCAAATGCCCATGTAGCCATTATAGCCAAGGAATTTACTCAATGGCTTTAGGACAGTTATTACTTCTCTGTATTATGAATAAAATGAAAAAATAAATGTAGGAGTGTATCATATGTATATTTCTTTTTAAATGAATGGATAGTACTCTTAAAGATGAACAGGTGAATCTGCGGGGGAGATATAGGAGGTGGACGGCATGGAAGGGTGGGGAAATTATACAATTCTACAAAAGAATATGGTTTATATGTATGAGGTGATAGGGAGAGGGATATATTGTGTGAAAAAAATAGAAGGGTTTTTCTTGGAGCAAACTTTTGTCTGTCTGATGATACTTTTTAAATATTTCCCTTTCTACATCAAGAGCAGATGTTTCTATTCCATACAGTTATGAATTATCTATAATCCATGGATACATCTTTTCACTAATCTAGAGATATTTAAATTTGACTTCCATCCAAAATTCATAACAATAACTACAGAATTCTCAAGGATTCATTATTGAGATTGGATGTGTAAAACATGAATCTGTTTATATCATACATCCAGCTATGGATAAATCGCTTGTTATTCAGTAATACCACTATTTTAGGTAACAATGTAGCAAGTGGAAAACCATTCATCAGACAGCTGCCAAGCAATGTTTGGCAGAAATCTTCCTTCTCATGATAATCCTGCCAAAGCTTAGACAATTGCAGTTGATAAGTGCACAGCTACAGAGCTATGAACTTAGTTCAGTTACAACATAAAGTGGAATAAAAGAAAATGAATTGTCCAGAGGTAATAGGAAGTCAGAGTGAGTCTTGTTTACAGATTTGGACTCTTAAACTGGATATGTAGATTATATCCTCCCCCCAAAAAAAAAAAAAAAAAAAAAAGGAATAGGACAATTATTAAGACAGGGAAGGACCAAAACATGGGAAGGGCAGCTTGAAATATAGGAAATGTAGAAATCCTATTTTCAGGAAAAGAAATAAGAAACAATGCCCTGCAAAACATCATTGCTGGTATATTTGCTGTTTTAATTCTTCCATTGGCTGGAATAGGAAAGCACAAAGAGCTGCAACTTTCTTATTTTTAAATAAAATAAGATTATAAGGCTACAAGGAAAGCACAAAGAATGGAATAGAATAGAATAGCAATAGCAATAGCAATAGCACTTAGACTTATATACTGTTTCACAGTGCTTTACAGCCATCTCTAAGTTGTTTACAGAGTCAACGTATTGCCCCCAACAATCTGGGTCCCCATTTTACCCATCTTGGAAGGATGGAAGCTGAGTCAACCTTGAGCCTGGTGAGATTCAAACTGCCAAACTGCAGGCAACAAGCAGTCAGCAGAAGTAGCCTGCAGTACTGCACTCTAACCACTGCAGCATCATGGCTCTTGAGAATAGGATAGGATAGGGTAGGATAGAATAGAATAGAATAGAATAGAATAGAATAGAATAGAATAGAATTTTTATTGGCCAAGTGTGATTGGACACTCAAGGAATTTGTTTCTGGTGCACAAGCTCACAGTGTACATGATAAAGAAAAGATATATGCTGGTTCAGAGAAAAATATGCAGGTTTTGGAGCTAAGGTCCTGATTTGTAAGAAAGGTATGTGGAACAGAATTATATGACATTTATAAGCATAGCTGTTTTCCACTAGGGAAAAATGCTATCAGATTTCAGACAGATAGCTGGAGGGATATTAGCACAAATGGAATCTTTAGGGGACTGAATTCATGCATGTTATTTAGCGGGCAATTTTGAGGGAAGTAGCAGCTCTTGGAGACCTGATTTTGCCATCAAAATAAAGAGAAAAGAAAGGTTCACATTCCTATGTGTTTGTTTGATTGCTAAACATTTTTTCCCAGTGGGATGATACAGGAATACTTGGTAGAGAAGAGTGAATCTGGAACTATTACTAAAAGCACTGCAATTTCTAAAAAGAATTTTTTTGAGGGGGTGTTAACAGTGTGGAACATTGTAGGCAGTCTTTCAATGAGAAAATAACTGTCCATAAACACAGTGGGATAGACCCACTATAAAATGTGTTTCATCTGTTGCTGAAGCAATGGAGAGAATAAATCATCTGTTTTGTCCAGGATGGTGAGGAACCAGAAGTATTAGAAATTCTGTGTTGTGCTGTACATACCATGCAATTGTCAAAGATGTGTTTAGCAGTTGATGGGGATGGGGATTTATCGATTTATTAAAACAAAACCACAGAGATGCCTGCTTTTGTATGTATTGCATATATATTTTTTAATATGTACATTTCTGAATGCAGTTTTCTTACTGTTTGTTATTTGTTATCCATTTTTGGTTTTACTGGGAAATGCGTTTAACACAGAGACTTTGTTCGTGCTTTCTTCCAAAACATGCACTTTGTTTGAGTTTCTTTTGTTGTTCTCTTGTATAAGTCATTGGTTTGAAATAGATACAGGTAGCCCTCAACCTGCAACCACAATTGAGCCCAGAATTTTTTGTTGCTAAGTGAGAAATTTAAGTGAGTTTTGCCCCATTTTATGACTTTTCTTGTTACATTTGTTAAGTGAATCATTGTAGTTGTTAAATTAGTAACCCGATTGTTAAGTGAATATGACTTCCCCATTGACTTTGCTTGTCAGAAGTTTGCAAAAGGGGATGACATGACCCCAGGACACTGCAACCGTCATAAATATGAACAAGTTGTCAAGCATCTAAGTGTAAATCATGTGACCATGGGGATGCTGCAATGGTTATAAATATGAAAAATGATCGTAAGTCACTTTTTTCAGTGCTGTTGTAACTTTGAACTGTCACTAAATGAGCTGAGGACTACCTGTATTAGGGCTATGCAGAACAAAGCTAATTTACTTTGTGGAGCTGTCTCAGCTATGGTTGCTTCAGCATTCCATTTGGCAGTGAGGTCTTGATGCAGAAAATCAAGGCATTCTACTGTGACATCCTCATGTAAACAGTTCAAACTGGCCAACTCACTTCGCCTGGATAATACATAATGGTATAAATGTCTTTGTTATGAACAATAAATTGCCTAGGATTGTGGAAGGTTCCAATTCAACTCAATGCAATATTTAACTTGGTGCCTAAAAATGGTCCAAACTTTCATTTCATGGAGTGTCCACAAAGAGGTAGACCACCAAATTTGAAGAAATCCTTTAAGATTTGTTCAGGGTTATTATAATAATTTCAGCATTGTTCTGGACTCAGTTTATTCTGAAGCCTGCCATCTTCTTTATTCAACTAACTGCAAAAGTATATTTATGATTATGTAAATGCTGTCTATGGTAGCATGCTAATATATTACTCATCCACAATCTGATGCTAGGTTGTACTGTCAATGCTTTTAGTGGAGAATACATCCTTCCTGTTTTTAAGATAGTTAAAATAGTGTTTCTATGACATGTGGCAGAATTATGAGAAACCTTTCAAGAGCCTAGCCTATGTGCATGGCAACCTCTTCATTGTTAATGTAAGAAAAATGGTATCCTGTCTATCTTCTTTTTCTCATCCAAGCCACATTGCTATTTCATTATTAATTTACTATGGTTATCACAAAAGTGCAGAAATTCTGACCTCCTTTGTGTCCAGTTAACATGATTTCTTTCCTACATTCAATCAGGTAGGTTTTTCCCTAAGCTAAAAAAGGTGGGAGAGTGTTGAATAGTTTGAAGTTTTAAATATGTCTATTATAGGGGAGCCATGAATCTTCAAAGAAGTGGACATTTATTAACACAAAAGGCTTCTTTTTAAAAAGTGCCAAGCAACAAAGGTTAAGTTCTAGACTATGAACCAATTTGGAATTGGCAAGCCTCCATCTTTTTCCCTCCTAAGGCAAAGTAGGAGTTTTGGAAAACTAATTCCAAGGTACAGGCATTAAATCTCTTGCCTCCATATTTATTTATTTTTCCTTAATGAAAGCTGGACAACTGCCACGACTTGTTTAAAGAGAGATTTATTGAATTGCTCTTGCTGGCTCCCCCTCCTCATTTCTAATATCCATTTCTTGTCAAGCTGTGTTGCAGCACAATGGCTAAAATTGAAAGTCAGCATCAACCAACAAGATTTCTACCTTCATCTTTAGCAAGGTTCTTACAGTTGATAGGGTCCTGTGACAGAGTGTCTGATAGATCTTAGGAACACAGAAGAGGCCCCAAGATAGTTAAGGGAGGAAACAGGACCATAATGAAAGAGAAGAGGGGAGGGGAAAGTATGAGAGGAAAAAAAAACTAAGAACAACTTTGCCTTAATTACCATAAATCAGGTGGGAGAATTACTTTGGTAATTTTTCAAAATTCAGATATTTATTTATTAAATAATTTTTAATAGGTCTTACAAAAAATAAATGCAAGAAAAGGAAGAAACATAAAAGTTACAAAACAAAACAAAGAAAAAAGGAGGAAATGATATGTATACATCCTGTATGAATCAACAGTCAGATTCCTAAATCTACTTTATGGGATAATAGGGAGGGAGGGAGGATTCCGTAACATCACTAACATTACAATATACATATATAAAATCTATGCTACAGAAAAACATACTGAATCATTCTTTTTGATTGGATGATAAACTGTGTTTTCAAAAATAGATTGTCACACATTTTTCTTTTACCAAATGATTCTTATTATAACACCCCAGCCCTCATATAATATTAATTTCTGAAAAATTCCAAATTCCCAAGTTTTGGAACATAATTAATATAATGTCATCCTTAAAAATCTATACACATTAAAATAGTATTATAACAAAGATGTCAGGAAATCATTGATACTAAATCATATCAGTCAATGATACCATTTGTTTCTAATATTGCCATCGGAGACAATACAGTGTCTGTTCTTTCAAATCATTATTTGGGGCGTTCGGCAAACTTGAAATACTCTTCTGATCTAATCTAATAAATGTCCTAATTCTTGACTTTAAAATCTTATTTAGTTTTTGTTTTAAAAAATATGTGGGTTGAATTTCAAGCATCACCATTCAATACATTGACACATTGGGTTTTTTAGATGGTGCCAGAGCAAGTGATCCATATTAAGATGTAAAAACATGCTCAAGTTGATTATCACTATTGTGAATTAGGCATAGATAAAATCTACTTGAACTTGAGAAAATCCTTTAAAATAGTAATTACAGTATAATTGATTTAAAGTATCAATTCTAGATTCTGCTCAGAACTTCCAATATAACATTTTGTCCCCTAATTTTAGAGTGTCTACAAGTCTCAACATTAAGATTCTGTTACTTATAAGGAAATAAGGATCTTTCTAAAAATTCAAGTGGTTCTTGTTTCCTAAATTTGTTAACTGCAAAGGACTTTACAGATAGTGAATTGCCAGATTGGAAATTAATTAAACCTTTCCTCTATATCTATATTTATCTCAGTGTATCCCCAGGTACATCTACTTTTGTTCAGGAATCCAAGTAAATGAACTTGGTTGTCCTATAGCGGGGGGTCAAACTCAAGGCCTGCGGGCCAGATCTGGAAATGCTTAAATCCAGCCCATGGGCCCAGCCTGGAAATATGAAAGGACTGATCCATGGTGCCTAAAACAGGCTGTGCGCAGTCTCCCACACCTTGTTTTCACCCATCATGGCCTCTTGCAGTACTCTGCCAGCCTGAATATGGCTGAAAAAATGGACCAAAACCAGGCTAAAATAATGGCCCCAAATGCCCAAAAATGGGTGGCAGGGTGCTGCAAGAGGCCATGGAGGGTGAAATTGAGATGCAGGGAGGGTTGCGCATGGACCCCCGCCCCCCATTTTGGCTGGCAGTGTGCTGGCCTGTGGAGGAGAACTACAATGCTACCTTCAAATAAATCCAGTTTGACACCCCTGTCCTATAGAGAACATCTGGATTATAATAAGTGGACAAACAAACAAACACAATACTATGTTTGATGTCTAAATCCACTAAATCCACTTAATTCTTTCCAAACTAACCT
The DNA here is from genome assembly GCF_049901735.1 of Notechis scutatus. Classification (NCBI taxonomy): domain Eukaryota; kingdom Metazoa; phylum Chordata; class Lepidosauria; order Squamata; family Elapidae; genus Notechis; species Notechis scutatus. The sequence goes on along the minus strand of NC_142009.1, from coordinate 264,202,970 downwards.
TGTAACAGTGTATGATTAGGTAGTAGATGATAGAAAGATTTGGATGCAATTTACAGTATGTTAATTTTAGGATTTTTTTGTTAAGACATCCTGATTAATTAACTAATAATGTATGTATAGCTAATTCAAAAATTGTATTGACAGAATCCTCATCAATAATAAATTATCAAACTGAAGTAATGTATTCAGTATGGTGCCACAAAGCTCAATCTAGTCATACATTCTCCATTTTTTTAAATTAGTAACACAGATGAAAGGTTGAAGGTAATGCTTATCAAATTTGTAGATGACAGATACAACCTTCTGGTAGTTTGGGTGTACTATCATGCTGATGATACTCAACTGTATATAGCCACTCTGAACTCAGTTGGAGATACCATCTAAATCTTGCTCTCAGAGCTCCATGCTTTCAGATTCTTGGACGAAACAAGATGAAATTGAACCTCAGCATGATAGAATTTTTGTTTATTCCTTTTTGTTTATTCCTTGCTGTTCTTGGAGTAGGTCTATTACTTGGAAACAACTTGGAATTGTAGCTAAGGTTAGTTGAATAGTTGGAGGAAGTATCCAGGAAATCCTTTGCTATGGTGCACATGGTGCACCACTTCTGGCCCTTCCTGGAACAGGAAGTCCTAGCTACAGTTACTCATACATTTATGACTTCACTTTTATATTATGTAATACACTGTACATGAATCTGCCTTTGAAGCCCAAATGGAACTGCTGTTGATTCAAAAAGCAGTGGCAACTAGTACTAATTGCTATGGTCCTATTGAGCACATTCTGTAGGCTGTATAAATATACTAATACATTTAAAAATGCAATTAAAAGTGCTATTTTCCAACTAGATCTAGCCCAAAGAAATTCTCTGGAAGGAATCTATTTATAAAGCCCCAGTTCTATGAAGTATGGGAACTGTAACAAGGAGATATTATTTTTCAGTCATGGGCCCTTTAGAACGAAGGGTAGCCCCCATGGTGGTGACATTCAAGAAAACTCATCCAAATACCTTATGGTGGATGATTATATTCTATGCTGTTATTGCCTCCTTGCTGGCCAGTCCTTGAAACCAAACTTAGGTTTCTATAAAACAAGTAAAATGGGTATAATTGGACATTTCTTGATCAATTTAATTCTGATGGCATCCAATAAGAGCATTTTAAGAACTCATGGGGAAATGCTGTTCCACTACCAAATATATGTTATTGAGATCAGTCTCAAGGCATGCAACTGGAAGTTAGCCAACATGACATCATTTTTTTAAAAAAGAAATGTACCTAGTTTCAACTAAGAAAGTAATAGACTAATCAGTTAACATCTGTTACAGGTAAATTGATAGATATAACTTGGTGTATAGAAGAACAACTCTTGTTGAATTACAATAGAATAGAATTTTCCAAAGCTTAATTAAGCCTACCAAATATTTAGGTTTTTTAAAGAGTGTTAATAGAAATGTAAAGAAGGGGAATTTAATGTATAACTGGGTTCTCAAACAGCCTTCAGCATCAAAAGCTTTTGAATAAACCTAGAAGACATTGGATAACAGGCCTGTCCTTTTGTGGACTGCTGATTAAAATAAATTTGCTCAATGAAGAGAAATAAGAAATGGAGTCCTGGTAGCCAGCTGACCACGTTAGTAGATATCATTAGATCATCCAAATGACAAATACAATTTAACAGTAAAATTATGTACTCCACCTCTAAGTTCTCATATACACTGATAGAGTCTAAAAGTAACTATAACCAACCAGGAGAAAGATCTTGAATTATTAGGATATCTCAGTAAAGATACTGACTCAATGTATGACAGTTGTTAAAAAAAAAAAAAGGACTCACTCCATGAGAGGATAATTAAGAAAGGAATTGAAAATAAATATGCTATAATTGTATGTCCTCACCTGGAAAATTCCACCTGAAAATTGATATAATGGAACTAAATAACGTATAGGAAAGGCAATCAAAATTAACAGTGGACCACCCTAAAAGAAAAGATTAAAAGGTTTTGGACTCTAGCTTGTAATTATTGAGGTGGACTTCATTAATATGCATAAAATTGTGCATGGCATAAAGAAAGTGACAGGAGGAAGTTTTAAAGCTTTTCTCATAACTAGGCTTAAAAGCCATCCACTGAAGCCTATTTGGAAAAAAAAATTCAAAACAGACACAAGTATTTTTTTAGAGTTAACTCGTCTGGGACATTTATTTCCACATATCATGGTAAGGTAAAATATAGCTTTAAAAGCAGACTAGATAAATAGATGGGAAACAAGTCTAACAAGGGCTTTTAGTTTTGAAGACTCAATGTTTCCTTCATACTAGGAATAGCAGACTTCCAAATGTTAGTTGCTGGAACAATTATGGAGATGTCTCCATCTCCTGTTTGCAGGAGATATATGGCTGGGCATTCTTGGAAAGGAATATGGACTTTGGGGGTATACCACAAAAGGTACAAAGATAATATATTTTTAAAGAAAACCATTTTTTACCACTATCTGTCATGCCCCTGGTAGGGACTGACTCTGAGGAAGAAGAGAAACAGCCAATAGGGAGTGGAAGTGTGGCTCCAGAGGTTGTGGAGGAGGCTGGGGAAGGGCAGAGGCTGGCTGAGCAACCAGAGGAGGATCCAGGCCCATTCCCTATCCATCCTAGGGCATGCAGGGACGAGAGGATCAGGGAAAAGTGTGGTCTACCCGGGAGGAGAGAGCCATAATCCTCCTCATAGGTTGCAGCTGTGAGCTCTGTATAAGAGTTCACAGACCCTGGAGTCAAAGTAGTGCTTTCATTGGATGAGGTTTATCTTTGTTGGCGTTCTTCCCATAGACTCTCCCCGGTAATCTTCCTGGAATGTGTGATTAATTATCTTGGTTTGCCTTGGAACTCTCATCAATGTGGTTTGTTTTTGGTTTCCTTTTGCTTCATTATCTACTTTTTGAATTTAAACTGTGATTAATAAAACAGCGAAGCTAAGTTGAAGGTATTACAAGACCTTGATTCATATTTTAGTTTTGTGTTATTTTTGAGATACTATGGGTCATCACACCATCACAACACAACCTTCCCCTTCAAATGGACTTAACCAAGCACTACTAAGAGCTCAGATCAAATCTACAAGAGGCAATATGAATGGCAAAACACCAATTCATCTCCAGTTGCATGTATTGATTCCTGCCTAGTGTTTCCTGCCCTTTTAGAGTAACCAGAACCCTTTTAGGCAAAGATGAATAGTACAAGGCTCCTACAGATGCAGTGGATAAATCTTCAAATTTCTTAGTGGTCAAAACTAATTTGGATATCAGTTAGAAGGAAAGTGATGGTGAGAAGTGAGACAATATCTTTGTGGAAATCTGGGATACTTTTGAGCTTCTTGATCATGATGTAAAGGATAGGGCTATCGGTCATCTGAATGATATCTTTCTAGTTCCAGACTGGACATGAAGAGATCTGTAGGATTATTGATGCTTCATTGAGGGAGAGAACAGTGCCATCTGCCCAGGAGGAGATTATGGCCATACCATCTCATGGGTGAAGAAGCCCTCTAGGGATCCAGCAATATTTGCTAATTCCCACTCTGTTTTTAGCTTACTCTTCTGGAATGTTATTGAGAAAGTGGTGAAATGTTGAAGCTGCAGAGGATCCTAGAGGAAATTGATTATCTACCTTTGGATCCTTATAAATCAGATTCAGATTGGTCATTTAATAGAAAGAATATTGTTCTTTCTAGTAAATGACCTACATTTGACCTGAGAGAGGAGAATTTCACTTCTTTTGGTCTATCAGAGCTCCACCATCAACCATGGAATTCTATGATCTACTTGAAATGGTTTGTAGTTGGAATTGCACTTTCCTTCATTAATTATATTCCTGCCTGAGCAAACATTTCAAGTTGCTGCCCTCAGAGGAGGAATAATCAAATCCTTGGAAGCTCTTGTAATTTTCCTCCTGTTATTTAACATCAAACATAAAACCATTGGGAGAAATCACCCAATGATTTTCTGTAAAGGTTCATCAATATGCAAATGACACCCAACTGTACATTGTCATTATAGGCCAAGCCAGAGCTGCCATGGAGGTTCTCAATAGGTAGGCTGTAAAGAGCTCAGATAACATTTTTCCAAAATGAAGTTGCTCCTTGTCAGGAAATATCTGGCCAATCCACCAAGAACTGCCCTGGGAATATGGTTTGCATTTCACCAAAAGTTTTGGTTCATAACTTGGGAGGCCTTTTTTGACTAGTTTTTATTTTGAGAAAATGGTTAAACTGATATTCAGGGAAGGAAGGGCATTTTAGATATGATTTCTTAGGAATAGTGAAAAAACACAGAATAATAGAAATGTAGAAAAACTTATTTGAGTTTTTTATTTTAATGGAAACTCTATCCATTTGCATTTCCTGTACAGCTTAATTTGTGACTGTATTTGCAGTTTTCTCAGTTGTGATTCCCTTCTCCAGTCAAAACTGTGTATAGAAAACAGTATATTTGGGGAAAAATTAACTCATTGAGATGGACATATTTGTATATGTTAGGAAACATTTTATACCAAAATCATTTAAGAAATGTTGATAGCAATTTGTATATGAAAAGGCATGCGGTTGGAAATCATTGCTTTTAAAAGCTACTATGAACCTGAACACGGCCAAAATCTTTATAGAGAATCTTGCAAAAATCATCCCAATTATAGCACCCAGAGTCTCCAGTTCCTTTGAGAGCTGTAGTTCTTAAACAGAGAAAAAGATGGTAATAAATGAAAGCGGGTGATGGATGTTGCAGACTCTTAAATCATAAGCTGAAGAATAGGTGCTCACTGGTGATCTCTCTTTGGAAAGAAATATGGTGGCAGAAGAAAGTCAGTAAAGCAACACATTCAAGCTTGCATTTGCTGAAGAAATATGAATAATGCAGAAAAATTAGGTGACTCAAAGCAGGAGATTAGGCAGTTCATCTTCACCTTATAATTATGTCTCTCTCTTCATTTCTAATAATTTTTGGGCAAAGGGAGAGAGCTATGAATCAATGCTCCCAGAGCAATGTGACTCATGATCTGTGACAACCAAAGTCTGATTGTAAGTGCTAATGTATGATATTTGTTTTTGTTTCTGGGAAATATGGAAGAGAGATACATCAAAATCCTAAAGCTATTAATTTAGTTCCAGTCTTTTGAACAATGGAACTTTTCAAAATAGTAATATTGGCAGATTAATGAGTCAACTGATAGTTCTACATTATGGTATGTGTACACAGCCTCATTGTTAACTGGAATAAAAACTTCAATTTATTTTAATAATTATTTCAAATAATGTTAACAACGTGCTTTCAGTCTTTTGATCTCACATAAGAAATACATCTGCCATTCAAAAAGTTAATAATGTAATATTAGATAATATGGAGGAATCCATGCTATTCTATTAAGAATGGTAAGAAAACACAGCTGTAGATATTTTGTTTCCTTGTTAGAGCCAATTCACACATTTAAAATGTCATAATGATAGATTGGCCAAATGAGCAAATCTGGGTTGTAGCAGTTTGTGTAATTATTTCATCATGAGCTTAGCTTTCAAACAAGTCACTTAGGGCCATCAGATTTGGGCTGTGAAAATACATACATACAAGCACTAGATATCAGCAGAGAGTTAAAGGTTATTGTAATTCTTTGCTGCCATCTAGTGATCATCCAAAATTTTTCATTCTAGATCTGATAGCCCTACAATTTCTGTTATCTGGTAATCATCCAGTTATATGTACAGCTAGTGTTCAAAGTATGACCCTAATAGAGCCTACCAATTAGGACTGTAAGTCAAAACTGTCATAAAATAATGGTTTTAGAAATGGCTGCTACTTTGGTGTGACTTAATCCATGACTGCAGAGGCTTGTAGTTGGTTTTGAAACCCTGTTGTAAACACACTTTTGGGATGCATTTGTAACTTCAAACAGTTGTTAAACAGTGGTCATACCTTAAGGACTATCCATGTTAGCAAGATGGTTTAATACATTTGCTTAGTTGCTACCAAAATATCCACCAGTCACTTTGCTAACTCAACCTTGGTCATTATTTCCTTATGTAGTGCTTGCTTTGTCACTTGAACTGTCCCAAATAAATTTTGATTTGCTAAGAATTCTTAAGGGTTGCACTGATCAATCAGTTTCAGACAGTTTCTGTTTGGTACACTATATATGTTATAGCTCAGAACTGTCAAACTTGCAACCCATGTGCCAGATGCTTCATGTGCTGGCCACGCCCCCACCTGGTTTAGCAAAGGGGGAAAAAGTCCTGATACATCATGTGACGCCGCCATGATGACACAAGTTTGATACCCCTATTATAGCTGGTCCTGAAGATCTAAGCAAGATGCTGAAGTTAAGCTCCTAGGAGTTGGAATGAACCATGGTTTATGTTTGAAGCTTTGAGGACTGTGAACTTGATACTATTTTTCTTCTTGCTCTTATTTCCAAAGCACTGCATTTCACTGAAATAACTGTGATTTGTAATACATTAGTATTATATGAATCAGTATTTTTTTTGCTGCTCCTTTCACCCTACCCGCCTCCCAGGCCACGATAAGCATTTTGTCTCCAGCACATTAAGCATTAAACATCCTCTTTGCAGTCTCTCTCTTTTGAATGTGGTTCCTTCTGGCACATTTCCAAACAGTGCAAATGAAACTCCCCTTGGGATTTGATGCAGAATATAATTTGCTCTGCAGTTTTGGCTATAAACATGATAATAAATTAAAAGATGAATATTCATTAATGCACACATTACTTCTCAGGTTCTTCTTGTTCTTTTCTTCTTTTACTTGTTAACACCTGTCTCTTTTTTTTTTTTTCAAAAAACCCCCACAGCATTTATTAAACTACAGTTCTCCAGGCATCATATTTTCATTCATTGGGTTTGAATGAGGTACAGCCTAGGGATGGCACTTGTCCTTGGAGTGTGTGGCAGAGGACCTACTCCAAAAAGGGAGTGGATCAGGACAAAAGCTAATTCTGATTCAAATTCATTTTAATTTAAACTTAATAAAATGACCATAATTACATACAATGAATGTGATTACTGCATAAATATTTAATCATTTCCTTCCCTTCTGTGACATTAAACATTAAAATATTGCAGAAATATCAGTTCACATAATACCATTTATTATTATTTTATTACTTAATATAAAAGAGGAGCTGTTTAAAGCTTTGACTGTGGCATTTTTGGCATTCTCAGCCATAGACTTAAGTACAAATAGGATTTCTGATATTTTAAAAATCCTTGACTTTATTTATTTTGTTTGTTAATCCAATTTATATGGTTGTCCATCCATGAAACAATGGTTATCCAACAAGCAAAAACAGAGAAATTACATTGAGATGAACAAGCAACAAAACAACTAAAACTGAATGAGGCTCAATGAAAAGCAAGCATGATGGACACATGCACCCATGTCAGATCTTACACAGTAACATCTCAACTCTAATACCAGGAGAAAAAAGTCAGGTCTTCACAGTCTTGTAAAAGGCCAACAGAGGAGAGTTTCTCCTCCTCCTCCTCTCTCTCTCTCATACACACACACACACACACACATGAAAAAGCAGTCAACAGGTTGAGGTAAACATTAATGTTCAAATTCCTCTGTTAATCATCTGTTATTATATTTAGCCTGCAGAAAGTTCACAAATGGTTTCCAGTCTCTTATAAAGCTGTCTAGTCCATTATCAAAGCAGTTAATTTCACCATCTCTGCTATTTCAGTCAATTGCAAAATCCATTCTACAACAATCGGCATCTTTTTTTTTTTCTTTCCAGTGTTGGGCAATTACAATTCTCACAGCCGTCATCATCTTATTGCTTTTTCTTTTCTTTCAGCACCCAGTCAGGGTGGATCTTACATGTTAAATGTTAAATTTAATTGACCACTTTTTCCTCCTTTTTTTGTGTACTATTTTTTTTTCTTTTTTGCTGTTGTTTGGGTTGAAATGTAAGTTTTTCTTTTGTTTCATTTTGTTTGATTGTTTTACTTATGTTTTATGTTTTATTTTTTATGATAAAACAATATATTTTTTTAAAAATAATCCTTTTTATTAAATGTTTGTATGTTTGGGGGATAGTCAGTTTAATGAACAAACAAACAAATTCAAATTTTTCTCCATGACCTAGAACATGGATGTCAAACATGCTGCATCAAGTTGCTTTCACGGGACATATCACAATGTTTTTTCCTTTTGCGGAGCTGGGTGGGCATGGCCTGTGATTGACTCATCCAGTCCACATGATACCAGTTTAACACCCCTGACCTGCAAAGTTCTTTTATCAGTATCTTTAGACAACTGAATAAATATATTCTTCTGTCTTCGCAGCATCCAACAATTCTTATTAGTCCTTGCTCTGAGGAATAGGGGCAGTTCTGCATTTATTAAATAATTAAATATCCAGATTAGTCTTCCTGCAAAGATTGGGAAGGCCAAGAGAACAGAGACTGTTTCTGCTCTGAATGATGGATGATGTCTTATCTTTACCTTGTTGTGGTTTTTCTTCCTAGAAATCAGGAAGTGTTCCCTTCCAAATAGCCATTAATTGAAATGCAATTGCAGTGTATTTCCATACCCAGGTGAGGATATGTTTCAGTTCAAACCATTCATTAAACTACAAATCTCATAATAAGTTGTGTTGGCCAAATGGCAAAGAGGTGGCAAAGATATAGAAACTTTCAGATCAACTTTAGTGACTGGTGATTACAAGAAATGTTGTGCAACTTAAGGGTTTAAGCATCAAATAAAAGTGGTATGATGGTTTAGACAACAGGCTAGAAATCAGGAGACCATGAACCCAAGGTTTGCTGTATTATTCTTGTTTGGTCACTTTCTCTCAGTAGAGAGAAAGGCAATAGCAAACCACTTCTGAAAAATCTTGCCAAAAAAACTGCAAGGAAACTGCAAGCATTTGTCCAGGCAGTCACCAAGAAATGGACATGACTGAATGGAAGGGAGGAATAAAAGCATTAACTAAATCCAACTCTGCTTACTATGTAGGCTGATAAATTCAGTTGTCAACCTGCTGAGGAAATGATATAACAATATTTTCTAAAACTAAAGTTTCTATGTTATCAGATCACAATCTATTTTAACCCCATTTCAATGGGTTTGCCCATCTGAGGTCAGACGATAATCCAGGGCTGGATTATGAAGACCAGTTAACTGTTCCATAAGGTTGATTTAAAATATCTGTCACCTTTTATGTAGTTTTAAAACTGAAATCTTTATGTTCTTCTATCTTGATGGTAATGAAGGCACTTTAGCCAATGTGCTTATCATTAAGGTAAATTCACCTCTGAGGGATTAAATACACTTGGTTGTTTTTCATATCTTATCATACCCCTGTGGAGGAAAGATAATCTTAGTGATGTCTTTATTTATGTAGTTACAGTGAAATGTTCTCTTGGAACTTGTCCCATGGTTACTATTTCAAAACGGAATATAACATACAGATTACATGGCTTTTTTTAAAAAACAACAACAACCAGGTAAACAAGTTTGGTATGGGATGGCAAATAAAACTATTAATAATTGCAATATAGAAAAATGATAGATGGTTGTACTCCAACAAAATATTGTCTAATGTGTTTGTTATTACAAACAATAAAAACAGCTGACATTTTCAATTAGCCTTTCCAGTGCTAAAGGAAAATGGATTTATCTAGAACTGAGAAACCAAAATTATATTGTATAATAGAGAATGTAAATTGTGGCCTTTTGTTCTTCAGAAGTCAGCAGTGGGGTCGGTTCTTAATTTTGAAATGTCATGAAAGCAACTTCTATTTTTCACATTTATTAGATCACTGCAAACTGTTATTAGCAAATGCAGGTATACTGAATTATATGGTTTTCTGTATTCAGATAGTCCACCAAATGCATTTCAAGATTTAAGAGCAAAAGCTTTCCTGGATTTCAAGTTTTGCTGTTATAACATCCACCATCAAGAATCAGTATGAGATGTCAAGCATTACAATGATGATGAAGTCCAATGAGTTTATACTCTGTTGAGTTTTAATATTGGACATGGGATTTTTACATCACTGGAAACTAATTTCAGCTGTCAAATTAAAATATAATATGGCTGGTACAACATTTTAGGTAATGAGAAATGTTGTAAAATGTAGACTGAAAAGCGAAAGACTGGATAAATTTTATAATTTAAGTTTGCAATATATACAGCCATAAAAGAGAATTAAATGGGTGTTCTTAAACTACTTTGTATGAAATGTGATAGAATAATATTCTGATTGTGATATGAATACTAAAAATATGCATTGGATAAGCTAAGTCCTGACCAAGATAATTTGGGACAAATAATTGGGTTTTTTAATGTCAATACGCAGATTTAAAAGATGCTGGTTTAAAATCTTCTGTGTCAATTTTTATGAAATTTGTTATACTTCATCTGATAACATTCTACTTTGGAAAAAAAAAACAAGCAATTCAAATTGAAATATATCTATTTGAGATTTAGCTTAAATTTGGCTGTGGAAGAATGAAACTTTTTGCTTCTCTCTAAATGTCTCTTTGGTTTGGACATTGTGTTGGATTGGACTGTAACTCAAGACTGTATATAATGCTCTGAATACAGCTTCCAAATTAAACTGAGCAATATCTTCTCAATTCTGATGAATAACTTTGTTGGACAAATTCACATGTTCAATTTTTACAACATACAGTTTATAAATAATTCATTAATATTGGTAATGTTCAGAAAAATATTTTTCTATTTCTATTTTTCTGCATGAGACAAAAGATTTATAATGAAACACTCAACTTTTTTATATTGAATGGATATATACATATACAGTATATGCACAGGTAACTTAGTACAAAAATATATATTTAAAATATTTATTGCTGATTTGTTGTTATTTTTACAAAATGTATGAGGGTTTTATCTTCTAGAGTTACTTGCATATTGATATTGGATGCTAAATATAATTGGTGTAATTCAAGTGAGCAAATTAATTTGGGTCAACTTTAATGTGTTCATCATTTAATCTGTGCACAGAGCCAATTTCTGGCTACCTCACATTTTCATCCTATTATACTGTCTTCTCCTGCAATAAATGAGATTGCCATTCTGATTACCAGAACATTTCTTCTGTAGCAAAATATCGAGAGGGGGGAAAATGGAATACCAATGTGGATACTTAACTCTGGTTTGTGAAGAAGAAGATTCAAAAGAACTCTTTATGCTTTTAGTCTTTTTTAGAGTTTAAAAAAAGTATTCTGATAAATCAGTGTGACAGAGAAGCCAACACATAATAGATACTTTTGGCATAGTGATGCATTGTTTCATACTGTGATGCATGGTTGTGTGGGAAAGATGGTGCTTTATTATTAATGCTGTGTAGTAAATTTTGAATGTGAAGGTGCCAATTAACTTAAGCTATCTTACATTTCATGAACACCTTCACTGCAGTAGAACTAAATCCTGTCATTTTGGTTTTTTAAAAAGAAAAATTAATAAAGCAGGATTTTTTTTAAGATGCAAAATCTCTCTTCCAGGGGCGGGATTCAAATTTTGTAACAACTGGTTTTGTGGGCGTGGCTAGGTGGGTGTGGCCATGTGACTGGGTGGGCATTTCTTCTTCTTCTTCTTCTTCTTCTTCTTCTTCTTCTTCTTCTTCTTCTTCTTCTTCTTCTTCTTCTTCTTCTTCTTCTTCTTCTTCTTCTTCTTCTTCTTCTTCTTCTTCTTCTTCTTCTTCTTCTTCTTCTTCTTCTTCTTCTTCTTCTTCTTCTTCTTCTTCTTCTTCTTCTTCTTTTTCTTCTCAGCCCCCCCCCCTCCATTTTTTCCTTCCTGGGCCTCAGGGAAGCCTCTTGGGTGAAACAGTAAGTCAGGGAATTGTTGGGAGGGGGAAAAAGAGAAATAACTTAAGGAGTGACTAGGCGGGAAAGAATGCAGTCAGCGATGTTGGGCATGTGCGCAATGTTACACATGCATGATAAGGACTGGCTGGGTGGGGAGGGGAGGGAAGGAGTGGGCAGAGAGGAGTGGGACCAGCCAGGGGCACGATTTGCTGATTCTATGAACTGAATTTGCAGAATCATAACAACCGGTTCTATAGAACCGGTCCGAACCTGTAGAATCCCATCCTTGATTGTTTCCTACACATGTAGGCTTCCAGCTGCAAATTCTGTTCTGATTGATTTGCCAGTAACATTTATGATATAGACCAATTTGGTTTGAAATATACCTGTAGGAAATCAAGGTAGATAAGTACATTTCACTGCAGTTTTAGGATTAATCCAAAATACATTTAGTATTTCAATTACTGTATTTTTCTTATATAATTATCAGCATGGTGATTACAAGATTTAATAATTCAATTTTCTGGTTCAATTAGAAACAGAAAGAAGAAAAACATAAATGTGAGTTCGTTACAAGGAAATAAGTTGACTGAGCTATTAAGTCTATGTGCTAGACTTAATAGCCTTCTGACTCCCCCACATTGCTGATTCTACTGTAAACAAAAGAACAATTTAAGGCAACCAAAAAAAGTGGCTAGCGACCTATGCAGACCATTCAAGTACTGAATTTATCACAAAATGACTGTTTAATAAAGTCATTTATTTGTTCATTAAGTTTAATTTGTACACATACAATGAAATTATTTATGCACTGATTTTTAACATCAGCAACCATTTTTCAGAAAATCCAGATATAAAATTAGTAGCTGAAAAAATAGGCATATGCTTAAACTGCTGCTTTTGTTTCTATTGTTTTCAGTTGAGAGCTACTGATTTAATGTATATGCAGAGATCCTCAACATTCCAAATGGTTGTTTGAAGTGGTATTTCTCACTGTATGGCCATCCTGGCATTTTGGACTTCATTCCAGGCATCATAGGTGACTTCGTTCAAGAATTCCTAGATCTGATAGTGGATGAGAGTTAGTGGAATTGAAATGTATCTGATTTGATTTATATCCATCAGCGCCATATGTTCCTTCAGGAAGTCTAACGTGTGCATTGTACTGAATTGATGAAGACAGCTCTAAAGGAAAATATTCTGCATCTCTCTTTATAGGAAATGTATCAGAACATTAGTTCTTTTCAGGCATTCAGTGGAACCCAAATGGCTAAAATGATGGAGCTGCATATGCTATTGCTGCTCTTGTAGTGTACATGACCACAATCTTTATCTATAGGTGATAGAGAACTCCATCGGAAGCCAGATGGTAAAAGACTTACTTTAAATGATATCCTCAATAAATATTAATGCTAAAATCAACGAATCAATGAATTTTAAGACCTATGGAATGCTCTCTAATATCCTCCACAAGCGTTTATGATTATACATAAATTCAGAATATGATTTCACTTTTTTTTGTGACAATATCTGTGAGTGCTGAGGTGATACAAAATAAGCAGAAACAGGAAAGATCAGATGTTTAACACAGAGTGCTCCCTCAGAGTTGATATATGATCACCAATTATTCCTAGTTCCCAAGCTGCTTGGCTTTAAAGACTAATGGCAATGAGATGTTTGTGTGACAAGTGATTGGTGGTTAAGGATAATGAAGATGATTCAATCCATCTTATTTGAGGGCATCCTCAGGTGATTTATTTTCTGCTTTCCCATCTGAAAACTGCTATGTATGTGTAAAAATAGGATTAGCAGTCAGGTTTAGATAAATGAGAGTGAATGAACTGGAACCTGACAAGAGCTAAAAGGATGGCATTGAGAAAACCAGTCCTCTTTAGCTATTGTGCTTATGTATATGGAGTGACATGCTGTCTAAGCATTTCATACAAGTGATAAAAATTAATGAAAAAAGCCAAGTGATCAATTTTCCTTCTACTGCAGACTTAACTGGGTCCAGGAAATGAATTTAATGTCTGATGAGAACACCACACCCCCACAGACACTCCCTTTTCCCCAAAAAAGAAAAGAAAAAATCAGTTGGCCAAATAATCAGCTGTAGGATTACCAAACTCTTATCTCTCCTACAAGTATGATAAAATGCAAGAGAAGCAATGCAAAACTGGAGTTTCTCTAACTATCCCATTTCTCTGGCTATTATGTTTTTCCTCTTTTGCTGCAGGTGATGGTGGATTGAAATGGGTAGGAACTGAGTAACTAAATGGATCTTAATTGTGCCATTATGATTCCTTCTTCCTCCCTCCCTCTTGGAAATGATATCTTCCCAACCTGTTTTGTTTCACTGGAACAGGCCTGTCAAACTGGCAGCCCGATTGATGCGTCACACGCAGGCCATGCCCACCCGGGATCCGCAAAGGCAAAAAACATTGTGATATGTCATGTGACACAATCAAGTTTGACACCTGTGCTCTAGAAGATTTATAAAAATGACCATTACCATCCTGGTTTAGCCATTCTTTGTTGTGTGTAACTGAAGTGCCTCTTCATGGCCCTACTAGTTTAACTTCATGACTACATGAGAATGCACACTGGTTCATTTTTTGTCATTGGAATGGGGTCCCTAAAATTAACTAATATGCTTTATGTCAGATTTAGCAACTACACTATATTATCAATGTAGGCAACGCTAAGAGAATTCAGTGCTAAGAGCTTGACATAAAGTCTTGATTCTGATTGTACCTTGTTAGAATTCCTGCTGTTTTCTTGTCAAAATTTTGCACTCCCATCAAGAAGTCTTTTCAAGCAACTTTAAGCTGAGTAACAAAAGCAGTAAGAATTAAGCGGTTGTGTAACACATTGGCAAAATGATATGCTGTATCAAAAGTTAAAAGGATGATTGGCTCACACTAATAGGTGAAAATCAGCTCTTTTCCCCCTCATATACTTTTGGCTTTCATTTCTTCCTTAGGGTTTTCCAATTCACAAGACAATGTGATTATAAAATAGAAAGAATTCTAACACCTATATTTGTAACACTGATATAAAAGATAGGGTTAATTTGGGCCTCTTTGCTTGGTACTGATCACTAGATCAATCTGTTTCTATAACTGATCATCCTGTCACTGCAATCTGTTCATTCTTTTCGTTTGGTCTCAAAAGAGAGCATTTGAGGGCAATGAGACCAAGCAGAAAGAGTTAATATCCTAGTGACTAGGACAGATGCCATAATGCACATACCACTGATTATTTTTCTTACTGTTGACAGAAAGCATAGATGCTATAATCAGATCAATGTACCTCCATGGAAAGGAAAGTGTGTGCCTTTCCTTTGTGAACAATTTTCCTTTTCTACTGCAAACTATATCACAAGCTGTCTTTAAAACATGCGTGGAAGAGCATATTATTAAAGGATCTCTCTCTCTCTCTCTCTCTCTCTCTCTCTCTCTCCTTGTGTAAAAGGTTCTGCTCTATGTACAGCTTGAGGAGGGAGCTGTGCCCAAAATGTTCTAAAATAACTCCTCTCTCTCATCTGTCAGTTGTTAGTGGAAAACCAATTTCAAATAATTTAAATAAAGTAACCTCTTTTGAGTTAGCTAAGTAAATACTGTATTACCAGTGGGCGTTTGATTAAATTTAGCTCTCTTTTTTTTTGAAACTGCATGTCCTGGGAGATGCTGTCACTCTGGGCATATTTTCCCATTATAGAATTACAAAGCTCTTTATCTATCCTTGAGTCAACAGAAAATTATACTGGTATGAAATTTCCCATTACTATTACCTACCCTTTTCTTCCCTTATTGCCTTTGTTCAAGTTACCGCTGGTCACTTGACTTCTATCCATGATAATGAGTGGCAAGGCCTAACAGATTTTTATACACCTAAAAGCAGGGGTTCAAACTCATGTTGTCACATGACATATCAGGCGTAGGCATGGCCAAATGTGACGCATCCGGCCTGTGGGCTGCAAGTTTGACAGTCCTGCCTTAAAGCTAGCCTTGGAAGATGCTGAAATAAAGGGAAAACACACTTTTAATATAGATTCAGCTTACAATAGATTAAACTTGTCTGATTAATGGGCTGGGAAAGAAAACAATTGTCAGGGGAATCTGGCAGAAAATAAAAATTATGCTACTGCAGAATGTTTGTGCCATCTTGAGTTCCCAAGTGGAGATATTACCTCAATGGATGATATTGGCCTCAGTAGTCAAACTCAATATATGGCAGTTGTGTTTCTTAGCTCATCCCATTTTGATGTTGTCATATTAATATGGCTGCAATAATCAGAAGTGCAGAAAATGGTGTTTAAAAGAAAGAAAGAGTATCCTAGCACTAAGTAACCAGGTTCTAAACGCTGATATTCCATCATTATTATTATTATTGTTTTTTTATATGCTACTTTATCAAATAATTTTATGTTGTGGGCTTCTTGGTGCTCTCTGAGCTTGGTTGTTTTCTTTCAGATGTTTCATTACCCAACAAGGTAACATCTTCAGTGCTAGAAGGGAGTGTGGTTTGCTCTCTCTTTTTATACAAGTGGCTTGCCCTATCAGTGTTTGTGGGAGTGTTTTTGGTAGTTCCTTGATTAGGCTGTGACTCTTTTCTAGCACTGATGATATTACTTAGTTGGGTAATGAAATATCTGCAAGAAAACAACCAAGCTTAGAGAGCTGTAAGATTCTACACTTCAACCCTAAACTAGATATACCCTTCTCTATTGGTAATTTTAGGTTGCTTGGCAGTAACACACTGATGCTATTATATTAGGAAACTATCAGTTTCCTTTTTGTTAATCACCAAAATTCAAAACAACAAGGCTATGTACTTCTGTTATTTTTGTTTAAGTTATCAGAGATTTAATTTGTTGGTAACATGGATCATTAGAAGTGGTACTTCAGATGCTCCTTATTTTCCTTTTCCCTTTTTACTATTTTAGGAAATGAATGGTAAGCTCACAACCATTAATGATGTAGCTTAGTTCAGTTTCAGAAGTTGAGAGTTCCTGGAGAGGAACTTTTGCCCAACTCATTTTTAAACAAAGGTGACTCTGAGCAACCAGAAAACTACCATTATCCCTAACTTGGATTAATTACAATAATAATGGCGATGTACTTTTTAATTAAGGAGACCTTCTCGGAATATACTCCTACAAGTAAAAGGCAGGAGGAGAGAGATTTAATGAGGTCTCTTGCTTTTGACCTGATTAAGTACACACACAACTTTATCTTCTGCTGTTGTTGGCCTCTGAAACTCATAAATACTCCTCAGGGTCCATACACTGACAAGGCCACAGTAGGAAATAGGTTTCTTGCCCTTGCTAGGTATTATGATTGACAATGTAATCTGAGAGAATGTTATGATACCATGTCTGCTGTGATATATTATGAATATTCTCTATTAGCTACTGGGCTTTTTGTTAATTGTGGTGGAGCAGGGAGGTAGATTTATTGATATGCAAAATGCAGCCATGTGACCAGGTTCCCAACTTCACCTTCATAATTCTTTTAGTCTTACTAAGAGCTGAATAAAAAAGCCTTTTCTTTTGAAAGGAGAGGGAATGGGAGATTCCAGGAAAAAATAGTGAAAAGATTTTATTGAATAAAGTACTCTTACCATTATAAAGAAGAGCCATAGTGGCTCAGTGATTAGAATGCAGTATTGCAAGCCAATTCTGCTGACTGCCAGCTGCCAGCAGTTCAGCAGTTTGATTCTCCCTGGCTGAGAGTTGACTCAGCCTTCCATCCTTCTGAGGTGGATAAGAGGACCCAGATTGTTGGGGACAACATGCTGACTCTGTAAATCACTTAGAGAGAACTGTAGAGCACTATGAAGCGGTATATAAATCTAAATGCTTTTGCTGTTGTTATTTACTCAGGTCTACAATTGCATGGATAGTCACAGAAAACAATTTAAAAAGTCAAGATATGGGCTATGATCATGCAGTTGTGCAAACCATATCGTATAAAAAGGAACAGGGTTTTGATTACATGATGGTTGTCACTATTTTGATTTTATTGCCTCCCTGAGGATGTTACAAAGCCTGCTTTTGATGTGATATGTTATTATGATTGAAAATTCTGATACTATGTTTTATTTTGTTTTCATCTTTGAGGTATTTCTGTGGTTGTGTTTATGTTGTAAGTTTTCCATTTATATTTATCATGAAAAGTAGACTTTCTAAATAAATTAACTTGTAAGTAAACTAATTAATAAATAGGAGTTGGGAAAAAATACTGTTGCTATTGATGCCAATTAATCCCCCTTGATATAGGTCAACCTGTGAATCAAGTATTTTGCCACACTATGCAGCAATGCAACACATTTGGAAGTGCATTTCTATTAGTGAAGCCTAAAATGGATACTCAAGTTGAGTGTTAGCTTAGAAGTAAACATATTCAGAATAATTGAGCAAGAAGATATGGTTTTTTTAATGGCAGGAACTGAGGTTTGGTTGGAGCGTTACCTGATTAAACAAAAAACTTTTATAATCTCTCCAGTTAGAAATTTACATCGGTGCTTCAATTTTTAATGCACATTTCTAGGACTATTTTATTTATAAATAAATGAAAAATAGTTTTAAAAGACTGCATTTAAGTCACAATACTAAGCAGTTTTGTGTAGGGTTTCCATTAGCACAGAACATATTTTGTTTCGCTAATATTGTGGTAATCCCTTGTTCCTGACAAAGTGTACAAGTAAAATATATATTAATGTTGATGTATGTATATGCTTGGATAGCATAGATAACTTGAGGCCCTAGAGTTGAAAGTGGTCCCTGAGCTATTTTAATCTGCCAGAGCCTCCTTCAATCACAATTGCTTTTATTCATAGCAGTGTGAGGTATGAAATATCTAAAATTCTGGAATAAACCCCAAATTAAATTTAGTTTGATTTCTTTAAAACATTCAAATGTCCAAATATCCTGTTTTTGCCTGTAAAAGAGATGTAGCACAACTGTTCTACTCATCCTGTTTTCCCCATTATTTTCCATATTATATATGGTTTCCGATCAGCAAAAGCTTGTCCATTCCTGCCCTGAAAAGCTGCTGGCATGTGACATAGTCTCAATGGACACATATAGTAATCTAGGTCAAGGTAGCATACATTTCTTCCCCGAGAACACTCAAGAAGTAATAAGCAATTTGCCTTCTCCAAATTGGTGCTAGGAGATGTATTCAGACTATGGTTATGCTGATTGAGAATTCAGAAAATCATAGGCCCAACAAGTGAGTCCCAGGTTAGGATGCATTTCTAACTCTCAGAAAATTTCTCCTTAGTTCTAAGTTGTTTCTCTCCTTGATTAGTTTCCACCCACATTTCTTATCCTACCTTCAGGTGCTTTGGAGAATAGCTTGACTCCCTCTTCTTTTGTGACAGCCCCTGAGATATTAGAACACTGCTATCATGTCTCCCCTAGTCCTTCTTTCATTAAACTAGACATACCCAGTTCCTGCAATTGTTCTTCGTATGTTTTAGCCTCCAGTCCCCTAATCATCTTTGTTGCTCCTCTCTGCACTCTTTCTAGAGTCCCCACATCTTTTTTACATTGTGGCAACCAAAACTGAATGTGATATTCCAAGTGTGGCCTTACCAAGGCATTATAAAATGGTATTAACACCTCATGTGATCTTGATTCTATCCTTCTGTTTATGTAGCCTAGAACTGTGTTGGCTTTTTTGGCAGCTGCTGCACACTGCTGGCTTGTAATTAAATGGTTGTCCACTAGGACTCCAAGATCCATCTCACAGTTACTACTGTTGAGCAAGGTACCACCTATATTGTACCAGTGGCGGTATTCTACCAGTTCTGCCTGATTCTGCCAAGCCAGTAGCAGTGATGAGCAGCGGAGACCAAACCAGTTATCTCCACTGCTCTGCTGTTGGGCCCACCCAGGTCCCATACTCACCTTTATCCTCTGAATTTGAAGCATAGCTGCTTTGCGCGGCACAGAAGAGTGCCGCACGGCAGCTGCTGAAGTGACTAGGATCATTCAGGCTTGCAGGAGGCAAGTTAGAACACCTCTGCCCTGCGCAAAGTGTGTGTTTGGCATGCACGTGCATGCAAAGTGTGTGCACGCATGCAAAGCGCGCCTACCAAGCCACGCCCATGGAATCGGTGGTAAAAATATTTGAATCCCACCACTGTATTGTACCTGTGCATTTTGTTTTTCTTGCATAAATGTAATTTAAGAATTAAAGAACAGGAATAAGTTAAATGATCTTCAGTAATTTCCTTTCTGAGTACCAGCCAGACTGCCTACCCCAGCTGATTTATTAGTCTTTCTCCCCTTGTTCAACACGTTAAGAGTCCCTAAACCAGAAGTTACCCCTTCTCTGTGGCAGAGCCAGTGCTCCTTGTGAAGATTAAGCTAACCTTCTCCTTGTGTTGCTTTTCAGTAAAATGTTAAGAACAGAATTATTTTGGAGAGTATTCTAACTCATTTCATGCACTTCACCATCTGTTATTCTCTTTTGTTTTCTCGTATTCTTTATCTACTATTGTATTTTTCAATCTGGGGGTTTATGACTGCTGTTTTATCAGTATTTTTAATCAAACAGTGGGTGTTTTAATATTTTTTATGTTCATGTTTTCTACCAAGAGACAGTGGATTATGGCAGGATATAAATGAGATAAAATCAATCAATTAATCCTAGTTTGGTCCATGCCCATTACTTTATCAATCATAAGGAGGTTTTATGGCTATCCAAGAGCACAGTTGAAGTGTGGGTGTTTGACCTATATACATTAACATCCTTTTTTAGATAGAGAGTGGGAGAGCACTGTCTTTAGTTAGGGAGTGAACTGAAAAGAACATGTAAATGATTGCTTCTTTGTAATACCATTCTAGCAATACCCAGTTAAAATTGATTGACCTCAAAATAACTAAACAAGCATGGAATTGGTTAGGGCTTGGGGAGAATGACACCAAGAAATCATAGAGCTGTACATTAACCAGTGAAGTTGGAAAAATACAACATATAGACACAGCATAAAATCACTTCAATATTCTTGCAAGAACCAATATATCCACATCCATTAAGTCAACCAGAAATTGAGCTTGTCAGAATGGAGCCTTTTTTATTTCATATTTTTAGTAATAAGTATCACATAGGCAAGGTGATCAAAGTATTTTTCTTATAATTTTGAAATTAATTATTATTATTATGCCTAAAGCTTTTGATCAAATCAAATGCAACTTAATATTTGTAATTCAGACTTTCTCGGGCCTAAGTCAAAGTAATACAGTTTAACTACAGGTAGTCCTTGACTTACCAACATAATTCTGGACTCAAATGTGGTTGTTAAGTGAAACATTTGTAAAGTGAATTTTGCCCCATTTTTATGACTTTTCTTGCCATAGTTGTTAGGTAAATATTTGCAGTTGTTAAGTTAATAACCTGGTTGTTAAGTGAATCTGGATTTCCCATTGACTTTGCTTGTCAAAAGGTTGCAAATTACCCCAGGACATGGCAACCATTATAAATATGAACCAGTTGCCAAGCATCCAAATTTTAATCACATGACCATGGGGATGCTGCAATGGTCATAAATGTGAAAAAGGGCATAAATCATTTTTTCAGTGCTGTTGTAACTTTGAACAGTTACTAAATGAACTGTTATAAGTCAAGGATTACCTGCATTCTCTTGTCTCTTTTGAAAGCATCACAGCTAATGTGTATTATGCATGAAAAGGAGGTGGGAATTTTGAATTTTGATATAATAACATTAAAAAATAGTGGTTTTATTTTATTTTATTTTATATAACATTTTAGAGATGTTATAGATGTTAAAGATGTGCTGAGTTAGTTTGGGGAATATATGTTTTAATTAGAAGGAGACCTAAGTCATTGAAGGCTAGTGTAGAAGAATTTTAGAACTTTATTGGAAATTCTTTCTTTGAGCTGTGAGCATTGTATTCACAATTTCTGTGTGTAGCTCTCAAGCAGCAACTGCCTTTGAGATGTGCCTAAGCTGCATCTAATTGTGATTATACTTCTGATCCAGATTCCACACAATTTATAGTGCAGAAAATAGAAAATATGAAGTATATGGTAATTTCTGGTTGGTTTCCTTTTAATGAGATCATGAGATTTAATACTTTTAATACTTTCCAACTACTATGTAAAATTATTACGAGAATCAAATTTTAGATTAGATGAACAAGTTCAAGGAGCTAAACAATTAAATCTAGAATCTAAACCACAGATGTTGCAGCAGAGCCACATGTAACTAATTAATGTGTGCATTCAATTGAATGTTAAAAGCAGTGGGGTACAGAAACCAAAGATAGGATGAGTGTTGCAACCAAAGGAAGAATTTTGCAGTGACAATATAAATAACTAAAATGAGAAACTTGATACCCAGTACAATGTATCTGTAATTTCCTCTATTTAGAATGAAGGAACGGGACAAGAGAGTAGAGTCATAATTTCTAAAGATGGCACATTTCTTTGATTGTTAATTTACTTCTTGATGAACTACAACATTTTGTACCACAACAAACAAGGTCAAGATTTCAAAATAAACTACAGGCTCCATAAAATGAAGCTTTTCCATAGTCAGCAGGCAGACATTTCCTTCCCAAGAGTTCTCATTCATGGAATATTAGACTCTGAGGACCAGTCACATTGGTTCTATTGTTAGACAAACTTAGACAAAGCCAGGAAGGCAGTCCTTCATGCCTCTCTAATTACAGTAGAAGGACAATTAGTTGAGCATAGATACAGGATGTTGTGGGTTTGGTTTACAGATTGGTTCTAAACATGAACAATTTTCCCTGCATATGTATTTTAAAAATTGGCAAACCCATTTTCTACTTTTTCCCGACCTGGATCCCTTTTGTTGAGAACAACAGTTTCAAAAATTTGAACCCTATATGGTCTTTGGGGGTTTCCAAGTTGGAAAAAAGTCTGCCTTATATTGGTCACAAAGCAGTTTATTAGATTTTGGAAGAATGTTTGTGAGACCTTACGTGATTGTGAATTTTCTACAAAATCATAGTTAAAATAATTATGGGTTTATTATATATGAACCTAGTTATTGCCTGTGGGACTTACAGTAGTTACTTCCTTGAGCACTGATTTAAGTAGAACAGTTTAAGCATGGATTTGTTCTTCAGTGATTCGATTTCAACATGAACATGCTAGGTCTAAGGATCACACTTAAGCAACTACAATGACACTTCATTCTTTTTTATATATATTTTAGTCCAAAAATGGAAGGAAGGCTCATATATTATGAGATCCTTGCTGCTGTCCTAAACCTCATTAAAGCTACATGCTGAGCCCATCAATAATGAGATTGTCCCTTTCAGCTACTCTCATTGTCCATTCATTTTTCTTTCCCACCTGCACCCACAATGGGGGCTGTTTGCTCCCACATATATTCAACAAGGCATCATTTGTAAGCTCCCCCCCCATTCATTTCATTCCATTCCTGTTTGAAAGGACTGACAAAAAGCCCAGTGAAAAGCTTTTCAATGTAAATGCTACTTTAATGACTTGGTTCATTCACTGGAGGGGAATCCATGATAACTTGACTTCTCCCTGCTGTAAATAGAAGAAAATGTTTTCATAAAGCCCCTGACGTGTCCTGTTTGTTAACGAAAAGCCCTGGTTTAGAAACAGAAAGCAGCAGCTCATAGAGTCTTGATAAAGGGTCTCCTCCAAGCTTTTCTTGGTGTGTATCTGACTTAGGAAATGCATCTGTTTTCCAGTCCTTTATTTGATTCATTTACACGGCAGTGAATTTTCCCTTAAGTATTAAAAAAAACATTATGTTATTGCTTCCTTCTGGACATGTTTAAATATCAAATTATTGGAGAATGACATGTGTAGTTACTTGTGTTCAAGCCAAGGACAAACAAGTGCAGTCTAATTTTTTGGCAATCTGAATTTAAGTTTGGTTCTTATTTTTGTGAGCAAGCAAGCAAGAACGCTATGAAGATTTAATATTCAAAAAAAACCCCACAAACACTTGTGTGCCTAATGCCTGACAGTAACAGGAATGTGAGAAAAAAACAAAAACATAATTACTTACTTCTAAAATCCTGTCAAAAACTTGTTTACTATTTCCAAAATAAATCATATCCATCTATCCATCTATCCATCTATCCATCTATCCATCTATCCATCTATCTATCATCTATCTCAGTGTAGGAAAGTATATGTTATTAAATAATCTTCTACTATTGAGTTAAAAGTGAGGAATCTACAGACCTTAAGTTGTAGTTGGATTCTGATACCCATCATTCAAGCCAATAAGACAATTGCTGAGGTTATGGAATGCTAGATTTATTATGCTGAATTTGTTTAAATACAGTTCACTGAATAAACCAAAATTATTTGGATTCACAGAATGTACTATATCAAAGAATAGCAATATTGTAAAGTATTGTGCTGGGTGAAGCAGTCCATTATTTTTAAGTTAGAGACTTCATCCACACTTACAAATTGGACAGTCTTGTTGTTGTTGAGGCATTCAGTCCTGCAAAGGTACTCAGCTAATGGGCCTATTATACTGTTAAGCAGGGATGAGGTAGCACCACTCATTATCCATTATCTCTTTCTGACAATCTCTTTCTAATCCAATCAATTTTTCTTTCTCTTTATTCTTTTCTTTTCCCCAGTTAGACTGCTCTAAATCTATTGTGCATGAGGAAATAAAAGAACCAGGTTTATTTCTAGGAATTTACCCCATTATACACCTCAGTTTGGTTACTCTGTGAAGTAGTATTCTTGATAGATCATCTTCCCCACCTATCATTAAGAAAAGTATTCCAGGTGTACAGAATCAGAGGAGGTATCATCATTCCTATTCTCTAGTAGACTTAACTTTATACTCAGAAAATCCACATTATTTAGTCAGCCTCCATTTTGAAAGACAATCCAATTCACATGGAGTAATCAAACCTAAACGATACAGCATTTATGTTCACAAAATTATTATGTTCACTATATTTTATTTAAATAGTCTATGAGTTAATTGCCTATAGGAAGCAATATATTGAACCATAGAGGAAATATGATGGCTGAGTAGATATGATATCCTGAATTTAGACCAACTATATTTTACTTTATTGAATAATGTCAATTTAGCCACAGTTATGGAGGGAAAGCAGTCTCTTCAGTCTCATAAGCAACCTGTAGATGCTATGATGATGTCACCTGTATTATGACAATATCATGCAATGATACCAGACAGGATGTGATTCTTCTGGCTTTCCAGAAAGCTACCAAGACATGTCCATATACATCAGCTGCATCATGGCACAAAATTTCTATAAGTGGACTCATGCTTGTTCCATCTTGCTAATGCCCATGCTCAGTGCTTTAAATATTCATCTGTTACTAAGATAGGCTATTGTTGTTGTAATTGCTTGTCTTTTATATTCTTTCTCTATTTTTACTCAATAAGGGAGGACATTAACTAAGGAGAATGTTAAAAAGCCAAGATCCAGTGATCATTAAAAGCACTTCATATGTTGTGTGTGTATTATAGCTCAATTACCCTCATCCTTGTTAAGTCGTTTTATGCCATAATAATTTTATTAGGATACATTATGAAACATGTCCTACCACAAATAGCCATGAATCATGCCTCATTTTTGTTTCATGTTGGTTGTTCCTAGACATTAAAAAGAAAATGCAAATGAAATGTTCCACATTCTTTATTATTACGGAAAATTCACCAGAGGATGTGGCACCTACCGATTAAAACTAAAATAACAACCAGAACGTTTCACAGTGTGGATGCTAACAAAAAATAATAATCTAATCTTAAACAGTTGATTAATCTCAGTGGTAGACTAATTCAATTATTCTATTCACCTACCTCTTTTACTTGCTATTCAGTCTTCTACTGCCACGTATCTGTTCTTTTACTAAAGTATTTATCCTAAAACATAGTTCATATTAGGTTGGCATTAGACTGATATCTATTATCATGTTTTATATTTCACAGTCAGTTCTTAATAATTATTAGGCAATGCTCACTGCTTCCATGTAAACACAACTGGAATTTTGTATACTTAGTGAGGTAAAGTACAGGGTTAGATGATCTTTTATTCCAAAGGTGAATTCTAAAGTGAATTGTGTTGAAAAATTAGCTCATGAAACCTTTATTTTCATTTTTTTAGTGTAAAGGATGATATAGAATAGCTCACTCTATAGATCAGAACAAACAAATAGGTTTAGTGCTGATGTCTTGGTTAAGGGATAGTAATCAAAATATCTGTTGTCATCTGCTTCTATATCTACTGGGTTTTGTTCACAATAATAAAAGTATTATTACAGATTGTTAAGTAATAAAATGTATCTGGTGATGGCTTAAGGAAATAAGGTGCAACTCTAAATATTCAAACTCCAAATATATTGTGCATGTGTTTTAAGATGTTTCCAATTACCTTTTGCTTTAGTATCTCCCTTCAGTATTTCTAGATAACTTTAAAGGGGAGCTCCCCAAATTATAGTAACAATGAGAGTTTAAAATCTCTCTCTCTCTCTCTCTCTCTCTCTCTCTCTCCACACACAATATATGTGTATGTGTGTATGTAATTGTTCCTTGAAAATCTAACTAAGAACTAAACATTTTTGTTTTCACACTATAGGAGTCCAGCAGTCATTTTTTTGCAACATTACTGATTATTATTTTTTTAAAAGACAGAGAAGGAACCTGAGGGATTTCTTGTTTTGTTTTGCTCTGGAAGGGGAGAGCCCTTTTAAAACATATGATAACAGTCCTGCATAAAGAATCAAACTCCTATTTGGGAGGACATGCTTCTGCATTCTTGGCTAGTATCCAGGCTGGGCAAAAAACGGCTAAGATAACCAAATATGAGAGATTGTAGGAAAGCTGAGGCAAGTCAGTTGAAAGTAAAGCTGGTAAATAGTCTGGGGGAAAAGCACATTAAACAATGAATGAATGAATGAATGAATGAATGAACCCTAACCAAGGCTGGAAACTCATATCACAGTCTCCAAGAGTTAAGATTAGCATTAAAGATCCCTTAATGAAATCTGTTTCAGTCTTCTTTCCTTGGTCTTGCCAACTATGTGGGGCTTGACAAGTTTTGTTCCTCAAGTTTTTTTAGAGGATTAACCAAGCCATCCTAGGAAGGTGGATGAGGAAGAAGTGAGGCAGCTATTATTCTTTTAGGAAGTTTAAGAAGGAAATCAAAACTTATCCTTGATAAAGAGTCACAACTCAGCATTTGCAATTTCCTGATTCATATTGTATCTGGTTTTGAAATTTTTCAGGTTTCTCCAAGCTTATGTTTTTCCTACTCTTAAAATGACCTGTTAGCTGTTACTAAAATATTAAAGAATGTACAATGCAGAACCTGAATTTATTCTGTTTTTATTTATTTGTAAAATTTATTGGCTTCCTATACCATGGGGTGACTGTCAATGATTTGTCATGTTAAATGCTTTTCTAATTTTTGCTCTCCTATTAATATCCATGTATGCATATGTCTATGTATAAATGGTAGTGATTTTTTTTTAAAAAAATAATTATTGTATTACTTTTACAGTGGAAAAGCTATTGTTTGCTCAATTTGTTTTCTGTAACTTCTATGCATTTGATTCTTGAAACTGAAAATGCTTTTGCTCAAGTATAATTGTGGGTGCTAGATCAATAGGTGCAATACCTACATAGTGACCAATGTGATACTATGCATCAATTAAATTGTCTAAATTACTTTCAATGTTTGTGCAAAATATTATCTGATCAAGTTCCTATAAGAAGAACATTATGGAGTTGCAATTAAATTAAATATCCTGTACAATCAAAATGCAAATAACAAGAACTTTGATTTTGATAACTATGCGATACTGACTACTGTTATTTTATTTTTAAAAGTATACATAAAACACAAGTTTCAAAATCTTTTAGCTCAGTCTTATTCCCTGGGTTTGTTGGTCATGAAAGATGAAACCTAGTGACATCAAGCACTTCCTTGTACATCCAGACCTATTTACATATTAATATACTCTTTCAACATGAGCATTTACAAGAATTTTTTTTTAAAAAAAATATTACTAACATAACCAAACACTCAAGGAGAGCAGCATTCTCAGAAGAAAGATAGATGTATAGATACAGTAATAGGTTGAAAGTGGTGGGTAAAATTTATTAGTCCAATGCCAAATAATAAAGGAGTTGGTACTAAGTGTATAGCAGTCTGTGGAACACCACTACTGAAATATCTATTCTATCTTTTTTCAAAACAGAATAGATATACGTAGAAGATAATATTGTAATATGAAATAGATGACTCTTAAAACACTGGGCCCAAAGCCATAGCTATACATGAATACAGAACATAGAATAACGGAGTTGGAAGGGACCTTGGAGGACTTCTAGTTCAACCCTTGCTCAAGCAGGAGACCCTATACCATTTAAGAGAAGTTGCTCCCCAGTCTCTTCTTAAAAGCCTTCAATGATGAAGCATCCACAACTTCTGAAGGCAAGCCATTCCGCTGGTTGATTATTCTCACTGTTAGGAAGTTTCCCCTTAGTTCTAGGTTGCTTCTGTCCTTGATTAGTTTTCATCCTTTGTTTCTTGTCTTGAGTTCTGTGCTTTGGAAAATAGGTTGTGGCAGTCCCTCAAGTATTGGAAAACTGTTATGATGTTGACCTTAGCCTTTCTTTTCCTTAGATTAGCCATACCAAATAGGCTGAAAAACAGCTTCTATCTCAGGGTAGTAGCTCTTTTGAATTCTACTGTAAAGTTCAGTGTTAGTGTGGCGTTTCGGTTCAATATGTGGAGTGTGAGGATGTGTGTTTGTATTTATTTTCATGGTCATGTTATGCACTGAAGATGGTGTTTGATTTCATTGTACAAGGTGCAATGACAATAAAGTAAACCAAATAAATAAATAAATACTAAAATGCCCAATTCCTGCAACCATTCTTCATATGTTCATAATGTTCTTCACATGCTTCCAATATAGTTTAGAAGTGTATTACACTTTGACTTCTCTGCTATCCATTAAAGTTGTCCCATCTTTTTAACGTGCTTTTGTATAAACTAAAACAAGATGGAACTGATCCATTAAAAAAAGCACTGTTTAAATGCTTTGATTCATTAAAGAAGCAATCCTTTTTTTTTTTTTTTTTCAGGCTTGTGTAGAAAATGGAAATAGACTTTCCTGAATCAGGGAATAGAAGTGCTGTGCTCATGGAGGCCTTAAGTGTTCTTTTCAAATGATTCTTTGCATCATTTTCAAAACATGCAGTATGCTAATATTTAACACCATGAATGGTTGACAGCACCAATATTTGAAGACTCACATTTGCTGTATATACCAGTCCAAACATTAAGAACTTTGAGTACACCTTATCCACACTCTTGCTTCTTCCTTTCTTACAACCACCATTTCCTCTACTTATCTATTTTGTATTTCCCATGTTTATTATTAAAAACCAAACTGCTTACTTAATGAATCCCATGCTGTTCACATAATGTAGGTTCAGCTTAGGAAAAAGAGAACACCCTGGAGAGGGTATTATATATGAAAAATTCCATACATAGCATAGCATGCAACATTTATGCATGCATGTGTGCTCCTCTGGCACAGTGAAATGGCAAATAGCTTATTAAATCAGTTTTGTTTCCTCTCATTGCTCCCAGCAGAACTAAGGAAATGTGAAACTGAGCTTTCTCTGCCACCAAACTACTCTGCAGTAGAAATTCCCAAATTGCCCCCAGCTCAAATGGTGTTTTGTGGCATGAAATTACAAGTTGCTGCTGGTAGATCAGCATCTGCAATTAGAAGTTAAGTGTCTGCCACTAAGCCAGTGTTTGCTCAATGAAATCAAAATGCCTGATCATTTATAGCAGTAGTTGAATTATTTCTGTATCTCAAACAAACTAGGGTATAGTTTTAAGCTATTAAATGCCCCATTCCCTGATCATGTCTTCTAGTCAGATGTGGTATTCAGCAGGTTCTGACCAATTCTGGAGAACCAGTAGCAGATATTTTGAGTAGTTCGGAGAACCAGCAAATACCACCTCTGACTGAAGATTTTACAGTATCCTTCCCCTGCCATGCCCACCAAGCCACACCTACAGAACTGGTAGTAAAAAAAAATGAATCCCATCACTGCTTCTAGTATTTGTTGTCAGGCTAAAAAGAGGGAGACTAGTTCTGCTTTAGGCATAAAGGCAAACTGGGTGATCTTGTGCTGGTCAACTTCTCTCAGCCCAAGGAAGCAGACATTGCAAACCACTTCTGATAATCTTAGCTAGAAAGCAGCAGTGACTTGTCCAGGGAATCACCAGGAATCAAAAGGCACACACACGCACATATCCCTCCTCTTCTCACCTACCAATCAGGAGACCAGAAATCCTCCTTCTTAGATATTATTCTGGAAAAGCACTGCCCTATTTTGCTCTGAATGCTGCAGGCTACTGGGCATTATGATACCTTGCTGTCATTAATGTATCCTGCTCCATCTGACTTTTAGCCTGCAATAGTTGCACCACCCTGAAATGAAACATTGCAGGACTTGAAGAAGAAGCACGCACACATACAAGTACACACAGAATGACAGACAGATTTATTGTCCAAATACAATATGGTTGGAACAAAAAAAGTATTTCTTCTCCAGAATGTCTGGGTTTAGGTAATCGAAGAAAATTCTTTACAGTTCCTGGACCAATTAGAAGAAATTGGTGAGAAGAAATAAAATCTTTATGCAACTCCAAACTTGGCAGTCATATATCAGACTCAGTTCCAGACAATCTGTATCCAACAAATATTGCTCAATTGGCTCTTGATGGGCCATCCTTTGATAGGAATAAAGTTGTTCTCCCAGTCTACACTGGCTGGGACATCAGAAGGAATCTTTCCTTCACAATCCTTCGCAAGCCTTATAAGACCTGGGAATCGGTGTTTTCATGAAAGCCATTGTCAACATACTCATTAAGCTTTATCAAAATTATTATAAAACAACAGCCGTTCTTAACCTCATCTATTATGTGCCAGTGGGTTTTTATTAAACACTATCCATAAATTAACATTGGTTGAAAGCGTATGAGACATATGGCACCTGGAGGTGTCTCATGCTATTACCAAACCAATCTCCTGTAATACTGCCTGGATCACCTCTGCTTTGGTCAGGTCATTTCAATTTTTATGAAGTTAGAATGCATGATTAAAAGTATTAAAAAAAAAAACCATATTCCGTTACAAAGCTTGAGTTACATATTGAGTTACAAAGCTGTTGGCAATAATCAGAACAAGTTTAATTATATCAAAGGAAAACATATGAGAATGTGTGGTCCTGTAGCTGATTCCTAACTTCCAATCTCTTGATTGTGATTAAAAGATTATCCTCATTTTTATCATGATGGACTTCAAAGATAAATAAGATTTTGAAGCTATAATCGTATATCAAGCTTCAACTAGAGGGCCAACAAAACTTTCTGGCCCTAATATACAGTTCTTTACAATCTCTTGACAAACTTTTCCATTTATATACATTAAAGTGGAAAGTGAATGTCACAACCACAAAACATAAACAAGTAGTAAGCTGTCTTACTTAGGTTTAGAATGAAAAAGAAAGGTTTAAAGACAAAAATATAATAAAGGCCTGCAAGAGATATTACAGCAAATGGAAAAATGTGTTCTGTGGTCTTCTCTAAAAATAATGGATGTTTCTGAATTCCATTTATTGTTGCCCTTTAGTTGGAACATCAATGGGCAACAATACATGAATTCCACAAGCATCAATCATTTTTTCTAAAATTTTGTAGAATGTGTAGGAAAATTGTATATAACACTACATATATAAGAAAAATGAAATGAAATTCCCTCCCCCAAATTTTTGTAAGAAATTGCAATGAACAATTAATTATTGTAAATTTAATACATTTTGTACTGGTTCTCCTGTATTCATAGAATAACATAATGTATAAATTGGAAGCAGCCAATTAGAGTAGGTTGTCTAACCCAACCTTCTATTCAGCCCATACATTTGTTAAATTGCAGCCTACCATGTAGCATATAATCACAGCATATATGATTCGATGGGGCCTGTATATAACATTCAGGTTCAAATTTCTGTTTATCTATGAATGAACATTGGTCTTGAGGTAGCATCCAAATATTTAAAAATTAAAAAAAATAACAATAAACATAATGCAAATTAAAAACAATATAAAATACTTGTCCTAAATAATTAGCAGGAAAAAAATCCCAAGATTCATACAAGGTGGGATTTGTTTTTTTTTTTTAAAACAAGTTTTATTAAAAGTTTCAACAACAAACAAATCATTACATATTGAATCTTTCCTGTTTTTCTACAATAATTTCCCCAATATTCTCATAAAACACAAACAAACACAAACAAACATAAAAAAATCTTTTAGTAAAGTACCTTGGCCCCAGTTACCTCTCTTTGCATGGGCTAAAATAATAACACATATCACTCTTCACATTTCTATCTTATTTAATCCATCTTAATTAAATCATTAAATTTGTATCTTTTGCCCATTCATTTATCCCTCTATCTCTTCTTATAATAAAAGAAAAAAATTTCTCCTGAAATCACTAATCAGAGTATGATGCCTTTCTATCCTCCCCTAAGTTAGTAAAATTAACATTCAACATAACAAATACCCAATTTGGTTCTGCTTGGTACATTCTATCCACCAAAAATGTTTAAATACATTGTATCCTCCTTTCCTTCGATATTTTATTACATTTTAAAAATCAATCATTAATAAAAACTTCAACATTTTAATTTCTTATTAAATCTTAAAGCATTCTAATTTACTATTTCAAATATAAATATTACAATACCATCTTCTGTACCTTAGCAGAATCTTTCTTACAGAAAATTATATTTCATCCTTTATCTCTAAAAAAATCCTCTTCTCCCATCCAATTTTAAAGCTTTGAGGCTTTTCTCCGCCTTTCCCTTTCTTTCTTCCCCCACCAAATCTTCCTACCCCCTTCTTCTTCTAACCTCTGCCTTGCTGGGATCCCTTCTCTGTTGCATTCCCTTTTTCTCTTGTTTGTTATCATTATATTTACTTTGCATCATATTTTTCTCTTTCTCAAATGTTTTTTTAGATCTTAAGTCCTTCATTTTCCTTGCTCTCTTCCTTCCTTCTTCCTTAGATAAGTTTTGGGATTCAATGAAGATGGCGTCTTCGTCTCTTCCTTGTTGTTCTTCTTCCATTTCCATCTGTTCCATTGTCTGTTGATAATTGACCAGCGCCATTTCTAGAAATAGAAAAGCTTTTTCCATGCCATCTTTGCAGATTGCTTTTGTTTGCTCATATTCATCCCTCAGGTCTTCAAAAAGGAAAGCCATTATA
Organism: Notechis scutatus; assembly: GCF_049901735.1. NCBI lineage: Eukaryota > Metazoa > Chordata > Lepidosauria > Squamata > Elapidae > Notechis > Notechis scutatus. Next base: position 264,169,796 of record NC_142009.1, on the reverse strand, counting down.
AATAAGTCTTTTCTTTTCTTTGTTCCTCTTTCTTCTTACACCAACCAAATATTCCGAGAGAAAGGCAAAACAATCCCAAAAACCACAATCCTCAATAAATCCAAGCAAGCCAAAATTCCCCTTCCTCTTCCAGGGTGGTATCAAACAAATAAAAAAAAGAATCCAAGTCTATATTTTAAAGCCTTATTAAGATTGTATTTCTGTCCTCAAGTCTTCAAGGCATCTCCTCCAACAAGATCCAAATTTATATATTTTCTTTATCCTCTCCCTTCCGGCTTAATTCCGTCGGGAGGGAGAGTAAACTTTCCCTTCAGCACCTCAAAACAGCCGCTTTTTTTCTCTTGTGGAAGAAATCATCAGAAAACCATCTTTTCCAGGAATTAAATTAAATAAATCTCAAAGCCCTGGGTCGACCAAGAAGAACTTTTACTTTCAATAACTTTCTCTTCTTCCTCCTGCGCATACTTGCCCGGCTGTCAACTTCTTTGTGGCGGCCATTACGGACCGCCGCTGCACCGTCCTGGTAACAGGGGTTCTGCCGGCCAGGGAGGGGGTCTGCAACACCCCAAACCCTTCCTCCGGATCCCCTTACCTTCAGCTACCCCTACAGGGCAGCCTTGCTCCGCACCCGTCCGGGTCGGAGCCCCAAAACGGCTAGCGCGGCAGGGATCGCGCAGCTTCGCGAATCCCTACCGCCGCGAAGCCGACAAACCGGAAACTCAACTGTTGATAAGGTGGGATTTGTTAAAGAGAGATTTAAAAGAAAATGAAGAACCAAGTAATATGAGCAATAGAATAATATATAAAAGGGTTAACACTTTTCATACTTTTCTGTTTCTGGTTACCAGAAGTTTTTATCAACCCACTGCTGCTTTATTCTTTTGTATAGGATACTATTTCATATTCTTGTTTATTGCTTTTATATTGCTTTTACCTTTCCCCATCAACTGCATAAAACAAATTGAGCTAAGATATAACAAACTCCCTGTCTAACTGGCGATTTCAGCTACTTCATACTGACTTGGAAGGTGATTATTCTACCAAACAGTGTGGAAACAGAATTGCAACACCTCAAGTTCTCTAATATGATGTCCATGTTTCAGCAGCATGATGTTCCTATTGGAATATAGGCTAGGAAACTCCAAAAGTTTAACTGAAGACAAGTTCTACCCAGAAAAGAAAAAAGTTCCTAGTGTTTAATCTTTCATCTTCTACTATATCCCTAAGTGGAAATCAAGATAAATACTAGTAGTTTTTGTTTAGGGAACACAATTGTGACTGGAAACTTGGTTGTTAAACAAAGTGGTTGTTAAGTGAAACAATTATAATCTGTCTGACAATCTTTCATATAATGATCACCAAAACATGTGTATACTCATGTTCTGTACACCATGGCTTTCCTTCTTCCAATGTGCCTCACATCTAAGTCTAGAGTAGTTGTTCCATTGTAGAAAGAATATGACTAGTTTTACTGTGAGCACTCAGTGTTACTCTGAAGGACTGATACATTTCTTTGGCTTTTTTCTATTACCACACCTTTCTTCCAAGTTCCCATGAACTGGGTAGATTAATAGCAAGGCAAAGAAAAAAAATGTACCTCTCAAAGAATACCTGTTAATCACATGATGCCAGACCACAGTAAGTCTCCAAGAGGTGACTCCAAATATTTATATTGTCAGCATTATAATTGAAGTCACCACTTGGAGAGTTATTGTGGTGGAATAATATTTCTTTTTTAAGCCAATGTACAATATAAGCCTGGAAGATGTTTGCTTGTCTACAATTTACATTATTTCCTTCTTATCTTCTCTTTCTTCTTTTCCCCAGTCAGCTTACTTCTTCAACTTACTAATGAACTTAAGTGGACAAGAGAGATGTCAGTGTTAAAGCCAATTACTTTAGAGACAATTTCCATTAAATAAGGCTGAACTTTAAACATTCTAAATTATTTGTGATGCAATTCAATTCATGCAGAGTATTAATGAATCTCATGATTAAGAACTCCATGTTGATTGACCCTGGATCTTTAAAGAACCCCACTGAGTCACCTCAAAACTACCCTCAGTCAAGTACTTGTGATGACCAGTGTAATATAGAGGTTATGATGTTGATTAAGACCGGGAAAGCCAGATTCAAGATCACCTTATCTATGGATACTGTAGAGTAAGGTGATTTGCAAGATTAATTACTAGGACAAATAGAGGTGTCTGTCTCTCTCTCTCTCTCTCTGTGTGTGTGTGTGTGTGTGTGTGTATGTGTATCCCTCCCTAATTCAAAGAAGTATAAGAAGGAGGAGGAAGTACAGCACAATCAAACTTACAAGTTTTTGTTATTCTAGCCAAGCTTGGTAAAAGTAACTTTAGCAATCCTGTGGAATTGATTTCTTGTGTTCTGTTCTATCTGTATACGGACTGGGTGATATTCTCAATTTACCCTAATCCACAATGTTATCTGTTGCTTTGCATTCAATTTCCAAATTGAGAGTTTTGCACATATCTAGTGTTGTTATGGCGAAAAAATAAGAAGATAAAATGTTGCATTAGCCACCTTGAAATGCTGAAGAAAAGGTGGATTGTGAATCTAACAAATGAAGCAATACCAGATGCATCCATGAAGCTTACAAGCAGAATATGAGAATAATAACTATTTCTAGCTGAAATATTTAAATATGTGTATTGATGATAATTCTATGATAATCAGCAACCACTCTCAACAACCATGCAGTATTGGCTCTCAACAACTTCAACAAGTCTAATCCTCTATCTTGCTACTCATCAGCCTCTCTGCTTTCCTTCCCTCTTTCCAGTGTTATGGGCTTTATGAGAGAGCAGGTTTTATATAATGTGTCCAAACTATTATAAATCTGAGCCTTATCATTTGTGTTTTGGCTGAGAATTTGGAATTGATTTATTCTTTGATCTATCTGTTTTCTGGCATATCTATGGTATTTTCAAGAGTCTTCTCCAATATCAAAGTTCAAAAGAGTCAATATATTTTTGTAACTTTTGCTTCCATAGAGTGCCATGGGGAAAATAATTTCCTGCATGGTTCTAATTTTTATATGTATAGACACAACAAAATATTTAAATAATTTTCCCAGATACTTCATTGCTACTTTCCCAAGTGCCAATTCCCCCTTTTTAATACTTGGTTGCTTTATAGTTGATAAAGATAGTCCCATCACTTCAGTATGTTCATTGTTAATTCTTAGGCTGGTATCTACTTGTTGTCATTAGATTGATTTTCCATATAATTAATCTTAGCCCTAGGTTTTTGTTTTTTTACTGTGCTCTGAGACTTTCATTACTATGGTTCCAGTCCATCTGCATTTTTAGCTGTCAGATTAGTGTCTTCAGCATGGCACAGGTTATTAATGTACTTTTTCCTTTCAGTTTTAAAACCATGCTCATCTTCTTACAATCTGGCCTCCCTTGATATATTTTCAGCATATAAGTTGAATAAATAAGGAGATAATATACAGATCTACCTCACTCCATTGCCAACCTGGAGTCCATCTGTTTTGCCACCTTCTGTCCAGATTGTGGCTTTTTTTTTCTGTGCATTGATTTCTCATGAACATAACTTAATGTATATTATCTGTAACTCTATTCTCCATAAATGTCCCCAAATTCTGCAATTTAATTGGATTGGATAAAGCAGGCCAGCAAAACATATGGCCTGTTGGCTGCATGTGTAGCCCACCAAAGAGCCTTGTGCTAGCACTTTTGAAAAGTGAATAAATGTGCTACTGCAGCCATTATCCTAAAATAGTGATGACAATGTCAGAAGATTCCATTGAGATCATTAGCTCCAGCAATGCCACCAAAGAGCTGATCAATACATCAGGTATTTATATGCAACCCTTGATCAAATCAAGTTTTAAGATCAAATCACTTTTGGGTTTATTTGTGTTTAATTAGCATTATAGAGAGTAGAAAGGCAATATAGAATGGGGAAAAAATGATGCTGAAAGAGAAACTGTTAAGCTTGGTGTGATGGCTGAGCTTGTTAGTTGGTGTCAGTAGAGCTGGCAGCCCAGGTTCAAGACCTGAGCTCCATGCAACGGGGTGAGCTCCCATTACTTACCTCATCTCCTGCTCACCTAGAAGTTGAAAAACCTGAAAATACAAGTAGATTAATTGGTATCACTTTGGTGGTAAAGTAACCGTGTTCTATAAGCCAATGGCATATAGTTATATTGGTCACATGACCATGGAAATTGTCTTTAGACAATGTTGGCTCCCTTGGTTAAGAAATGGAGATGAGCATTGTGCCCTGTAGTCTGACATGATTGAAGGGAAACATTCACATTTTTTTAATGTAACATATTCCATATGATTCTTTCCCATTTGCCTTATACAGTCTTCTTCCACATCATAATTTCAATCAAAATTAACAAATTTAAGAGAGAGAAAGCAAATTTTCACCTTTGGACAACTGTAAGACCTTTACCTGACAAATGACTTGTAGAATTTTCAATTTTTATATAGAGTTAAAAGTTCTTTTCTGGGCTAAAAGTTCTTCCTTACGGAGTTTGAAATTAACATTAAAAAATAAATGTCAGGAAAAGATAGAAGTGAGGAAAATTAGGCTGCTTGCTTGTAAATTATTTGAATAGCTTCTTTGCTGAGGTTGTTTTTCAAACTGAGTGGTTTCCTGATCCATCTAGTCTGGTAGCCTTTTAGTATGCTAAGAATAATGGAAAGTGACTGACCTCAGGGACTGCCATTTCCTGTAGTATAGAAAGTTAGTGCAATTCATTAGTCTGTATATTACAAAAAGTGATGGTATGTGTTAAGATAATTGGGCTTGGAAAAGCAATAAAACAAGCAGGCTGTGCATGATGGGTTAATGTATAAAAATATACATGTGTCCTAAATTTTTCAGAACCATAGAATAGCTTTCCCTTAAGTCCCTTGGAAATGCTTCTAAGGTCAATGACATCAGAGTTTCAGAATACCGATGACATCAGAATATTTTTCAACTCAAGAAGTGTTCAATGAATAAAATTCTTTGTTCTGCTCTTTTCCAGCAACTGTGGTAGCGAATGACAGGAAATCCTTACAATTTTTTCACTTCCATTAAACTGATAGAACCTGGTCATTTTTCTTCTCTCTTTTCTTTAATGGATCTCCAATAAATAGCTATCCTCATTCTTCATTCTTATAAAACAATATTCTCCAATCCTGAGGTAACCAGCCAAATACGTTTTTCTGCTGATTTTTCAAAAGAAACAAGCAAGCAAGTAGGCAGGCAAGCAAGCAAGCAAATAAAACTGTTTAACTTTCTGAAAGTTCAATACACTGGCAAGCTTACTCTTCTCTTACTTTTTTCAAATCAAAATGAGATAAAAAATATCCTCCTCTGATAATGCCTCATTTTCATAGCCTTCAACCACTGGGAACAAATTAAAAAGAGAGTATATGAAACCAAAAAGTTGCCAACCTGGGATAAAATTCATCAGGTGTGGAGAACAGGAGATTGGGAAAGACTGTTATAAAATCCTCCCTGTCCCCCTCAAAAAAATTATTTCCCAAAAAATGTCTCTGCATCAAAATGCAAATGAGTCCCAGAGAGGTACTTTGTAATTTGTTATAAAGGTAAGAGTGAGAAGCCTGTTCTCAGAAGTATAGAAGTAGTTATAGGAATGTAAGAAAACTGCATAATTCTCAATGGACTGATTCCAGAGGTGGTATTCAGCAGGTTCTGACCTATTCTGGAAAACTGGTAGCAGAAATTTTGAGTAGTTTGGAATAGTAGAAAATACCCCCTGTGACTGGAGATTTGATGGTATACTTCCTCTGCCATGCCCACCAAGCCCACAGAACCGGTAGTAAAAAAAAATAATGAATCCCACCATTGACTGATTCCTAGGATGGATTGCTGCCAGAAATGGTCCTCTGCTATCTAATTTTTAAGGGGAAGTGCTCAACATCTGGAATGTTATGCTTATGTTCAAAAATTATCACCTCAAAATTTGTGCAACGACTTTGCTAAAAGGCAGTAAATCTTTGGTAGGAATTTGGATCAATAAATATGCTAAGTTGATGAAGATTGATGATAAACTTCATTGTCCTGGAATACATCATACAATTACCCACTGATGCAAAGGTTTATGACTGATGTCTCCTTTCAATCACCAGGAATGCCTGGTGACCAGCAATAGGGTGATTTCTACATTTAGCCATTGCCTTTCAACACTCAAGAGATTCTTCTTGGGAAAACTTCAAGGGACTTATATAATTAAGGGCTCCTTAGCTTTGCGCTATGTTATTCACTCACAGACCTGCAATCCTTCAAAATGACAAGTGGAAAGAGCCCATGAGATGCTTCTTCTTGCATCTCCATACTTTTATACCAGTATCAAATCATATAAAGTATCAAACGGACTACACAACTCAATCAGGGCAAAGCAATAGTCTCAATTTACATAGACTTTTGTAAAGCCTTTGATTCAGTGGTACATGACAAACTACTACTAAAACTAAAATCTTATGGTATCTCTGGACATGTGCATAACTGGATAGAGGCATTCCTGTCAAACAGGCAACAAATGGTAAAAATTGAGAGCGTCCTATCAAATTCTGTACCTGTCAACAGTGGTGTCCCCCAAGGCAGTGTTCTAGGACCAACTCTCTTCATACTCTACATAAATTACCTCTGTGATCATATTAAGAGCAACTGCGTTCTCTTCGTTGATGATGTAAAGCTATTCAACACCACTGACAATACTGCTACCCTTCAAAAAGACCTCGACTATGTATCAGAATGGTCAAACAAATGGCAACTTCAAATCTCAACAAATAAATGCTCTGTCTTACATATTGGCAAAAAATAAATAAATCAGAAAATAAAATACAAATTGAATAGTCAAGACCTTGATGATGATCCAAACTCTCTCAAAGACCTTGGAGTACTCATCTCTAATGATCTAAGTGCTAGAGCCCACTGTAACTACATAGCCAAAAAAGCATTAAGAGTTGTTCACCTAATCCTGCATAGCTTTTCCTCTGGTAATATCACACTACTAACTAGAGCATATAAAACATTTGCTAGACCTATACTTGAATACAGCTCATCAGTCTGGAACCTGCATTACGTATCTGATATTAATACAGTAGAGAAAGTTCAGAAATATTTCACAAAAAGAGTTCTCCACTCCTCTACTCGTTGCAGAATATCTTATGCCACCAGACTTGAAATTCTAGACCTAGAAAAACTAGAACCACGCCGCCTTCGGTCCGATCTAAGTATAATACATAAAATTATATATTGCAATGTCCTACCTGTCAATGAATACTTCAACTTCAGCCATAACAATACAAGAGCACACAATAGATACAAACTCAAGGTAAACCACACCAAACTATGGCCTTGTGGAGAGGGGCACAGAAGACCAGGCAACTGTGGGCCTGGCTAGTCTCTTGAGAACCTCCCTTTGCCTGTAATAATCCATTATTAAATGGACACCTTAGGATATTCTTTCCTTCTGATGTTTAATTGCCATTATCCTACCATTTTAAAATGTTGAACCCTAATTTAATTTTTAATGTTAATATTCATTTAATATTATGTTTTATTTATTGGTGATTGTACACTGCCCAGAGCCTCTCTTTGAGAAAGATGAGCAGTTTAGAAGTATAAAATATAAATAAATAAATTGATATCCTAATATAAAAACTGTATTATGGAAATATCCACATGGCTGTATGTTTTCAATTAATTTTCAACTGTGTGTGATTTTAACAATGGCAATCCATACATGCTTTTTGGATTTTAAAAACAAAATCTATAATCTGCTAATGACATCTCTCTTTCAGTAAAATAGATTCCTTTCCAGACAACCCTTTGTTTGCTTATCCTTGTGCATGAGGTGAGATCAGTATAGATTTGTGCCAAGTTATGACTGAAAATGTCGAGTATTTGGCTGAATCTTTTAATTCCTTTCAGCTGGATCAATTGGTTTGATGGAGATAATAGGAACAGTGCATAAAATGCACTTTTAATAAGCCTGTCGGTTACATAAGCAAGCTACATCCTTAAAATAAAAGACATCAAAAAATGAGGTGATATAAATAATTTTTTTTCTGCTTGCTGTTTAATACTTGTTGCTTATTGTGCCACCTGCATAGTGAAAAGGAAAAAAAAGTTTAATGAATTAATGCAGAACAAAACGTATCTCCCTATCACAGTCACATAAGCATTTATTATTCCCTCTTCATTTGGGAAAAGGTCAAATGTTTCTAGCTGAAATAGAAATTTATTTATTTTTAAAAACCATTATGGATGTCTAGAACATCCCATTTTCTTTCCAGGCAAAGAATCCTCTCTGAATTTTTCTTGTTATTTTTGGTTAGTGATGAGTGTGGGAATAAACCTTATTGGGGAAGAGAGAGAGATTGTGAGGAGCTTGGACTGAAACTGTAATCAAATGTCTACTAGTTAAACATTATTTTCCCACAGCAGGTACTGCTAGAAGACATCTGTCATTTTGAAGTGTAATCATCATGAGCATCTATAGGATTGTGCTTGAGGCATTTTTGCTGAAACACAGTGCAATCTGCTAGACCTTATATGTAATTTTTGTAAAGACGAAAGGAAGTGAAATATAAATGCTCACTGCTCACTTGTTATCATCACTCAGTGCAAATACCAAAGATTTGAGTTAATGGAAACTCAATTTTTGTGGGTTTGAAGAAGATATGTTAAAATATCATAAACATTGTAATTCACTTTTATCTTAGAATATTACTTTTGACTACTTTTATTATAATGTAATGCTATACAGCCCAGATTAACATCACCACACACATGTGGGAATGTTTTCTAGGTGGGGTTGGGTTGGAGAAATGGATGTGCATGTAATTGTTTGCAAAATAGGGATCAAGATTTTCAGTTTTGTCAACATCACTGATTTACCAACCCTCCTCACAATGGTCTGTAGAGATTCTCAGTCATCCAGGTCATGGTCATCGCAAAGGTGCTTTTTCAGGAGGCAACTGGATTTTCTTGTTTTGAAGACGTTTCACTTCTCATCCAAGAAGCTTCTTCAGCTCTGACAGGATAGTGGGGAATGGAAGGATTTATATTCCTTGCAGACAGCTGGTCATTTGCATCCTTTTTGTCTCTACAGACTTTTAGCTATACAATTTGGGATGAAAACCCTTTGAATGGTGTGGGAATAGGAATGGATTACCAAAGGAACCAGGAGCACTACTCAGGTGACTCTGAGGACACAAATAAATCTCCAAGTGCTTCAACAAACCTCTAAAAGGATGCAAATGACCAGCTGTCTACAAGGAATATAAATATATATATATTGTTATATTGCTTCTCAAAAACCCTCTTTTTATTTTTTAAAGTTGTTCAGAAAGTGGAATCTTTTCACAAGTCTAAGCTTATACTGAACTTTAGCTGTTCTAGAGAATTCCTACTGAATTCTGTCCGTTTTACTTCTATTTGGTGGTGGTTTCTAGTATGAATGACTTAGCTAATTGAGTAAGCTTTGTGTAGTCTACCTAGTAAAGAATTATTCCAGCCTCTGAGAATAATTTCAGATAAGCTCACCAGACCATGTGATCTGGTCACATGTTATGACCAGAAGACAAACATAATAATGTGGGACTTTAATTCTGAACTGTGCAGAATTTTAATTGGTTCCCCTGAACCAGTCAGAACTGATTGAATCCCACCTCTGCTCCAGTCAAAACTAACATGGTTGCATAAAGAACCCTCTGGTAAACTGAAAGACCAAAAAAGAAAAAGAAAGAAAGAAAAATAGAATACTAGCAAATATCCTGAATCTGCAAAGATGAAGTCAGAAAAGCTAAGATTTTTTTCATTAAGATTTCATTCTCATATGGAGCCATATAATCTTTGTTGTTTGTTTATTTTAAAACAAGCCAAAGCTCAAAATTCATTCAACTTCTTCATCAGATGTTCCAAACTAATTTTTGGGGGGAGGAAGCAATCTTGCAAAAATACAATTAAATCATCCACAAGGGCTCTTATCTTTCAACTTTCTCTCTTTTATTTTACACCAGTAAGTTTATCGTCTTGTCTAATGTCTCTACTCAAAACCTCTAGGTCTGAAATAAACAGCAAGGGTGATCGGGGATAATCTTTTCTTGTACCTTTTTGAATCTCACATATCTTTAAAAATTCTCAATTTCCCTACCTTTATTAAAAAAGTTAACCAAGGTATATCAATTAATTTGTTTGTTCAGTTTTTTCCAACCATTTATTTATAACTTGCAAGTTTTTGTTCCTTTTTCTCTGCCAAAACACAAATACTTGGGGCTTGGATGCATTAATTTTCAGATTTCTATCTCTTATTGCATCATATTATGTATATTAATTCACTGCCGATAATTCAAAATCTCAGCTACTATCATGAAATCATCTGTTACAAAATTATATATATATATATATATATATATATATATATATATATATATATATATATATATATTATGTATGTATATATATATATATATATATATATATATATATATATATATATATATATATATATATATATATATATATATATATATATATATATATATATATATATATATATATATATATATATATATAATATCATGAATATATATATATATATATTTTTTTTGAAAACAATTTTATTGATTTTCTACAAACAAACAAAACAAACAAAACATAAAAACATCAACTCTCTTATATACATACAGTGTGTCAGTTGGTTCATCAGTTTTGTGCATTCATTTCGTAGTCTCAATTACAGTTACATTACATAATAGCTCATATTGTCAATCCAAACTTATATATCCTAATATCGCTATTAGAAAATCATTTGACTATACCTTTAATCATTCATACTTATGAGATAACAATACTTTAAACAGTTTATTCTATGACAAATCATATAATCATACCAGATCTATCCTAAAAGCACTTCATAGATATGATATGAAATATCAAAAGAGAAAGAAAAAACAAAGATATTCCTTGCTGTCTAACATTCTAAATATTCTATTATTGTACTTTGTCATCCAACCATTGATAGAAAAGATCCCAAATTTCATAAAATTGTTTATCCTCTTGCTCTCTAATTTCAAACGTCAATCTACTCATCTCAGCACATTCCAATATTTTCTTAATAATTTCTTCCTGCGATGGTATTTTCTCATTTTTCCAATTTTTAGCAAATACAATCCTAGCCGCTGTTAATACATTTACAATCAAATATTTCAAGTCTTTACTGTATGTATCTGGTAAGATTCCCAATAAAAAGAACTCCGGTTTCAAATCTATACGTTTCTTTGTCATTTTTTCCAACCACATGCGAATTTTAGTCCAATATTTTCTAGCATCCTCACAAGTCCACCACATATGGTAATATGAGCCAGGTATCTGATGACATTTCCAGCATTTTTCAGATTTATTCTTGAACATTCTTGCTATTCTTGTCGGGGGAAAAGTGCCACCTGTAAAACATCTTATACAAATTTTCTTTATATGCTGTTGACATTGTCATTTTATAATTTTGAGACCACAATTTTTGCCATTTCTCTAGATCAATCCCATATCCAAAATTCTTCCCCCAAACAATCATAGTTTCTTTAACTTGTTCTTCCTCTAGCTTAATTCCCAATAAATAACCGTATAATTTTTTAATCACCCTTTCATCAGTACCTGTCAAAATCTTATCTAGATCAGTCTGTTTATCATAAAATCCCTCTGTTTTAGAATCTTCATCATACCTTGAATGTATTTGCGCATATGAAAACCAATTCATCTTTATACCTTGTTCCTCTAAATTTTGTATCGATTTAAGTTCACCCTTTTCATCCAATAGTTCCCCATATCTAACTGTTTGTTCCTTCTTATAAATTATAGGATAGGAAAATGCTTCAATAGTCGATAACCAAACTGGAATTTTCAAATAACATTGTCTTTTTATCTTCTCCCAGTTTAACCACAAAGACTCCCGTATATAATGTCTTCTAAAATAACTCTGTGTTTTAGTTCCCTTATACCATAAACAAGCATGCCAACCCAACAGCAAATCATGACCTTCTAGTGTCAACAATCTAGTCTTTCTTAATGTTATCCATTCCTTGACCCACATCAAATTTGCAGCTTGGTAGTACAATTCCCAACTGGGCAGGCCAAAACCTCCTCTAATTCTAGCATCTTGCAAAAGCTTTAGCTTTATTCTCGCTTTCTTACCTTGCCATATATACTTCAGCATAATTTTATTTATTTATTTAAAAAAATTATTATATATTTAAATATATTAAAATATATCCATGAATATATTAAGCAGCCTGAGTATGCATCCTTGTCTCGTTATTGGTCAAATATTTTGTTTTGTTTTGTTTTTCTTTTGCCAATTTTTCATAACACTTGATCATATGAAACTTGGTGGGAAGTATTTTGATTTTCATAAATTCTTTGAAATGGCTCCCTCTATTTCTTTGCCCACAAGTAGAGAGAAAAATATGTTGAATCTCTTCACACAAACCATGCTGTGAAGTTGGATCCTCTCTGTGGGACCCTTAGTCTTATAAACTAGCACTGTATTTCCATTTCTTTAGTAAAGTGAGCTGGATTGCTGACAATCATATCTTGGGGACAGGATGTGCATAAGAAATTAGTTTTGAATTTTCACATCTTGTATTTCCTAAAGTACAACTTGTCAATATTTACTCTTTTTCAAATTCTGCAGTGTGAAGTAGTAAGTTCCCTTGTTTTGGTCAATCGCCAGTATAAAACTATAACAAGACTAAAAGAGGAAAAAAATAGGACAGTGAAAAGGCAGACAATAATACAAATACAATACAAACCAGATGCCAGATCCATTGTTACTTTTTTGTATTGTTTTTAATTAATTTAATTGATTTTATGATAATATGTTGTGCATTATAATCTAGCTATAATATAGTGTAATAAAATTATTTAGTTTAAAGACAATCCTAAAGCTAGATTTTGAGGTTTATCCATGAAGTTGAGAAAGTATGGACAGAAACAGGAATTAAAAAGAGAAGAATATGTGCACAATAATTGTGTATGCACAACATATTTAGCTCAGTTTGCCAATCATCCTAGCCCAGTGAATTGGAAACAATTGAAATGTGATGTTCTATCTCCCTGTTTTTTTTCAATTTGTCCAATGTAGTTCAGCAGGATGAGCACACTCCAGGTCCCATCAGCCAGGAAACTTTATTTAGAGTTTAGACTATTTAGAGTCTAGAAAGAGTGTCTTTTTGCTTGGCTCTGGAACATTCTCTTTTTGTAAAGTATTAAAGATCTGATTATGTGCCTTGGCTTGGGATCCTGAGTATGTTAAGAGCCCAGTTGGCTAGTTATTTCTATGTATTTTATTTTTTCTTAGCTGCTATATATATTTACTTTTTTGTATTGTTTTTAATTAATTTAATTGATTTTATGATTATTTGCTGCCCAGAGTCACAT